>NC_067404.1:50076196-50398140 GCF_016432865.1 Antechinus flavipes
CTTCAATCCTTTAAGGTGCAAGTTGCTAAATCCTGGGTAAGCCCAATTGTGGCTTCTTGGTATTTAAATTGTTTCTTTCTACCATTCTGAAGAGCAATCTGGAATTATGCCCAAAAAATTATCAAATTGTGCATACCCTTTGATCCAGCAGTGTTTCTATTGGGCTTATATCCCAAAGAAATACTAAAGAAGGGAAAGGGACCTGTATGTGCCAAAATGTTTGTAGCAGCCCTGTTTGTAGTGGCCAGAAACTGGAAAATGAATGGATGCCCATCAATTGGAGAATGGCTGGGTAAATTGTGGTATATGAATGTTATGGAATATTATTGTTCTGTAAGAAATGACCAGCAGGATGAATACAGAGAGGACTGGCGAGACTTACATGAAATGATGCTAAGTGAAATGAGCAGAACCAGGAGATCATTATACACTTCGACAACGATATTGTATGAGGACATATTTTGATGGAAGTGGATTTCTTTGACAAAGAGACCTGAGTTTCAATTGATAAATGACAGACAAAAGCAGCTACACCCAAAGAAAGAACACTGGGAAACGAATTTGAACTATCTGCATTTTTGTTTTTCTTCCCGGGTTATTTATACCTTCTGAATCCAATTCTCCCTATGCAACAAGAGAACTGTTCGGTTCTGCAAACATATATTGTATCTAGGATATACTGCAACATATCCAACATATAAAGGACTGCTTGCCATCTAGGGGAGGGGGTGGAGGGAGGGAGGGGAAAAAAAATCGGAACAGAAACGAGTGTCAATATAAAGTAATTATTAAATAAAAAATTAAAAAAAAATAAAAAAATAAAAAAAAATAAATTGTTTCTTTCTGGCTGCTTGCAATATCTTTTCCTTGGTGCACTAGTTCTGAAATTTAGCCAGGATATTCTTTGGAGATTTAATTTCGGGGTCTCTTTCAGTGAATTCTTTCAATGGCTATTTTACCTTCTGATTCTAAAATATCCGGGCAGTTTTCCTTTATGATTTCCTGTAAGATAATGTCTAGGTTCTTTTTTTCACCATGGCTTTCAGGAAGTCCAATCATCCTTAGATTGTCTCTCCTGGATCTATGTTCAAGGTCAGTTGTTTTTCTTAGGAGGTATTTCATATTTTCTTCTATTTTGTCATTTTTTTGTTTTTGTTTTTGTTTGACTGATTCTTGAAGTCTTACTGAGTCGTTTACTTCCATTTGTTCCATTCTTATTTTTTAGTGTATTATTTTCTTCAGTCACCTTTTTTAGCTCCTTTTTTATTTAGCCAATTGAATTTTTTGTTCATTGCATTTTTTTCCATTTCACAGAGTTTGTTTTTTCAATGAGTTGGTATCTTTTTCATATCTATTTTGTAGGCATTATATGCCTTTTCCATTCCTTCTTGCAATGATCCCATTTTCTTTCCCCATTTTTCTTCTAACTCTTTGAAGACTCTTTATGCACTCTTCCAAGAAAGCCTTGTGAAATGGGGACCAGCTCATGTCTCTCTTTGGGCCTTCATCTGGAGTTGATTTGCCTTTAGGAATCTCAGGATTTGAGATCTGTTCTCTCTCTCTCCATGAAAGCTGTCTATGATGAGAGTTCTTTTTAGTTTTTTGTTTATCACTTTTTTTAAAGGCTTGAGGTCTGCTAAATGCAAAAGAGCAACAGCTGCTTTAGTTTGCCCTGGGGAAATTCTGCTGATTGACTTCCTGTGCTGGGTAATCTAGGCAGAGGCCCTTTTTGTAGCATTTTGCCTTTTGTAGCAAATCTGCCAAAGCACCCACTTGCTACTAGGAGAGAGGAGCCTATGAGTCTCACAGAAGATTCCCAGGTGCATGAAAGCTTCATTGCTCTGACTCCCTGCCCCAGCTCCTTGCCCTGTCTCCCTGTGCTGCTTTCTGGGCCTGGCAAAATGCCCCTCTACCCGTTTGAAACAAATCTGTTCTGGAATTCTTCCAAGATATCTTCTTCTGGGAATGTCTTGTACTCCAAATATTTGTGGATTCTTTGACTCCAAAACCAGGTGAGAGGTTCAATCTGCTGTTGGTTTGAGAGAAAGTCTAAGGAGCTCATAGAAAGGCATGTCTGCTTTCTGCCATCTTGGCTTCACTCCCCCTCCTCCCCACATTTCTTAAGTATATAGAAAACTGAGCCAAATTTATCAATGTTAAGAAGTATTCCCCAATTGATAAATGTTCAAAGGTATGAACAGGCAGTTTTCAGAAGAAAAATAGTTTCTTCTGAATAGCTAGTCATGTGAAAAAAATGCTCAAAATCACTAATAGAGAAATAAAAATTAAAACATCTCTGGTACAAATTATCAGATTGACAGAAAAGGAAAATGATAAATGCTATAAGGGCATGTGGAAAAATAGACACTAATGCACTCTTGGTAGACATGTGAATTGGTCCAACTATCGGAGAGAAAAGTTTGATACTAAGCCCAAAGGATTATAAAACTGTATAGTTTTTTTTTTATATAAAATTATAAAAACCTTTGACTGAGCAACATCACTACTAGGTCTGTATTCCAAAGAGATAAAAGAAAAAGGAAAGTGATTTATATGTAGCAAACATATTTAAATCATTTTTTTGTGCTGAAAAAAAACTGAAAATAAGAGAATTCCCATTAATTGGTATATAGTTGAACAAACTGTGGTATATGATTATAATAGAATAATGTTGTGCTATGAGAAATGACAAAGAAATCATTTCAGAAAAAAAAAACTGGGAGGACTTATAGGTGGTAATGCAAAGTGAAGTGAGGAGAATATTACACACAATAACAGCAATATGGTAATGATTATCAACTGTGAAAGACTTAACTTTCACAGTACAATTATTGCTGATAATTTCAGAGGACTCTTAATGGAAAAATGTTGTCCACCTCCAAAGAAAGAAATATTGACCTACCCTTTGAAGCATATTCTTCTCCTTAATTTTTTTTTCAATATGGCTTTGTCTGACTTCTTATGTATAATGGATATCAGCTTGTTTGTCTTCTCAATGAGAGAGGAAGTGAGAGAATTTGAAACTCAAATGCTTAAAAATGAATTTTTAAAATTCTATCTTGGAAATGAATTACACATTATTTGGACATAAGGAGAAAATAGGCAAACAGTTTGGAAAACAAAACACAAACATGGTCTAATGTATGATGCAATAATTGTGAAAAGTCTTCAATTATTCAGGCATCAGCTTAATAAAATGTTGGTGGATCTGGGAGTCAGTCTGCAAAACAAGTTGAAATTTTGTGGGAAAGTTACTAAGCTTTCTATAATCTTTTATCCATGCAATTTTTGGGTAAAAAATTATAAAAAGTTTAGTAATATTTTCAGTGGAAGAAAAAAAGTTCATATATGGCAAAAGATTGTCAGCACCTACTATAGAAGCAAAATAATTAGAAATAAAGATAATATATCTAAAAGCCCCTATTCTGATAGATAAAATAGTCATTAAAAATGGCAAACTTAATGAAATGCTTCACTCTTAGCACAATGATTGTGTTGGCAGGTGTTCATAATAGAGCCCTCCAAGATTGGGAACATCCTCAGATATACAGAGGTCTCCCTTGATAAGACACTATGGATTCCTAAATTGATATAAATCCTTCCTAAAGTTAAATATATTTTCATTGGATGCATTAGGCAACTGTAAATTGTAGAGAAAGTGATGGCCTGCAGTATTGAGAGAGAGGGTTCATCATCCAGGAATTGCCTATATCATTGAAGTCACAGTTTTGGCTTGAGTGAAAAAACACTTGTATTTCTTTTTAAACCTATCCTTTCTGGTATATAATATTCAGATGTTCTCATACATAATGACCCTCTCTCATTTTCTTTTAGGTACTTACCCATTCACTTGTTATAAGTTTCCTTAAGTAGTTTATCATGCTTTGGTGTTAAAGGAGTACTCCTTAACCCATATTTCATCTCTTTCTTTACTGTTATATCTCACGATGGTCATTCATTCCCATATTTAAGAAGCCAGTATAATCTGAAAATTTTTTTCTGTATATACAAACCTGCTAATAGATCTGTAAAATAGAGCTTCTCCATTTTTGCCTCTGGTAAAGTCTTTACTAGGCTTTTTTTTCTCTTTGATTTTACTATTTCCCTAAGAGGTATAGAGGTGTTTTTGGCTAATTTTGTTTATTTTTTTTAATTATGTGTGTGCCCCCAGAAGCTATAGCAGAAGTTACATTAAAAAAAAAAGACATAAATAAATAAGGCCTTCCCCATTCCTTGGCTCTCAAGGGGTTATAGGAATGCTATGAAACAAAACAGTGTTAAAAATTCATACTAATAACTTACTCTGTATATTATGCATGGCAACTCAACTTTTTAGCATGTTGTATACCAGTGGCAGAGCCCTGGGGCAATAGAGAGGTATCTCCAAGCAGTAAAAGGTGCATTTGAAATGATAATGAGAAGTGAGCCATGTGACAGACTGCTGCTCTGTGAAAGAAATATTCAGCTGAGACCAACATATATTTTGGAGGAAACAAAACATTATTGGTTAATGCAGCTGATTCTGAAGTTAGCATCATGAAAAATACCCTTGCCTCATGTTAGCATCAAACTACAAACTGTTTGGTATTTATTGGATTATAAGTGTACTCTCTGTAGAATAAACCATCTGATCATGGTATTAGCAATATAAAAAGTAGGACGTGGGCTAGCAGCAGTTAGACCACAAATCTTTCGTTAAAATGTTTTGCCAACTTTGTTTTATCCACAAGGACGTAGTGATCTCTGAATGAATATTTGTTGAAAGCATGGCCGAGTCAGTCAACTAGAGGGTGGAGGAGTCTGAGGGTTAGTGTTAATTCAAATCTTGTGCTTCTTCCCTGGTTATGGAGTCTGCTAGGAAGTAGGTACAGAAGAGGAAGTAACCCTTTCAGGCAGAACTTCTTCACCTTTATTGTGTATTCTAGGGTCTTGAGACAAACAGTTTGGAGGAACCCTAGAAATCCCTTCTAAGAATAACATTTGTAAGTGTATATGATTTACAAAGCAAACTAGTTATATAGAAGTAGTTAGCAAATTATTTCTCAAAACAAAATTCATGGGCTTTAGGTGCAGAACCAATGGTTTAGAGGTTGGGGAAGGGATGATAGCCTACATTCCAAGAAATATGAAGATATGAAGTGTACATTCCAAGAAATCCAGTAACTAGCCAAACATCTGTGGTTTGATTTTTAAATCAATTTTTAAATTAGTGTAAGAGAAGTAAAAAGATAGTGGTCTCATGGGAAGAAAGAAAAATGACCCGTTTAAGACCCTCGGAATTATTTTTAAAATTTCTTGCCTGCTGCCACCTTTCCATTATAATGAGTGGGTTAAAATGTAGAAGTAATCACTTTCAGGAACTGTGTTCCCTAGAATGGGTTGATCTGGAAATTATTAGCTCATAGAGGACATGGACTCTGTCTGTTACATCTTTTTCATCATCTACCATGTTGTGCATTTGTTCAATAAATATTAAACAACAAGGTACGACCCTCTTAGTCATAAGATATGGTTCCTTGGTTAGAGATGAGGTGCCTTGGGAATAAAGAATATTTCCTTCATTTTCCTTGGCTGTCAAACTAGCATCTTTCATCAGGACAAAATTCTCTTTTTAAGTCTTAGAGTGCCTTGCCCTGTTTTAACAGAAAATCTTTCGGAATCCTCTAGCTGTTTGTTGAAAGGAAAACAACTCATTTTTTTCCAGGTACATCTAGAAGAAAACCTATTTTTTTAATAAAATGCAAAAAAATGTAGAATCTTCTATTTAAAGGAAGGGAAATAAAACCTTGCATCACGTGCCAGTTTCATATTTTCTTTAATGTTACAAAGGTGATTATTTTTGCCATAATCTTTTCCTGGCTGTTAGCCCAGGATGGCAAGCAGCCTAGCTGCCTTATTAAATAAAAGAGACGGGAGACTTTCTTAAAGCCATTTTTATAGAGGGTGTGGGGGCGGGGAAAGGGAGGGAAGAATGTAGATGGAATCCTCAGGACAAAAATTTACTATCTGCTGCATTCATAATAATTCATTTGGAAATGAATTCTGTCTTTTTTTTATTAATTTATGCCCCAGAAATATGTTCTCATCATCAATATTGTTTTGAGACAACACATAAATGCATTGTTCAGTTTCAAACCACCAAACAAATTACATGCATGATACATTTTTTTTTAGTTGAAAGTTTTTATTTGGTTAAATAAATGCACTCGTGTTCAGGAAATCAATGCTTCTTTGGCCCTCTTACCTTTTTAAAGTAGCAGCTCACATTTCTCTAGCTCTTTGAGGTTTACAAAATGCTTTGCTCTCAACTCTGAGCGCAAGGATTGTTGTCTCCTTTTTAACAGATTAGGAAAGGAGACTCTGGAACGTAAAAAAAAAATTGCTTGTTCATGACTCCTCAACTGAAGTGTCTGAGGTGGGATTTGAACTGGTGTCCCTTGGCTCCAATTTCAACATCCACCCCACCACAGTTCACTCTTCTACCTCTCTGGGATAGTCATTTACTTTCTCTTCCTTTCTAAGAACCCATAACTTCCCCAAGTGCAATTTGTTTTCAAGTCAGCTCATTGAGTTGCATGGCCATTCCTTGTGACCTAAAGTCCTGCTGCCCAGGCTGAGATGGTCAGAGAAAGACCAACAACTGGAGAAGCAACTAAGAAATCATTGAAGTGAATTGTGGTAAAAAAAAAATACTGTTTGTTTAATGTTGATAAAAGAAAAGGTAGAAGGTACAATTGTCTCCTCTACAGCCTCATAAATCGTCCATGTTCATTAGAAATTAAGTTTGCGCCTCATTTGTTTGCAGCTAAAATAATAAAAACATAAAGAACAATGTAGGATAGTTATACTGGGCAACTTTACTGGTCACCTAATTTCTTCCAGCAGATTTAGAATATACAAAGAATTGATTGTGACAAATATGTAAACCAGCTTGTGTGCACAAAGCACTGTGCTTGGAATTCAGAAGATAAAACCCCACCTCTAGCACTAGTTGCCCTTCAGCTTCCAGTCCACTGGGAAAGACAAGTAGGCTACTGAGTATCAGATCAGAGAGAGAAGGGAGATGAGAAAAAGTATTCTAGGAAAATCTGAAGAGAGAGAACACCTTCTCCTGATGAGATTTGGGAAGGTCAACATTAGGAAGCATTAAAAATAGCTTATGTGAATTCATTGAGGCATGGCATAGACTGGGTATTTGAGGATCAACTAATTGTCCAATTTGCTTGGGAAGTAGATTACAGTGAAGGGGAATAGTATACAAGAAGGACAGAAAGGTAAGGTAGAGTTAAGCCATGGAAGGCATCAAATGCCAGGATAAGGAATTATATATTTCATCCTAGACAATAGGGGTCCAGTGAAGATTTATGAGCAGGAGAGTGACATATTTTAACATATTCTTTAGGATTGTTATTTTGCCAGTTTAGAAGAAAGGATTACAAATGAAGGTAAGGTAATTGGGAGTCTTAGTCTTGGAAGCCAGAGCTGATCAGAAACTAAGCTAGTATAATGATGCCATGAGGAGAAGAAAGGAAATTCTTCCTCAATCATTTTTAAATGGCATCTCTATGCCAAGCACTGACTACTTGATGGAAATACAAACACAAAGAATGAAATAATCCCTACTCTTACCTAGCTTGTGTTTTATGAAGTAAATAATATGTCCATTTGTAAGAATGTGCAAAATAAATTAAATTTAAAGGAAACTAGAAGTTGGAGGGGATAAGGAAAGATTTTTGTATTAAAAATCTTATTTCAGTGTCATTTTAAAGAAAAAGAAAAAGGAGGGGTAGTTAGGTGGAGTGGTAAATAGAACACCAATCCTGAAGTCAGGAGGACCTGAGTTCAAATTTGGTCTTAGACACAACACTTCCTAGCTGTGTGACCCCAATTGCCTCAGAAAAACAAAGAAAAGAAAAGAAAAAGGAAATGAGGAAATTTTGTAAGGTGGAAATGAAGAAGATGTTCATTCTAGGCATGGGGGAAGATGAGGACAATGGCAGGGTTTTTAAAAAAAAAATAGCTTTTTACTTTTCAAAATACATGGAAAGATAGTTTTCGACATTCACCCTTGAAAAACCCTTATATTCCAAATCTTTCTCCTTCACTCTCCACCTTCCCCTCCTCTAGATAGCAAGTAATTCAATATATATTAAACATATGCAATTCTTCTAAAAATATTTCCACATTTATGCTACCAAAAAAAAAATCACATCAAAAGGGGAAAATGAGGAAAAAAAGAAAACAAGCAAACAAACAAAAATGTGGAAAAATGGCAGAGGTTTGAGTTGGAGTGTGGTGTGTGAATAATAGAAGGCCAGTTTGGCTGGAAGAGTTTAGGAGGGGGAAGGTAATGCACCACCAGGCTGAAAAGAACAGGAGCAAGTTGTGATTGACTTTTAAAATCTAAGCAGAGGAGTTTATGTTTTATTTCAGAAGGATAAGGAACTTGTGGAATAGATTGAGTAGGGGATGGCTAGATCTGCTCCTACCAAAAACCATTTCAGCAGCAGTGTGGAGGATGAGTAGGGAGAGACTTAAAACATGGCGATCAATTGGAAAGTCTTCATAGAAATTTATGGAAGAAGTGATATGGTCCTGAACTAAACTGATAGGTGTAAGTAGAGAAGATTCAGATATTTTAAAATGTTGTGGAAACATTTGGTAATTGGTTACAAATTAGAGAGGTAAATCAATGACACAAACTAGAGAAGGGAAAACTAGAATAGAACACAACAATTCAGTGTTTAATAAACTAGAAAACAATAACTTTCTAGGATGTTTGATATAAACCAATTGGAAAACTGTAAAGCAGCCTGGAATAAATTAGTCTTAGATACACATTTTACAACATATTTTACAATGCATTCTAAGCAGATTTGTGTCTTTACTGTTAAAGCTCACATCATAAAAAATTTGAAGAGAAGTAGATTGTATTCCTCTCCTAGCTGTGGCTAGGAGATATTTTAAGCTAAATAAAGTATAGAGACAATTACAGTATATAAAATAGCAGGGTTACATAGAACTGAAAAGTTTCTGCACAAGCAAAATTAATGCACCTAGGATAAAAAAGTGGTTAAATGTATCAAATTTCTATGATAAGAGTTTGGTATTCAAGATATATAAGCAGCTCTGAGACACCTGTCAGATTGGCTAGAATGACAGGGAAAGATAATGGGGAATGTTGGAGGGGATGTGGGAAAACAGGGACACTGATACATTGTTGGTGGAATTGTGAACACATCCAGCCATTCTGGAGAGCAATTTGGAACTATGCTCAGAAAGTTATCAAACTGTGCATACCCTTTGATCCAGCAGTGTTTCTACTGGGCTTATACCCCAAAGAGATACTAAAGAAAGGAAAGGGACCTGTATGTGCCAAAATGTTTGTGGCAGCCCTGTTTGTAGTGGCTAGAAGCTGGAAAACGAAAGGATGTCCATCAATTGGAGAATGGTTGAGTAAATTGTGGTATATGAATGTTATGGAATATTATTGTTCTGTAAGGAATGACCAGCAGGATGAATACAGAGAGGACTGGTGAGACTTACATGAACTGATGCCAAGTGAAATGAGCAGAACCAGGAGATCATTATATACCTCAACAACGCTACTGTTTGAGGATGTATTCTGATGGAAGTGGATCGCTTCAATAAAGAGAGCTTTAATTGATCAAAGATGGACAGAAGCAGCTACACCCAGAGAAAGAACACTGGGAAATGAATATGAACTGCTTGCATTTTTGTTTTTCTTCCCGGGTTATTTATACCTTCTGAATTCAATTCTCCCTGTGCAACAAGAAAACTGTTCAGTTCTGCACACGTATATTGTATCCAGGATATACTGTAACCCATTCAACATGTAAAGGACTGCTTGCCATCTGGGGGAAGGGGTGGAGGGAGGGAGGGGAAAAATCGGAACAGAAGCGAATGCAAGGGATAATGCTGTAAAAAATTACCCTGGCATGCATTCTATCAATAAAAAGTTATTTAAAAAAAAAGATATATAAGCAGCTTTCTCTCTCTCTCTCTTTCTCTCTCTCTCTCTCTCTCTCTCTCTCTCTCTCTCTCACACACACACACACACACACACACACACACACACGTGAATGTGTGTATATGCATAGAGAGAGAGAACAGAACAGAAAGCCATTCCACACTAGGAAGGTGGTCAGATATATGAATAATTTTCAAAATAATTGTAAACTCTTAACAAATATATCAAAGAACATTCCAAATCACTAATAATACTAAGAAATTGTGACTGCATGATGCGAAAATATGAAGAATGAAAATGATTTTTCCCATGGCTTGAAAGGAAGAATAAGACAGTTCTATATACTTCCTTCACAGAAGTGGGTGGGTGGGATAGGGGGTAGAGGGAGTGGCATATATTTTCAGACTTTTTCCATGTTTTAATCACTATTGCTGATTTGTTTCCTACCTTTTTTTCTTTAAAAAATATCTGTTATTTAGGATGGATTTCTGGGAGAGGGACTTGAAGGGATGGGACTCTATTGGTCATATTGAAAAAAAATCAACAAAAATACATTTTTAAAATTATATTGAGGTAGAAATAGTGCAATTTAATAAATGATAGTATATATGAGGTGTTGGAACAAAGAGGCTAATGCACAGGTTGTAATCTTGGAAGGTTGGAAAAATGACAGTACTATTGACAGGCTCGAAAAATATGAAAAGGAATTGGGTGCTGAAGTCTTTGATAAAGCACGGGGTGTGACCTACGGGTTTGTAGCTCATAGATGATTGTAAGGGTGTCAGTAGGCTGATATGGAATGACTGATTGGGTTCTGAGTCATGGTGCAGAAGTGACAGTGAGGAACAAGAAGATTGTGTATTCTTCAGGCCCAGCATCTTGAAGGTCTTGAGGAAATGAGTATTGAAAGCTTGAAGAAGGGGCCAGAGATGAGATTTCCATCTAAAAGTAGGTTTCCTTCAGTAAAAAATATGGAAAGGCTATTCAAGGAAAGGATCTAAGACATAATAAAGCTTACTGATAGTAAAATTTGGCTTCCAGGGAGATGATGAGAATTAGGGAGTAGAAGGGTTGAGTTGGAAAGGATGTCAGTATTAGCTGGGAAAAGGTATATTCAATCCAGCAGAATCTGTTCTCTTCACTCACAGTTCAACCTCAGTTGAGATTGTCATTTCTACTCATCTACACTACTGCTCTAAGCTCTGATTTAGTATTTCTCCCTACCCCAATCCATTTTCCATAAAGCTACCAAAGTAATCTTTATTCAACTGCTTTTCTGACCTGATTAACTCCCCTACTCAGTAAACTCTAGTAGTTCTTTTTTTTTTTTTTTTACTTCTGTAAACATATATAAAATTATCTGTTTGGTATTTAAAGCCAAATTGACCCCTCTTTTCAGTTTTTTCACAGTTTACTTCCCTTTATTCTACATTCAATAACATCAGTCTACTCTCTGTTCCTCACACACAGCCCTCCATTTCCCTTCACTCTGTCTTTGGAATCAGCTAATTCCCATGCCTGAAAAACTCTTCCTCCTCATGTCTACCTCTTAATATCCCGAGCTTCTTTTGAAAATCTACTTCAAGTTCACCTACTGTAAAGGATGTGTTTAATACATTTCTGTGTCTGCAATTGTTTATATGGTCTTTATGATACTGACGTAAGCTATAGGTTGCAGGTCACATCCAGCCTACTGCCTATTTGTATAGGACAGGAGCTAAAAGATGTTTTTACATTTTACATTTCATATTTATATTTAAAATATTTAATTAAATGTAATTTTAAAATTATTTCTCTTATGTAAAAACAACAAAGATTAGACCACAGGATGGGTGTGACCTCTAGTCAACTTTTATTAAAATGCCATAAATAGCTGAAAAATATATCCTTTAAGTACACAACAAGTGGAAACAAGTGAATCTTAACAACATACTGTACCATAAACTCAAAAGACACCCTCACCCCAATGAGGGAAGTTCTTAGGATAAATTACAGACAATTTTGATTATATAAAATTAAAACTATTTTGCACAGACAAAATCAGTTTCAATAAGATTAGAAGAGAAACACCAAATTGAAGGAAAATAACTCTTTATAACCAGGTATTATAATAAATGTAAAATATCCAAAGCATAGCAGGGAATAATGTCAATGCATAAAAGCCATTATTCATTCAAGGGATATGAATAGGCTATGAAGGGAAAAAATCTAAACTGTTAACAAAAATTTGAGAGAATGCTCTATGTCATTAATAATAATTGGGAAGCAAATTAAAACAACTCTGGTATACCATCCCATACCTATCAGATTAGTTAACATGACAAAAAAGGAAAATGACAAATGCTAGAGGGGATGTGGGAAAGTAAGTACATAAAGCACTACTGGTAGAGTTGTGAACAAGGTAAAACCCATCATCAGTTTGAAACTATTTATAGCTAAAAAGGGTATAAGACTGTGCCATACCCTTTTACCCAGTAGTAACACTACTAGTTCTGTATCCTAAGGAGACCAAAGAATTAGCAAAAGAACCCATATGTACAAAAATATAGCAGCCCTTTTTGTGGTGGCAAAGAACTGGAAACTGAGGGGATGCTCATCAGTCGGGGGAATAGTTGAATAAGTGATGTATAAAAATGTGATAGCATGCTTGAATTGAAGGGGTTAGTTTTAGAAAAAAAAATTGGAGAAATTCATATGAACTGATGCAAAGTGAAGTAAGCAGAGCCATGAGGAAAATGTAGCATACACCGTTAACGATAATATCACAAAGATAGTTAACTGTGAAAGACTTAGAACTCTGATATAAGTACAGTGATCTGCCATAATTTCAAAGGATTCATAAAGAAAAAATATTATCCACCTGCAGATAAAGAAATGATGGATTTGGAATACAGATTGTTACATATTTTTTTTCTTTTTAGTTTTCTTATTTTTTCCCTTGGAATATGGCTAATACAGAATTATGTTTTGGATGACTCTGTCTATATAAGGGATGTTTTATTTGCTGCCTTTTTAACAGGGAAAGACAAGAGGAAGCAGAATTTGGAACTGAAAATAAAAAAAAATAATGTAAACGGTTTTTCCACAAACAGTATAAATGCCATTAAAAATGGAAGAAGAACAATGAAGAGGGAGGGAGTATTGTTTATGCCAAGTTGTTTTCATAAAATTCAAGTAGCCAAAATATGCTGGGAACTAATTCAAATAGATAAGTCATTCCTAATTAACAAAATGGCCAAGGAATATGAATAGACCATTATCAAGGAAGAAATCCAAGATATCAAAAAACAATTTGTAAAAGTGCCCCAAATCACTAATAGTAATTCACAGTTTCCACCTTATACCAGTAAGACTTGGCAAAGATGATGAAGGAAAATGACAATTTTCAGAGAGGTAAAAAAAAAAATACAGACAAACTGATAGTCTTAGTGAAACTGTGAATTGTTCCAATCATTTTGGGAAATAATTTAAAAAATATATCCCAGAAGTCAGTAACTTGTGCATACATAACCTGTGACTCAGCAATAACACGACATGCCTATGCCCAAAAGAGAGAAGAGTTTGGTTGTTTTCTTATTTACAAAAACATTAATAGTACTTTTTGTTGAAGCAAGGAACTCAAAACAGAGGGGATGCCTATCAACTGGGGAATGGCTGAACACATTATAGTATACACATGTAATAGAACATAAATAAAAATGTTCTAAAAATTAATTTAAAAAAAACATAAAAAAGAAATTTCAAGAAATTTGAAGTGAATCATGAGCTGATGCAGAATGAAAAGAGAAGAGCTAGAAAACCAATTTATAAAATGATTACCACATTGTAAAGAAAAGCAACTGTTAAAGATTTTAAAATGCTGATGTATTTACCAGTGATGCATTAGGATTCAGGAGAACTATTGATGAGCCATACTTCCAAATTCTGGAGGAAGATAAGATGAATTAATGGTGTACAATGAGACAGACATTTTAAGACATGGTCAATGTATGGATTTGCTTTTCCTTGACTTATCACAATTTTTAAATAAATAAAGTATTTTTGTTTTAGTTTGAAAATGGTATTTGAGAGTATAAGAATAATGAAGTAGTGAGCTGCTAGTTGGTAGTTTCCTTTTCTATATAAAGAGAAATGAAAATATCATCTACCTCCCAGAATTGTAAGTGAAGATAAAAGCTGATTAGATTTATAAAATGCTTTATATGTATTAAAGTATTGTATAAATTATTATTATTATTACTATTATAATATTGCCCAAAATGAAGAGAAAAGTTTCACTAAAGCCCTTTTTTCTGAATTCAGGAAGCAGAAGTTCAAAGGGGTAGAAAATCTAATGAGTTCAATTTATCATATATTTTTAAGAGTTCTTTGTAATAGAGATTCATGATTTCATGTACAATACTTTAAAAAATATTATTTAAAACTTAAATTAAGAAAGGGAAAAACATAACCATGGTCCCAGCAGAACATGAGAGGATATTCAAAGTATAACGCAACAAATTTCCTTTTCAAGAAAACCTATATAATAAATGCTACACATTGTATTCAGAGTTGTCCATCTTTTCTTTGCTTCCTTGTACGATTTCTTTTGTTCTCTGCTGCAGTTTTTTTGCTTTATTCTTCCTTCTTCCTCATTCCCTCTCCTAAAAAGGCTACAATTAAACATGGTTATATTTATACATGCATACACGCATATGTCTATAATCATACATTTATATATACATATACATAGACCATACTACACTTGTTTGTCCTGTTGCTCTGAAGATGGGTAACCTCTTCCTTCATAAGTCTAAGTCTTTCTATAGTTTTCTGAATTTACCAAGTCGTAATTTTTTACAACAGAGCAATATTCCAACCTTATGCTGTCTAGTTATTTTAAATATTCTAAAATAATGTTGATTAATATGGTTGACATACAGAGTAGTTTCCCTTTTTCTCTCTTTGGGATAAATCTGTTTTATTTTTTAAATTTTGTTTGTAATTATGACTACTATTCATGCTTTTTTAACCTAATAAATTCTATCTTGATCTTTATTATGTTTGTTTCTCTTTTTTTTTCTATGCCTCCTGACTCCTTTGCTTCACTTCTGCCTTCTACTTACCCTCCTATTAACATACTCCACCTCCAAGGACCTCTCCCTTATTCTTTTTTATCACCCCTTTTCCTTGTCCTCTTGTTTTTATATGATTTTAGAAGACTTTTAGACCCTTCTAGATACATATGAATTGTTCCCTCTTTAAGCCATTCTTAGGGAGAATAGGCTTCCAGAACCACTATTCTTCATCCCTCATCTGATTCTTCCATGTCAGTTCTTCCTCATTTATATAAATAAATTACTCTTTTTATCTTTTCCTACATAGTTTTGCTTTTTATGTGATTACATAATACTTATCTCTACCTCAAACATTCTTGTGAAATACCGTCAATTACGAATGACAATCCTAGACATACAGTTTACATTTCCATATATAAAAAATAAAGTTTTCCCCTATTGAGTCCTTTGTAATTAGTCTTTGATGTTTACCATATTTGTCTATTGGATCTTGTATGTCAAATTTTCCATAAGTTTAGATTGTTTTGCAAAAAGTTCTAAAAATCTGGCAATTCTTTGAGTATTTTTTTTTATTCAGGTTTGTGCTTGTTTGCTGGGTATGACATTTTCGTTCACAATTCCACTTCATTTACTCTTCCGTATATAGTGTTCCAAGACCGTATATAGTGTAGCCTACAATACTCTTTTTATAGCTTCCTTTTTATGGAAATATTCATGTTAGCATTTATCAAAGGCATAATTAAAAAATCTTGAAAGAAAGAGAGTTATCTGTCCCTTTTTAATGTGAACAATTACTCTTAATTTTTTGTTGTTGATGATGATAACTTACATTGGCTTTTCTACAATTGGGGCACAAATTGTTCATAGTGATTAGGAGACAAGGAAATGGAATATTGTTAGTTACTCACATATAAAGGGTTAGTTTTTTTTTTAATATATAATCAGGGTTATGAAACAATGACATATTTGACATATTTGAATTTTGATTGTTTAATTAGGCGAAAAAATGTTTGTGGTTGGCTTGTTTGTAAATCCTATAGGTTAGTCTTTTTTCATCTAAAAATAAATGTTAATATGGATTAAATCATCAAGTTATGAATATTAAGAAAGTCATGGAACTTTGTTCTGAACCTGAAGTATGAGATTAAATGTTTGGCCCCCAAGCAAAATTTTCAAAAATGAACATATTGTTGGAAAGGTCCTCCTTCTCCCCATTTTGTCAAAATACTTTGCAGTGCTAGGACAGCTTGCGGTATTTGCACCTTATCTCTGAACATGAATAAGATACTGAGCCAAAAGAGAATTGTAGCTGACTTTTATAAAGCAATATAAAGTTCACAAAGTACTTTGTATAACATATATTTGAGCCTAACATCAACCCCATGAGTTAGGCATTCCAAGTATTATCTATTTTTTAGAGATGAGGAAATCGAGGCATAGATATTATGCCCTTGGTCACAGTGTCAGAGATTGAATTTAAAGTACATACTTTATGATGGGTTCGCTGTTATATCCTAAACTTTGTCCCTAATTAAAAAGTGTAAAAGAATTGTTGTTTGCCTGCAAACTAAATAGTAATTAGGACTTAGCAGAAGTTAAATAATTGGCCTAAAAATTAGTACATTCTTCACTTTTCCTTATTTGTTTTTAATGATTCAAGAAACATTTTAAAAGCTATTATTATGTATTATGTATAAAGTATTGTGCTGGGTATGAAGACACGTATGTAGCTTAGATTTAATACTAGTATCATAAATCTAAGTAGAGAAGGCACTCTATGTCTTGAGAGTCAAAAGTATACCAGAGGGGACTTCTGGGCACAGACTGGAACTTTCAGAGGCTAAGCACAAATCTATTATGTTTTTATTATGTATCATCACCTCAGACAAAGCAAAAGCAAAAATAGACCTAATTAAAAAGAATAAACAGAGTAAGTACATCTTGCTAAAACAAAAAAAGCCATAGACAAATAAGTTATATTGATACTAAACATATATACCAAATAGCATAGCATTCAAATTCTTAAAGGAAGAATCTAATGAAAAACAGAAGTTAAAAAACAGTGAAATTATACTAGTGGGAAACTTCAACTTTCTAATTTCAGAGCTAAATATAATCCTAAAACAAGAAAAAGTAAAGAATTTGAATAGAATATTAGAAAAGTTAGATATGATAGACCTCTGGAGAAAACTGAATGGAAATAGAAAGAAGTAAACGTTTTTCAGATACACGTGGCACCTTTACAAAAACTGACCATGCATTAGGGTGTAAAAACTAGATGTAGAAAAGCATAAATATTAAATTCATCCTTTTCATGCCATAATGCAAAAAAACTAAATTTAATAAAGGGTCATGGAAGCATAGAATAAAAGTTAGCTGGAAATAAAATAATGTAATGCTAAAGAATGAGTGGGACACAGAACAAATCATAGAAATCATCAATTATTTTATTAATGAGAATGACAATAATGAGACAGCATTCCAGAATTTGTGAGGGGTAGCCAGAGCAGTAATTAAGGGAAAATTTATCTCTCTTAATGTATAAATCAATGAGAGAGAGAGAAATAACGAACAAGAACACAGATCAATGAATTGGGAATGCAACTGAAAAAAAAAAACTATAAAAGAACAAATTTGAAATTCTCAGTTAAATGTCAAAATGGAAATTCTGAAAATCAAAGAAATTAATAAAATTGAAAGAAAACCATTGAATTAATAAATAAAATGAGGAGCTACTTTAAAGAAAAAACAACAAATTAGATAAAACATTGATTAATTATATTTTTGAAACAGAAGAAAAATAAAACTACTAGTATCAAAAATGAAAAAGGTGAATGTACCAGCAATGAAGATGAAATCAAAGTAATTATTAGGAGTTATTTTGCCCAAGGACATGCCAGTAAAACTGGCCAACTAAATAAATGGATGAATATTTACAAAAAATATAAATTGTCCTGATTAACAAAAGACAAAATAAAATACTTGAATACTGTCATAGAAAAATAAATTAAACAAAGTGTCAATAAGCTTCCTAAGGAAAAAAAATCCCTAGAATTAGGTGGATTCTACAAAACTTTTAAGAAACAATTAATCCTAACAGTATATATACTATTTGAAAAAGTAGGTAAAGAAGTCCTATAAATTCCTTTTGTGTCACAAGTAAAGTCTTGATGCCTCAACCAGGGAGATTTAGAAGAAAACAGAAAAAGGAAACTAATAGGTCAAGTTCCTTAATGAATATTAATACAAAAATTTTAAATAAAATACTAGCAATACATCACTTTGGCCATGCATTATGACCAGATAGAATGTATGCCAGGAATATGGGGCTGGTTTAATATTAGGAAAACTATCACCGTAATCAATAACAGAAATAATAAAATGCAGACAAATACAACAATATACAAACAAAACCAACAAAATACAATACCCATTCCTGCTAAACTCTCTTTCTTTCTCTCTGTTTCTCTCTCTATCTGTCTATTTATCTAAAACTTTTCAGCAAGCATTACTTGTAGTGGAGATAATCTATGAGTTATTCCCATAAGATCAAGAGTGAAGTCCATTGTCACCATTATTATTTAATGTTGTACTAAAAATGCTTGCTATCGTTAGAAGAAAAACAAATTGAAGGAATTTGAATAGGCATTGAGGAAATATCACTGACTGTAGATGATATGATGGTATACTTAGAGAATCCTGGAAAATTAACAAAAAATTACTTGAAAAAATTAACTTAGCAGATTTGTAGGATATAATATATACCTGCATGAATTATCAACTTTTCTACATACTACCAAGAGAAATTATATTTAAAAATAACTGCCAACAGTATAATATATTTGGGAGTCAACTTGCCAAGACAAACCCAAGCATTATATGAAAACAATCACAAAAGACTTCAACACAAATAAAAACAGATCTTAATCACTGAAGAAATATTAATTGCTCATGTGTAGCCTGAACCAGTATAACAAAATAATATTTATGCCCAAATTAATTTACTTATTCAGTACCATCCAATTAAACTAATAAAGAATTACCTTATAGAGCTTTAAAAAATAGTGATAGAATTCAAGTGATAGAATGAAAGTTTAAGAATGTCATGAAAGAAATGTTAAGTATGATAGCAAAGAAATAGAGTGGTCAATCAATGGAATATATTAGGTACACAATACATAGTTATTGACCACATACAGTAAATGATTATAGAAGCCACTGTTTATATAAGCTTTTGGAATAAGAAGTCACCTTTTGACTGAAATTGCTGGGGAAACTGGAAGAGTTTGGTATAAACTAGGCAAAGACCAAAATCTCATTCCACTTACTGAGACAAGGTCAAAATGTGATACCATGAGTAAATTAATGGATTGTGGGAAAATGTACCTATTAGATCTATGGATAAGGGAAGTGTTTATAAGCAAATGAGAGAGAGGATTATAGGAAGTAAAATGGATGATTTTAATTAAATTAAAAAGGTTTATATATGAAAATCTAATGGAGCAAGAATTAGAAGGAAAACAGGAAATTGATAAAGTATTTTTAAAACATGTATCTCTGACAAAAGCTTCATTTCTCCTGAGCTAAATTTATAAAAGTAGGAGTCATTCCCCAACTGATAAATGATCAGAGAACATGAATATGCAATTTTGGAAGGAGAAATCAAAACTATCTATAATCAGAGTTTTTTAAATGGTCTTAATGACTACTTATTAGAGAAATGCGAAATAAAAAAATTCTGAGACACCATCTCACACCTGTCATTATTGTTATTAGATTATTATTATTAATTACTACTATTAGAGTGACTAATATGACACAAAAAGAAAATGACAGATGCTGGAAGGGATATGAAAAAGTGTCATTAATATACTGTTGGTGTACTCATGAACAAGTCCAGTCATTTTAGAGAATAATTTGAAAGTTTGCTCGAAGGCCTATAAAACTGCATATCCTTTGATTCAACAATACTACTACTAGGTCTGTATTCCAAGGAACTCAGAGAAAAGGGGAAAGGACCTTTTTGTACAGAGATATTTATAGTACCTCTTTTTCTGGTGGCAAATTAGAAATCAAGGGGAAGCCCATAAATTAGGGAATGCTAAACATTGATATTTGATTGTTTACCAAGGTATGACTGCTGTACATTCTACAGTTTCTTGAAGCTACAAATGAGAATTACGTAGATCAGGTGGAAACCAAGGGTGGAAAGCAGCCCTATAAAGGCTTGACTACCCCAGAAGTACTGGTCTTACCTGAGGGTAATCAAGGAGTCTCAAACCCTACAGTAAGTTATGAGGGTGTCTCCCCCAAGCACATAAAGATTCTCCTAGTGGAAGGAATGGATGAGAACAGTTTGTTCCAACAGTCATGAAGGCAGGTGAAGCAAGTATTGTGGTGTGCTCACAGCTTGGTTAAACATTGGAGACATTGAGGTTATCCGCTGTCTTTCGAGTTATCACTAGTCATCTTGACTCTGTCCTGCCACTGGACAATGATGACTCTGGAAGACGGAGTGAGGCTGATGATTTTGTGCAATTTTGCCTCACTTGAATCAGTTTATGCACGAATCAAAAGGTGGCACTCATAGCATTTTACCAGTTCTACCTATTTCAACATCCTGTGGTGATAGGCAAGTGAGGAAGCATCAGGTGCAGATGTACCAGGAGCTGTAGTCACAACCCTGCACACAGGAGGTCCTGTCTATAGGGTCATCTTCTCACCGGAAGCAGCAGTGGGATTTGGTACTGCTCATTTCCAGGTTTGAGGAAAGTGCCCTACTCTTTTAAACAATGAGGTGATTCAGGCCAATTCCAATAGACTTGTGATGGAAAGAGTCATTTGCATCCAGGGAGTGACTGTGGGCTGAGTGTGGATTTTTTCACCTTTTTTGTTGTTGTTTGCTTACTTGGTTTTTTTTTTCTATTTTTTCCCTTTTTGATCAGATTTTTCTTGTGCAGCATAATTGTGGAAATATAGAAGAATTGCACATGTTTAACATATATTAGATTGCTGTTTAGGGAAGTGGGGGTGAGGGGAAAGGAGAGAAAAATTTGGAACACAAGGTTTTGCCAGGATGAATGTGGAAAACTATCTTTGTTTATATTTTGAAAAAAAATTATTATAACAAAAGAAAAGGTTCTCTAAAAATTGTCTGTTTGCCTAACTTACCTAACTGCTTGATTACTGTATCAGGTAGGGATCCCACCCAGTAGTCAAAACATGAAAGAATATATGAAAACTTCAGAAGAAATGTGAGATGCACAGAATTAGAGAAGGACCCCAAATGTTCATAGGGCCGATCTCTGTCCCAACTGTGGCAGAGCTTTCCAAGCTTATATTGGTCTCATCAACCATAGTCAGACATGCTGTAACTCGACTCTAGTATAATGATGTTATTTTGTTCCTCTTCGAAAACCAAGGACACCAACCTAATGTAAATTAACCTATATGATTGTAATGAAAAGCTATTGTGCTATAAGAAATTACCACAAAAATTATTTCAGGAAGACATATATGAGCTGATGCAAAGTGAGTAGAACTAAAAAAAACATTGCACACGGTAATAACAGTATTGTCAAGATGGTGAACTGACAAGTTCTTAGTTACTGTAACAGGACAGTGACACCAGACACTTGCAAAGGACCAATGATGGCAGGTGCTATCCACCTCCAGAACGGACTGATGAGCTCTGAATGCAAAATGAAGCATACTTTTAAAAATATTTTTATTGTTTTATTTTGTTTGCATTTTCTTTCACAGTGTGGCTAATATAGAAATATGTTTTATATGGTTTAACACATATAATTCACATCAAATTTTTTACCTTTTCAAAGAGGAAGGCGAATAGGTAGGAAGGAATTAATTTGGAACTAAAATTATTTTAAATGAATGTTTAAAATCTATGTAATTGGGAAATATTTCATGAAATAAATAAAAATTATTTTTAAAAATGTCTATTTAAGTGAGAAGTTGCATGACCCTAGTAGTCTTAGAAATTCTCTTTCCCTTATCATATTGAAGGTAATATGTCTTGAGGACTTTATGGTTTCCTGGGTATTGCAGAAGTCTACTAGAAAAGGGATTATATTTGGCTTGATTTACTAGGCACAAGCATGCGTTCTTTGTGCCTTCTGCAGGGCAGACTAAAAATTTTCCTACACTTAGTGTTTTGTTTAGCTAATCTTCCTCTTTTTTTATAGAGATCTTGACATGAACCAAATTCTAACATTCCCTGGGGAAGCCCTGCAGGGAACAAGGTGGAATGAGTCAAATGGAAATAATGAGAAAGTTCCTAGATTGAGCCCTGTCTGTGTACTCAGCTTTGACCAGAAACCCTGAGGGTCTTCCTTCTCAGATTCATTTATTTATTTCTTTAGATTTTTTTTTGGAACTAGGTAAAAAAGCCTCAATTGCTACCTAGCCTTTAACAGGACATGACCTCAAACTGAGACTTGTTAAAGACCTTAGTGTAGAAAGGCCAAGATGTCCCATTTCATCCAGACCCATCTCTAGTCTTCCTGATCTATATTTTGCCACCAGACCTGAGGCAGGTGACCCTGCACAGCCCTCCCTCATTTCAATCCAATTCACTTACCTATCATGGCACCACCTCCAGGAAGTCAAGGCCCTCTTCTAGAATGAAGAGCAAAACACAACAAGGACAACAGAATGGTAATAAAGAGCCACAGGAAAGTGTGATCAAGGATAGCTTCCTGGAAGAAGTAGTTTTTGACTCCGAATTTAAAAGATGGGTGGGGGGAATCAACAAATGGAGAGAAAGAGAATAAAAGACATTCAAGATATGAAGAAGCAAAAGCAAGAAAATGGTGGGAAAGTGTTCTAGGAACAGAAAATTGTTCGGAGCAGAGAATATATGGAATATCAAGTGAGGTTTGCATGTTACTTTCAGGTTTACAAAGCACTTTATTTATACTTTCCTGTTTAGGCCAGAACTTAAGATTTGGTCATAGTCTCATTAAATGTCAGAAAGGACGCAAAATAGCAAGTGTTTCAGACTCCACATCTGGCACTGTTTCCCCTCTACTAGTGCTTCCTTTCCAAGGGAATTGTATGAGAGAAGGCTGAAAAAGAAGAGGGGCACAGGATTGTGGAGGGCCTTGGTTGCCAAGCAAAGAATTTTGAACTTTTCTTAGGGAGTGATAAGATTATGGGGAAAAGTCATAAACTTATGTGCCAAAATGTTTCTTTTTTATTTTTCACATTTGTAGAATGGATTAGTGAATGTGTGTGTATAATGAGTGGTCATATAGTATAGGGATGTCTAAAAACGAAAAAAGTTTATTAATTCCTGCCAGAAATTTTGTCCAGTCATTTGCAGAGCCATAGTCCAAATACTTTAAGCAAGAAATTTGTATGTAGTGATGGAGATTTTAAAAGATTTTCTTTGATTAATATTATGTGTAGTTGTCCAAATAAGAAAGCCAGTGAAGAGAAGTAGCATATGAAACAAAATTCTTCACATCTTATCCATAAGAAACCAGTCAATAACATTTATTTCCTTAATCAGGTCATCTTTCTGCTCATTTCATCATCTTTCCTTCCATGAAAAATAATGTATTCATACTGAGCCTGAAGCTTAGCACTTGTTTTATTTTCTTTGTTTTATATTGTAGGGGGGTAAAGAGGGAGGAATAGAATGAATGATTATTTTTCTGAAAACCGTGTGTGTGTGTGTGTGTGTGTGCGCGCGCGCGCATGCTCACACTCAGTCATTCAGCCATGAGCTTGACTTGGCACTATTTACTATTCAGTAGAAAGAAAAGGGTCAAAATTGTTCTACTTAGATTTGTTTAGAAGTTTTGTTTTTGAAATTGTGAGGAAGATAAAGTAAGGATTGTCCCATTTTACAGAAAAGGAAATAGGCACATGAATTTTAGACAACTTGTTCAAGATTATTTGGTAAATTAATAATAAAGCTGGGACAAGAACAGTTAGAATATCACAGTTGAAAGATATTTTGGAGATCATTCCTCTTGTCCTGAGTCAAATGAACAACTCTATTAGATGCCATAATAGGAGTTAGAGATCTAAAGATGGAAAATGCAATCTCCTCCCCTTCAAGGATTTGAAAGTGTAATGGAGGACATAGTAGAGTTGTACATGAATGAGTATAACCAAGAGTAGAATATACAAAGGAGAGATTCAAGCCCCAAACCCTCAAATTTGAACAAGGGAGGTTGCGTTCAGCTGATGGCAATCAAATTAGGTTTAATGGAATAACTGGTATATGATCTAAATCTAAATCTAAGAATCATGGTACAAAGAATTCAAGAACATAACCTTCGTAAATAAATCATAGGAATAAAGAGAATTTAAACAGGAGGCAATGAGGAGAACACCTATACCAAGCTGATGGGAATGCAGGTGAGCAACAGGAAAAGTATGCTTTGCTGCTGTGTAGAGTTCAAGAGGACTAGATAAAAGTCCTGGCAGCCATCTTCTTTCTTACATGACCTTTAAGTGACTTTCTAGTCTTTCCTATTGACAATACAATTTATTTGTGACTGTGAATTGGAAGGAGAGACCATCTTTTGGTAGTGATTACCTGTTTTAGGGAATTTTAATTATATAACTAATTGTGTAAATCTTTAGGAGTAGTGAGACAATCAATTAGATTTTAATATGAAGATGTCAATAAATAGCAAATGAAGGAGTGTTTAAAGAATCACATTTGTGTCTGGATTACTTGGTTGACTTTTCAAATTTGGGAGAAAAAAATCAAGGGTATGTTGAAGAAATCCACAGTCTGTCAACAGGTTTTTTTAAATATTTATGTAATTATAGCTTTTTATTGACAAAATATGTGCATGGGTAATTTTTCAACATTGACCCTTGCAAAAACTTCTGTTCCAACTTTTTCCCTGTTTCCCCCCCACCCCCTCCCCTAGATGGCAGGTAGTCCCATGCATGTTAAATATGTTAAAGTATATGTTAAATACAATATATGTATAAATATTTATACAGTTATCTTGCTGTACAAGAAAAATTGGATTTAGAAAGAAGGTAAAAATAACCTGAGAAGAAAAACAAAAATGCAAGCAAACAGTACAGAAAGAGTGGACATGCTATGTTGTGGTCCACACTCATTTCCCAGTGTACTTTCACTGGGTGTAGCTGATTCTGTTCATCACTGATCAATTGGAACTGATTTGGATCCTCTCATTATTGAAGAGAGGCACATTCATCAGAATTGATCCTCATATAGTATTGTTGTTGAAGTGTATAATGATCTCCTGGTTCTGCTCATTTCACTCAGCATCGGTTCATGTAAGTCTCTCCAAGCCTCTCTGTATTCATCCTGCTGGTCATTTCTTACAGAACAATAATATTCCATGACATTCATATACCACAATTTACTCAGCCATTCTCCAATTGATGCGCAACCATTCAATTTCCAGTTTCTAGCCACTACAAAAAGGGCTGCCACAAACATTTTGGCACATACAGGTCCCTTTCCCTTCTTTAGTATCTCTTTGGGGTATAAGCCCAGTAGTGACACTGCTGGGCCAAAGGGTATGCACAGTTTGATAATTTTTTGAGCATAGTTCCAAATTGCTCTCCAGAATAGTTGGATCCATTTACAACTCCACCAGGAATGTATTATTGTCCCAGTTTTCCCACATCCCCTCCAACATTCAGCATTACCTTTTCCTGCCATCTTAGACAATGTCAGAGGTGTATAGTAGTATCTCAGAGCTGTTTTAATTTGCATTTCTCTGATCAATAATGATTTTGAGTATCTTTTCATATGACTAGAAATAGTTTCAATTTCTTCATCTGAAAATTGTTCATACCCTTTGATCATTTATCAGTTGGAGAATGGCTTGATTTCTTGTAAATTAGAGTCTATTCTCTATATATTTTGGAAATGAGGCCTTTATCAGAACCTTTAACTATAAAAATGTTTTCCCAGTTTATTGCTTCCCTTCTAATCTTGTCTGCATTAGTTTTGTTTGTACAAAAGCTTTTTAACTTGATATAATCAAAATTTTCTATTTTGTGATCAATAATGACCTCTGGTTCTTTTGTGGTCACAAATTCCTTCCTCCTTCACAAGTCTGAGAGGTAAACTATCCTATGTTCCAATTTATTTATAATCTCATTTTTTATGCCTAGATCATGAACCCATTTTGACCTTATCTTGGTATACAGTGTTAAGTGTGGGTCCATGCCTAGTTTCTGCCATACTAATTTCCAATTTTCCCAGCAGTTTTTGTCAAATAGTGAATTCTTATCCCAAAAGAATTGGGGTCTTTGGGTTTGTCAAACACTAGATTGCTATAGTTATTGACTATTTTGTCATGGGAACCTAACCTATTCCACTGATCAACTAGTCTATTTTTTAGCCAATACCAAATGGTTTTGGTGCCCACTGCTTTATAATATAGTTATGTGCAGCTAGACCATCTTCATTTGATTTTTTTTTCAGTTCCCTTGAAAGTCTTGACCTTTTGTTCTTCCAGATGAATTTTGTTGTTATTTTTTCTAGATCATTAAGATAGTTTCTTGGGAGTCTGATTGGTATAGAACTAAACAAATAGATTAGCTTAGATAGTATTGTCATCTTTATTATATTCGCTAGACCTATCCAAGAGCACTCAATATCTTTCCAATTGTTTAGATCAGACTTTATTTGTGTGGAAAGTGTTTTATAGTTTTGCTCATATAGTTCCTGACTTTCCCTTGGCAGATTCCCAAATATTTTATACTAGATACAGTTATTTTAAATGGAATTTCTCTTTGTATCTCTTGCTGTTGGATTTTGTTAGTGATGTATAATGATTTATGTGGATTTATTTTGTATCCTGCAACTTTGCTAAAGTTGTAGATTATTTCTAATAGCTTTTTAGTAGAATCTGGGAGCTTTCAACAGGTTTTGACCTTTTCAATCACCCTATCCTATATTTTAAAATATAGAAAGAAAGAAAGCCTGATCCTTGGAGCAGCTTACAGTCCAAGAGGAAAAAAATGTACCTATATAAAAAAGGCAAAATAACCACAATAAGTTCTAATTATACTGATCAGTCTATATCATTTGTTCTTGTCAACTGCCCTTTCTTCCTGAATACCCTTTTCTTTTATGATGATATCCTCTGACATCTCCTATACTGGTTCATCTTTCTCCCCACCTTCTAGTTGGATATTTAGTTGGATATTTTAAACTACCTGCTGAATCTGGATATCCTTCATAAACCTGAATCTCAAAATATCTATCTTCTCCCTTTCTTCTTTTTAAGTAAATATTTTTATGTTTATTTATATTTTTGTTACTTCCACTGACTCTCTATCAAATCAAAGTATAGCTTCACAAACACACAATTTGACAGAGTGGCAGTATCTGACAATATCTACCTCACTCTGCATCAGTAGTCTGTCATCTGACCAATTGTTCCCTGGGAAGATAACTTGGAGATCGTCCCTTTTGTCTTGAGACAAGAACAAGAACAGATGTATTTGATGTTATAGTAGGAGCTAAAGATATAAGGATGGAAAATGGCAGCCCCTTCTATCAAGGATTTGAAAGTCTAATGAAGGAGATTACACATGAATGAGTATAACCAAGAACTCATCCTGACTTGGAATGTTCTCCCTCTGCGCCTCTATATATTTGGGTGTCTTTTGAGGCTCTCTTCCAGATTCAGTCCATGTATTCATACAAAAATATGATCTAGCTGTTTTCTAAGAGATAACCTGTGTCCTCTTTGTTTTCTGTAGTTCTTTACGTTGTCTGGTGGTTGTCGTTATTTGTTCTCAAAGGGGACCAAAATGACATCACAGTGTCAGACTAGAGTTATGGTGGTTGTCATCCATAGAGATATGGTGATCTTGATTGGTGATCAGACCAATACAAGAGCAAAGTTCTCTGCCAAAGGTTGGACATAAGTAGTCCCTTTGTACATTTGGGGTGATTTCTCTAACTTTATACATCTCTTGTTTCTTTAGAAGTTTTGTATATTTTTAGTATTTTGACTGCAAAGTATTGGTCATTGGAGCCATGGTGTGGAGTTGGGGAAGAAGGTAGTAAGAATCATGGTATAAAGCATTTAAGATAAGAACCTTGGTAAATAAAGCATAGACATGAAAGTGGTGGCTGAAATAGGAGCAAGGTCTGAGAAAGGTTAAAGATGAGGTCCAGAGTTGAGTCCATAATTTTCTGTATTAGTGAAGTAACAAAGAGAAAGTAGCCGTAAAGTGCTCAGGACCATCTATCCCCATATCAGGGTGAAGCACAGAAAAGGATAGAAACAATTGCAATACATACATTTAAAACTAATCATATTTTGTTATATGTTCCTCTGCCTTGTGTACTGAAATGTTTGTATTTGCTGATGATTACATTTTTATAATAACTTTATTTTTCAAAATACACACAAAGATAGTTTTCAATATTCATCCTTGCAGAACCTTGTGTTCCATATTTTTCTTCCTCCTCTTTTTCTCCCTCCTCCCTCCCCTAGACAGCAAGTCATCCAATATAGGTTAAACATGTGCAATTCTTCTAAACATAGTTCCACAATTATGGTGCTGCACAAGAAAAATCAGATCAAAAAGGAAAAAAAAACTGAGAAAGAAAACAAAAAGCAAGCAAACAACAACAAAAAGGTGAAAATACTATGTTGTGATTCACATTCAATTCCCAGAGTCCTCTCTCTGCATGCTGATGGTTCTCTCCATCACAAATCTGTTGGAATTGGCCAAAATCACCATTATTGAAAAGAGCCAAGTCTAATACAGTTGATCATCACGTAATCTTGTTGTTGCTGTGTCTTGGTGTTTCACCTCTTAGTTCTACTCACTTCACTTAGCATCAGTTCCTGTAAGTCTCTCCAAGCCTCTCTGAAATCATTCTCTTGATTGTTTCTTATAGAACAATAACATTCCATTATATTCATATACCATCACTTATTCAGCCATTCCCCAACTGATGGGCAGCTGATGATTAAATTAAGAAAATTAAAAATAAAACCTAACACCTGAGTGAAAGTTGTCTTGCTCCCTTACTTACTATATACCACCAGTCCTGCTTTTCCCTGCTCATAAGTGGCAAGATTAAATAGCAGCTTTTTTTCAAGACTCACCAGCCAAAACACTAGTTGCATTCCATTTTCTCTCCTGTCCCTATGCATTTGCACACACTGTCCTATGATTCCAAGAGATTCCCCAACATGTCTCCTTCCATTTAATGTGCTATAGGAAGATACTCCTATATTCCCCAACTGGAAATTATCTTTTTCCCTCAGACTTCTCTCAGAACCTTTTCTGTTCTCTTTTTCATTTTTGACCTCTATGTCTATTTGTGTTCATGTGAGTATCTTGAGATTATAGCAGTGTAAATTTTATAGCTCCATTGTCTTACACAATGAGTGCTTAATAAATACTTATTAAATTGTGGACTTGAACCACCACATGAAAAAGAGTATAGAGGAACCTGAGAGTCAGGAGAACTGGAGTTCTGGTTATGCCTTTTAATTCTCTGAATAATCAGTTCAGTGACTTTGGGTTTCTTTGTGCATAAAATTCAGGGATTGGACTAGATTATCCATCCTGCACCTTACAGCTCCCATTTTCTCTGGTTCTGTGAATCCATGCACTTATTTAAGTACATCGGTAGTGCAAATAACGTACCAACATGAGTGGAATGTAAAAATTCGGAGCAGTTAGTGAAGTGGGCAGCTCTCTAGTCTCAGTGACTACTAAGATCTAATGGACAGAGAACAGCCAAGGTTGTGGGCACTGACAAACCACTTTGAAAAGTCCAAGGAGGCTGTGAGCTGAAATATGATTTAACTTGTTCATTTCTTCATATGAGACAAACTAGAAGGAGCCCAAGGGGAGAGAGCATCAAAAATGGAGGTGAGATTTTTTAAAAAGGCTTTGACTTTTGGAAAGATTAAAAACTTTAATATGCATAGCTTGGGTAAGGAGAGACAGGAAAGTAATGTATAAATTATTTAAAGGTGAAAGTAAAACCAGGGTAAGAAAAGAAACGTGTAATCTGATGGTGAATAATGGGAATTAAAGAGAGAGACTGAATATCAGAAAGGGAAAATTTAGCCTGAACTTGAGGGCAAAAACCCTCACAATGATAATTCTAGGTGAAATAAGTTTCCTCAAGATATCTTATAAGGATGAAATCTTTTGATTTTACAATCCTAGAAAAATGGTACATTTGATAGGTTACTGCTATTTACAAAATAGCTATAAATTAAAGAGAATAGTGGGCTAGCAGTCTAAAATGCATAGAAGCATGAAATTTTGATTCTGGGACCTTACAGGCCATCTCTTTCTACTTTTTCCTAAACAAAATCCCCTTTAATGCCTGACAAATGGCCATTCATGGGATACTTCTCAAAGTATCTGTGTCTATTTTGGATAGCTCTGATTCAAAAATGTTGATTTTCTCTGAAACGTCTACCTACTGGTCTTAACCCTAACCAGTTGAAAATATGGGACATTTATGGAGTGTTTTCTGTATGCTAGAAATCAAAACTACAGCTGCTTTCAAGTTCCCCTCAATCTTCCTATGGGAATATAACATGGACACAGAGAAATAACTTGGGCTCAGAGAGAATCCAGGCAGTATGGCATTAGGAGAAGTATCATGTAAGAGGGAATAGCTGAGCCATACTTGAAAGGAAGCTAGAGACTCTAGGAATCACACTTTTCCAAATGTGAGCAATCACCTGCACAAAGGAAGGAGAGATGTCAGGTAACCAAAAGGAGTTTTGAGCTCCTTCTTGTTGGAAGTCTCAAGCAAAGCCCAGATAACCACTAGTAAGGGGTGATTTAGAAGGGATTCTCTGCTGGATATGAGTTTGACTGCTGTAATTTGTTTCGCCTCTCCCATTCTGTGAGGAATATGAAATTTCGAGAAGAGGAAAGGGGAACCAGATTGTGACAGACTTTTAAGTGCCAAGATGAGAAGTTTGTAAAAGAGAAATGACATACGTGATCAGATCTCTGTTTTAGGGATATCAGTTGGGCAGCTGTGTGGAAGACAGATTAAGTAAAAAGGGAAGAGACAAGAAGCAAGAAGAACAATTAGAAGATTTTTGTCGTGTTCTGAATGAGACAAAAGTTGCTGAATTGTGGTAAAGATTGAGGAAATGGAAAAAAGGTGATGGAAATAAAACATGTCATAGAGGTAGAACAGCCAACTCTTAGCAGTTGATAAGACAAGAAAATGCAAGAGCAGAGTGTCAAAGATGCCTCTTCTGTTGAAGAGATGAGTGACTGGAATAGTTGGAAGAAGAGTATGAGTTCTGTTTCAAATATGTTGAGTTGGCGATGCCTATGCAACTTCAAATAGAGATACCCAATCAGAAGTTAATAAGGGACACTAGAATTCTAGAGAGAGATTCTATCCTTTACAGTTAGTACTTCAAGATTTTGGTTAAAAAATAAATTTAAATGATCTTATAATTCATGGCTTGAGAATAGAGGAGATGATTATATCTTAACTGTGTTTCTAAATTACAAAAGGTGAAGAAGGAGCTACTTTTCCCCCAATCCTTTTGGAGAGCCCCATTGTTGCCTAACTTAACTTAGAGAAGTTGTAAGAGTACAACTTCTATAAGTAATACTTAGAGTTGTAAGGAAAAAGAGACTAGGTTGCCAATGATTCAGTTTTCTGAAATACAAAGTACCAAGAAGAACTCTTCTCTGGATTCCTTGGTTCTAAGTTATACAGTATAGCCTCAGAAAATTAGTTATGGTTCTGCCTTTGGGGTTCTTTGCTCTCCGCCCAGCTCTACCATCATATCATGATGTTGGACAAGCATGCTATTTCCTTCTGTTATTGCAGTGGATTTAGAGCTAGAAAGGACCTTGGGCATTTTCTAGTTCAGTGTTCTCATTCTATAGATAAAGAAAGTAGGTCTCAAAAAGGATTAGTGATTTGCATAAAGTCCTACATGTAGACAAGCAGAGGTGAGGTTCAAATTCAGTTCCTATGACTATCATACTCTATTTCTTTCCAGTCACTTGGAACAGGTCAAAAAGTATTGCTCAAGTTTATATTGCTTCTATCTTGACCGCTGAATAATATTCAGAATCCATTAGTAGTCATTCAAGGCCATATGGTCTGGTATCACTCTACTGTGTAATCTCCCACTTTGGTGTTTATAACTTTCTTGGGTGTGGTTTAAAAAGTAGTACCTGTATCAAGTTCGTAGAGACAAAAAGAAGGGTTTTCATCTGAGCCTCTGGAATTCTTTTCCTTTTCTTAAGATAGAAAACCATCTGAAGAAACGATGGACTAATTCTTACTATTAAAGAGGAGAAATATAACTTGAACATTGGGAGTTTTTTCTTAATTGAACCCACTGAAAGCAAATTTAATTGAAAGCATTTTAAAATATCCTCAGTTCATGGTTGGAGGTACAAAATACAGAAAAGTCTCAATTAACTTAAATGTTTGGGGGAATGAATTATCCAAGTTCATTGAATTTTTGTGTTGATGGATTATTAACCCCAAATTCCTTTTATTTTCATCTAAAATTTGTTTTTAATAATATTGTTAATATACATTAGAGATTTTCCTGCCTTAGAAATAAACTGTGCTGAAAAAATACTTTTAGCCTTGAGGATCTTTTAGGCTCTTAGAGTTAATATTGTGAAGTATCAAGGTTTCTTGGTCAGATGAGCAGCTTTAGTTAGGGAAAACACAATGGATTGTGCTAAATCTGAAGTGTACCTACAACTCCCCCTGAAAGTCTTGAGTTTCTTTTTCTTTGTTTAATGAAACTTCTGATTAACATTTACCCCCTAAAGCACCATTAGTATATTGGTTATTTAATAAGAGTTCTGTTAAGTTTGGGGTCTGATTAATTAAGATAGTATAGTACCACTAATTGAGAAACTAAGATATCCTGCTAATCAACTCAGTAAAATCTAAACTGTACCAAAACTTTTTTCCCACCTATCTAGAGAATTAATCCCATGAATTGAGGAATTTTAGTCTATTTAATAGTATGGATTCAGGACTGATTAGATGTCCACTCAAAGGAGTTTGATGTTGACAACAAGAGGTCTCCAGTAGGCTATCCCAAGAATATGTACTTGAAATAGTGCCATTTGACTTTTTAGCTGTGATTTAATAGATAGGTGAACTGTTCATTATATACATACGTGTGTGTGTGTGTGTGTGTGTGTGTGTGTGTGTGTATCTGACCCAAAGCTTGGGTAGCTAGTTAATACACTGAATTTCTGACATATTATTTTCCAGTTTTCTCAATAATTTTCTCAAATTGTGAGTTCTTATTCTAGAAGCTGGAGTTTGGGAGGTCTATCAAATATTTGTTTTCTATAGACCTTGTTTATTGTGTCGTGTGTATCTAATCTATTCCACTCATCCATCTCTCTATTTCTTAGCTAGTACCAAGTGATTTTGATGACTGCTGCTTTATAATATAGTTTTAGGATGAATGGCTATTCTAATAAGAACAATTATTTCTATTCAATGTAAAAGCATTTATGGAAGCAGCAGTAGGAGATAATTCATAAATGGGTGAAATGTTTTCCTCCAAAATATCCCTTAAGGCAGAGACAAAATTGAGATGGACCTATGTCCTGCCCTGAATGACATTTATTGTGTTTCCTATGTCTTCCTTAGATATAATTTTTGATCATATTTGATGATCTGTTTTGATCATCAAATGTTTATGTCTATTATATAAAATATTCTGTGATAAGATTTTGAGGCTCTAAATTTAAAAACAAAACATAATTCCTGCCGTCAAAGTGTTTCTTACATTCTACTTGGTGATACAAGGTGAACACGGTAGAGTAAGACACAAGGTAATCTGAAAAGAAAGTTAATAATTACAACTGGGAGAGATAAAGGAAGAATTCATGAAGAATGGTAACTAAGCTGAGGCATTTTGGAATGCAAGGATGAGAGAAAGAGATAAAAAAGGATTGTAGTCAAGATATGGCAGAGGGCTTGTGCAAATGCACTCTAGTAGGAAAGGGAATGTCACCATCAGGGCTCAGCTAAGAGTTTGTTTTGGCTAGATTGTAGACTTATAAAAGGGAATAGTTTGAAATAAAGTTGGAAATGACAGGTTAGAGTATGTAGGCCTTTAAATGATAGATTAAGGAGTCTGTATCTTCTCCTAGGGAGTCACTGAAATTTTTTGAGCAGGGGAATGATATGGCCAGACCTATGACTTTGGGAAATTATATTGTCAGCTTCATGCAAAGTGAATGGGATGGGATGGGATAGAGAGAGAGAGGATAGTTAGTAACAGTGAGATCAACTAGGGAACTACTATTGTAGTTTGTGTCAGAGGTAACCGAAGTCTGCACTACAATGGCGGCTATCTCTAGAAGAGATGCAGTCATAGAATAGTCCAAGGTGACTCTGAGGTTAAGAAATTGAGTAAATGGGAAAATTAAAAGGCCCTCTACAAAACCTGCACATAAGGGTATAGAAAAGAGCCATAGGAAGCACTCCAAGCTACTAAGTACTATTAAATACTACAGATGCAGACACTAACCATCTTGTGACACTTCTTGATTTGGAGATGTGATGCACAAACTGATATGTACACTGGGGGCAGAGACTGTTTCACTTTTGGACTGGTATTCTTAGTAGAGTGCCCAGCACAAAGGCATGGAAACTGGACCACTGGTAGGAAGAGTTCTCAGGTCAGAAAACTCTACCAACGCAAGTCGGTGCATTTTCTTCAACTTTCAGTCTTTGAAAGTTGCCTTAAGCAGTTTTGTCCACTAAAAATCATTAAGGCTCTGTCCATAGAGTTTTTGTTTATGTGGGTAATATTTATAGCTATTTATCATATTAGAAATAAAATCTAATTTTGAATTTGAAGCTCTTCTTAAAAGGTTTCAGAGATGCCTAGGATTCTCTGGACTGCACTTTGAAAACCACTGGCCTAGACTAGGGCTTCTTAAACTTTTTTCCATTCATGACCATTTTTGATCCAGGACATTTTTACTTAACACCAGGTATATATGTACATAAAATAGGCATACAAATCAAACATCAATCGATAATTAAGCATAATTCCACAATCCCTGATTGATCTGATATGGGGTTCTGAACCACAGGTTAAAAAGCTGCGACTGAGATCACTGAAAGGACAAGTGGCTGGCAAAGGTTACATAGCCCCATATGTGTTAGAGGTGCCATCTGACCTCAAGTTTTTTCTAAATTTAAGTCAATCCATTGTGCCACCTGCCTGGCACACAGTAAATACTTAATAAGTGGTGTGATATTTATGTCTGAAAAATAACTAGGAGTCTAAATGAACTATGAGTCAGTCATGTAATGGAGTAGCCATGTTTCATGATAGATAAATAATATAGATATAGATATAAACATTCATATATATGAGCAAGAGATATAATGCCTCGAGATGCAGATGGCATTTTCCATCCCAGTCTATTGGAATTGTCTTGGATTGCTTTATTGCTGAGAAGAACTAAATCTATCATATATGATCATTTCATAATCTTCCTTTTATTGCTTTTACTGTGTACAATGTTCTCCTGAAAACCTTAATGTCCTCGAAGGATATTGAAGCAGTTAAATCAGAAAAACAGAGGATCTGAGGGGGGATTGGTTCTGGTCTGATGGTTTCAATAAGGGAAAGAAAAGAAAGAGTAGAAGGAGAAAGAGGGTGGAACTTGCTGTTTCTTATTGGATTATATGAGAAATGGAATTGAGAAATATGAGGGCAGGATTGATGAGGGTAACAGCCATTAGATGAACTTCATTGCTGATAGGGGAAAAGGTTGAACACACACCTAATCAAATTCAACAGGAAAACAAACTCGGATTTGAACAGGGTGGGGCAGGTTAAGGAAGAGAATAATACTGAAGATGGAATAGTCACAAGGGAAACCAACTTCGTGAACCTGATAGGGGGGAGAGGGAAATTAAAAAGGGTGAAAGAAAAGAACTAGAGCCTACAAGATGCCTTAGATCATCTTACATCCTGGAGAAAGGACTGAACAAATTACAGTACGTAAAAGTAAGGGAATGTTTTTACCCGGTAAGAAATTATGAGACATAACTTAGAGAATCATGAAGAATATGAAGTAATAGAAAATGAAGGGGATAGAATCAAGAAAACAATTCATACAAGGCCAGCAACACTGTAAATAAAAAACCCAAAAGAACCCTGATCAAAGCCATGACAAACTTTGTCTCCAGAGTATAGATGAAGCTTGTCACCCACATCTTGAGGTGAAGGACATATAGACATTTTCTGGATTCATTTCACTTGATTATGCTTGTTAGAAGTTTTTTTTTTCCTTTTCATTTTATTGGTGGAAGGTTAGGGGGCATAAATAGAGAAGCAACAGGAATGACAAAAAAGAGAACCACTGTAACACTTAAAAAAAAAAAGAAGGACATACAGAAAGAAGCACAAACAAGCAGGCCAGTTTTGAATGTAATTCAGAGGCAGACTGACAGACAGAGACAGAGAAACGAGAGACACATAGAGAGAGGTATACACACACACACATATGTATGTATGTATGTATATGCATATACATTTTCTAAAAGCATGCAGTAGGAGTTCAGATGGCATCTTTGTGTTCTGCTCTGCTTGTGGAAATGCTCTTTTTCACTGTTGAAGTTCAGAATTTAAAAGTAAAAAATAAAAGAGAGACATAGCTTCCAGGATCATGGAGTGATCACCTCTGCGCTCTGCTCTAGTCAGATAAAGTCTGCAGTATTGTAGTCATTTCATATTTTGAGAAGTGTATTGATAAGATGAAGAGAATCCAGAGGATGGCAGGATGTAAAAGGACCTTGAGTCCATCACATCAAGGTTAGTTGAAGAAACAAAAGGATGTTTACTTTGGAGAAGAGAAGAAGCAGGAGCAATCTCATAGTTGTAATTGTAGCAATGACGTCTCTGTGTCTGCTTTTCTGATTTGTTTTAGATTTTGACCTTTGTACAAATTAATCTATATCTTGATTATATGGGACATACCGAATTTATGAATGAATATCATGTTAGTAATCTTTCATACCTTACTCTTAGATAAGGATTCATATCTTAACTAGGTAGTTAATTTCATTTTTGTGATATTTCTTATTCACCATGTCCAACTCTCCCCTGAAATATTCAAAATATATAGATATGAGTCTTCTGAGCAATTTATAAGTTTCTGCCTTCTTCTTTTTATCTTGACCATATTTTCAGACTTTTTTCCCATCCTCCCTTGTGTATAGAGTGTCTTTGCATTTAAGTCATTAATCAGTAGTGATTCGATTTGGACAATCTTATCAAGTTCATCATAGAATTTCTTTCATCCTTTATCTGAAATAATATGTTGGTGCATCTGCTGCAATGCTCCTCATGATCATCATAGGAATGTTCATTAATGAACACTGCAAAGAATGATGAACAAGTGCCTGAGGAACTTGTGTATTTTTTGCCTTTGGGTTCACTATAAAGTGGCTTCTGCCAACTCCTTTCCTTAAGCTCTTAACTCCCTTATGCCTTCTACTTTCATTTTATGGCAATAATGCCAATATTAATACTTTTCACTTTTCCCAGTATCAACCTGCATTTTGGAAAAAATATACTACATTTAGAATACCAGCAGTCAAATTAATCTTTGAAGACTTATCCAATAGCTATTACTCTTGATACCTATTGCCTCTTTTCTGCTAATGTGACCAACACTAAGGAAAGAGAAGGAGACAACATGTTGTATCTTTGTTTCTCAAGTTTCTATGGCCACAGAACTCATCACCTTGTTGTTAACTTGCTGGTGGATCTCTCTATTAATTAAGTTGTTTCTTAGATTGAAATCATGGTCTGTCATTGGACCTGTACCTGAACCCTTTCCTAAAGAGTAGTTGTAGTCAGAGCCCCTGACTCCAAGAAATCAGGTCACTTCTGCTGACTATCATCAGAATCATGCTGAATCTTCATAAAGGGAATTTTATGGAGGTAGCTTCATTTTGATTAATAGAAAATATCATTGGTTTTGAAGGAAATGACTTATTTTACAAATAATTTGTAATAAACTCTTCATTCAGTCTGTACTAGTTGGTTAATCATACCACTGAACTTTTTCTATATTCATTTTATTTTGTTAAAGCATGGTATAAATAATGGAAGATGAGATGGAGCAGAAGTGCTCAAGTACTTCAACTGAAAATGTATTGATCCATTTATCACATATTTACATAGATACAATTGTGACCTATCTATAGACTTAGACAATGAAGATCACCCTTTTCTCCTGGATTCTTTCTTGTCTCTAGCTTTTCACAAAGATGTCCTTTTCTTGTTCTCTTCCTAAATGTCTGACCAGCTCCTTAGTCTACTTTGCTGAATCTTCATCCAACTCATGCCTACTAACTGCCAGTATCCCCTACGTCTCTGTCCTGACACTTTCTCATCTCCTTTTATATCATTTTTTCTTTATTAACTTCACTAAATTTAGTTTTATGTAATCAGCAGTTCTGGTCAGGTTTCTTGGTTTGTTTTATGTGTATGTATGTGTATGTGTTAGTGCTTTGGGTTTTGTTTTGGGGGTTTGTTTTGGTTGCAGTTTATGATTTGAGAAATCTGTAGTCCTTAAATTTTCTCTTTGCTTCTTTTTTTTTGAGATCAATATCTTTTGCTTGTATGGATTTTATGTCTTCTTTTATATGTGTTGCTTTATGGGTCCTCTTTATCCAAATTTTCTTTCACTTCTGTTTATTTACATTCCCAATAAATCATTCTGTCAATCATGGATTTAAGTTTTTCTATTGTACCACTTATTTTTGCTGAACAAGCCACACTTGTGCTTTCTTGCTTCTTCTCTTTTAAAATATTTAAGATTATTCTTCTATGGTTCCATAGTCTCTTTAGAATCCACAGGGTCCTCTTCCTCATTGGGTATTGATGTATTTTTCTTTTTCCTGCAATGTTTCTTCATGATTGTCTGAACTTGTTTAGGTGATCTGGAAAATGCTTCTTTCTATTACTACTATCTCAGCTATTGGTTTATCTACTTATGCTTAGTGTCTTTAACTTATTTTTTCCCCTCCTAACTCCTAAGATTATGGCTAGGTTCAGTATTTTTCGATTTTTATGTTGTTAAGGCGGCTGATATTCTAGAATATGGAAACAATTGATATTGCTTTATCGCTTGTGTATAATTTCTGTTTTTAAGAGGTCACAAGAATCAGGGAAAGTATCTAATACACCATCTTACTGATCACATAACCTGGTGATTGTATCAACTTTCATAGCTTGAATTTTAATCCCAAGCTGATACTTTCCAGATCTGTAAGACCAACCTAGCAACTTCCAGGGGCAGAGCCAAGATGTTGGAGATGACATATGTTTCTCTCTGACCTTTTCTACAACCTTCAGACTAATTAGAAAATTCTGCCTCTGAATTAGCTCTAGACCAGCAGAATCCACAAATATTGGGAGTGTGACAAATTATCAGCAGAAGATAATTTCAAAGATCACCAGAAAAGGTTTGTTTCAATCAGAAATGGGAGGGAGGCAGCCAAACACAAGCATCTGAGTACAAAAGCCAGCACAAACAGCAGAGTCCCAGGGTGCTGAGGACTCCAAGGACTCTATGAGGTGGTGCAAACTCTACCTGGCAGAGAATCTAGGGGGAGGAATCTACAGCAGTGTTGTCCACTCTGCCCTGGTTGTAAGCCAGTAGATCAGCAGAGAAGTTATAAAACATCCAATTCAAACACAAAAGATCAATAGTGAATCCCAAGGCGCCAGAATCTCAAGGGACGTGGCCATGTCCACCCAGCACTGGAAGTGAATCAGCACTGACCCAGCACAGACCCAGCCACTTGAAAACATCCCCCATTCTAAAAACAGACCTTAACTTTTTCTAAGTGAGTAAAAAAGTAAAGAAAACTCTGATGATAGACAGCTTCTATAGTGAAAAAAAAATGAACAGATTTCAAATCCTGAGGAGACTAAAGGCAGATTGTCTCCAGATGAGGTCCCAAAAGACGATATAACCTGATCCCCATCATACAAGGCTCTCCTAGATGAAATTTAAAAGAATCTTAAAAGAGAGCTAGAAGAAAAATGGGAAAAGGAAATGAAAACTTTGCAAAAAGGCATATAACTCATTAAAAGATAGATTTGATAAGTTGGAAAAAGAAAGCAACTCCCAGAAACAGAATTTGTGAAACAGAAAAAGAAAATAACTCCTTATAAAACAAAATCTGTGAATTGGAAAAGGTAAATAACTCTCAGGAAAACAGAATTTGTGAAGTGGCAAAAGAAAATAACTCCTTGAAAAATAGACTTTGTAAAATGGGAAAAAATTCCATAGAACAAAACAACTCATTTAAAAATTCAGTTGGACAAATACAAAAAGAAGTAAAAAAAAAGTAAATGAAGAAAATAATTCACTAAAATTTAGAACTGAACAAATAGAAATGAATGACTCAATGAGACAATAAGAATCAGTCAAGCAAAACCAAAAAAGTGGGAAAAAGGCCAGCCCTAAGCTGTCTTAAATCCAGTCTTGAGTCACTAATTGTCTTTCAGGTATTGGAAATTGGATGTTCCTAGGCATCTCAAACTCAGCAGGTCCCAAACAGAAGTCATTTTTTTTTCCTCAAACACTCCTTTCTTTCCAACTTATTATTATTGAAAGTACCATTATTTTTCCAGTCACCTAAAATCTCAACCTCAGTATCAACTGCACTTACGTTTCCCTCCATATGTCCAATCTGTTGCAAAGTCTTGCCATTTCTATTTTTGTTGTTGTTGTTGAAGCAATTGGGGTCACACATTCAAGCAGTGTTAAGTGTCTGAGGCCAGATTTATACTTAAGTCTTCCTGACTTCAGGACTAGTGCTCTATCTACTACACCAACTAGCTACCCTGCCATTTCTATTTTTACAAGCATCTGTTACATAAGACCCTGTATCTCTACTCACACAGCCTACATCCTACTTCAGGTCCTTATCACCTCCTGTCTGGCAATATGGCAGTTCCAATTGATCTCCCTGCTTCTAATCACTCTCAACTCTAGTCTATCCTCCAATCAGCTGTCAGTGATTTTGCTTAAGAATTATTATTTTTTTAAGAATTATTTTGATCAGGCCTCTACCCTATTCCAGTGACTCCCTGTTACCTCCAGGAACAAACATAAAATCCTCTATTTGTCATATGTAGTCCTTCAAAACCTCTCCCTTTATTTCCCTTCACATCTGAGACTTTACTTCCCTCCATACATGCTACAATCCCACTTACAACAGTCCTTCTCCCAATACTGTGCTAATCTTTAATGCCTGTATTCTTCTGGCCACATCCCCTTCCCCCAGCTGATGCCTTTCTTCGGAAATTAACTCCTATATTCATTTTATACAGTATAATGTTTGTAGTTGTTTGCTTGTTGTATTCCCTATTAGAATGTAAGCTCCTTATCGGAAGAGAACTCGCCTTATTTTTCTTTGTATCTCTAGTGCTTAGCTCAGTGCTTGCGAATAGTAGGCACTAGATAAATATTTTTTGACTGGTTTATGTAAATGATAGTTAATTCTTATGACTTAGGAAACAAGTTTAGAAGGACATTTTGCCAGCCTAATTCAAATTATTATATTTGGGACTAATGAAATTTCATTTCTTATAAAAGTTTGTAATTTAGATGGACTTCATTAGCATTGTAGTTTTATTAACTTTTGTTCTTGGTGTTTTGTTTACTGATTTCAATATAATGACCATATTTTCATACCCTGTGATTTATTTTTTTTCTTTGTATCAGCTCTGTGTTTTTATCACTGTACTTTTTTCAAATGTATTTATGAATTGAACCATCTCATAAATGAAGAGGAAGAGATAGAAATAGATAAATAAAAAGATAAATATATATGTATATATTTATACTATTTATTTTCAAACTGCATAAATAATTTTTTTATTTAATGCATTTTTACATTAATATTTATACTTTAAGAATCTATCTCTTTCTCTAGGTAAACTTTAATTTTTTTTTAAATGGAAGATGGAGATTTTGTTTTAAACATGGCAGTTCTTTCTCTGGCCATTATACCTTCTCCTGTTTTCAACAAATTCTTTTCTTACTCTTGAAAAAAAAAAAAAAAACTTTGTCACATTTATTCAGTTCTTTTCATTTTACAGATTGTCTCATAAGTCAGTTTTATTTTCCTGGATATAGCATCTAGATAAAATTTACTTCCTTCATCTAAAATATTTCTTTTTAATTAACGTAGAACTATTTATTATTTAAATTATCTCTAGAGTCTCAAATGCTATGTACATAGTAATGCTATTTTAAAGGAAAGTAGAATGTTTAGTTTGTTCACAATTTTTATGGCAACTATTTTCAAAGACAATAATCATTTACAATTTAATATCATTGTGTTTTTGAAAACCATTAGAACATTATAAACCATTGTATCATGAAATGAGCGTTCATATTCAAAAACCTTTAGATTCAGCAGCATAATTCTATTGTCTTGATTTTGTAAGCATATCTGTAAGGTATTATTTGATACCACCAATCTGGAAACTGCTGTAAACTCCTATGAAGGTGCTATATGAGTCACATAACCACACTTCAGCAAAGTGAGATAATAAGAAGTGAAAGTATTTTGGACAGGATGAAGTTTTCTATATGTGTAAAGGTAGATTCTGTATATGGATTTTCCAGGTGGTTGGAGCCTGGCTTTCTGAAGTATCTGTGTATGTTTAAATAATGCAATACGGATGTTTTCTGTGTAGGACTTATTTAAGTATATCACTAAGCATTTCTGAAATCCTCTGCCAGCCCTGCTGGGCCCAGGGTACTCATGTATAGCCTTCAGAACTGCTCATTAAGAAACAGTGAGGCAACAGTCTAAAATTATTCAATTGATTAGATAGTCCTACTGATACTTGTCTTCCTCATCGCGGTTTATATCTACTATACAGTTTTCATAACTAGTTTGCTGTACTTGCAGCTTGCATCAACATTGCCTCAGTTTGCAAATGCTTACCACCATAGCACAAAAATGCTTTCTTACTTTACAATTAGTAGCTGTGCTTTTGCTTGAAGACCTCCATCGATGCCTTGGATCTGGCCTTAATCTGTGTGTCTGAACACATTTCCTCTATACCTTCTGCCCTTTGTGTCTGGTTCTCTTTAACCTTTGCCCATTTTTTTGGAGCCAGACAAAAACCATATTTATTTCCCCTTCTATGGGACAGCTCTTCAAATACTGTAAGACAGCTGTGCTGTCTCCCATAAGTCTACTTTTCTCCAGGTGACTTTCCTAAACATGAACCTAACTGAGCATATTCTCCTGACATGGTATGAATGGGATTCCTGCTTGTGGTGGACAGGGAAATGAAAACAGCCCTTCTATCCCACAATCCTTTCCATTTGTAAGATTCTATATGATCATTTCTTTTATTCTAGCTAATCAGTTTTTGTGAAGTTTGTTTTTAATGAGATGCTTTCATTTTGCTTTCTAAATTTATTAGAAATAAAAATGCTATTTTCCAAGAAACATGAGAACAAGAGAAAGTGGGATGTATATATAAAAAGATTCAAAATAGTTGCATTGATAGCTTACCTTATCTAGCTTAAGAGGAACAACAGAAAGGAAAAACAAAACTTTTGGTAATTTGTAGAAAGTCTCAGCTCCAATTTGTGGGGAGATTTATTTCTAGCTCAATAAAAGTTTTCAGTTTCTATAGAATTACTGCTTATAACATTTCAAGTTGGTGACATTCACTTAAGCTTAAAATTAAGGATATTTTAATGTACCCTATTTAATATAGGAATATAGAGGGGAAACAGCCTGGTATAGTAGACATAGTATGGCACATCTTGCATCAGGAAGACCTGGATGAAAGTCCTGACTTGGATATGTTCTAATTGTGTGACTCTGGAACGTTGCTGAACTTTTCAGTACTCCAGACAATTCTCTAAGAAGATAATTTGTCAATCAAATACTTAGCAGCCTGTAGAATGAATTTATTGATTTGGAGTTCCTTATTCTGTAGGTCTTATCTTTTTTGTTAAATCTTAGCATTTGAGAAATATGGGAAAATATGGAAGATTATTCTGAGTTAGGAAAAAGCCTGAGTTTTGGAAATATTTTTTGAAAATATACTTACCTAATATCAATAAATTAATGGTGTTTTATCAGGCTTAAAATGGTAATTTTAATAGAGCTTTCTCTTAGTCTCTTCAGCATAGTTCTGGGTCCATATATCATTTGAGACACTTAGTATTTATTCCTGGTATATTTTACATCTTTTACTCAATCCTCCTTGTGTGGATTTTTTGATAGTATTTTTTTCAATTACATGTAAAAACAAATTTTAATAGCTTTTTTTTGGTCCAAATACATGCAAAGATAGTTTGCAACATTTACCTTTGCAAAACCTTGTGTTCCAAATCCTTCTCCCTCCCCTAGACAGCAAGCAATCCATATAGGTTAAATATGTGCAATTCTTCTCAACATATATTCTTAACATTCATTTTAAAAATGTTTCACTTCCAAAGTTTTCTTCTTTCTTCCTTTCTCTCCCCCCTAATATGGTAAGTAATTTGATATAAATTATATGTGTGTACTCATGTAAAATATATTTCCATGTTAGTCATATTATCAAGGAAGAAATAGACCAAAAGGAAAAAAAAATCACAAAAAAAGAAAAGTTAGTTTGTTTCAATTTGCATTCAACCTGAGTCAGTTCTTTCTCTGGATATGAATATCATTTTCCTTCATAGCTGTCTTAGGTCATTGTATTGCTAAGAAGAACTAAGTCATTCATTGTTGATCATCACACAATGTTACTGTTACTGTGTTCATTGTGCTACTAAATCTCATTTCACTTTGCATCGGTTCATGTAAATCTTTTTAGGTTCTTTTGAAATCCATCTACTCATTTCTCATATTACAATATTCTTTCCTTACCTTCATATACCACAACTTGTTTCATATTCCTTAAATGATAAGCATCCCCTTTAGTTTTCACTTTTTTGCCACCACAGAAAGACCTGCTATAAATATTTTTTATACAGATAGATCCCTTTGCCCTTTTCATATTCTCTTTGAGGTATAGACCTAGTAGTGGTGATGGATCAAAGATAATGCCTTACCTGGATTTTTTGATAAGCGTTACTGGATCCCAAACTTGAGCAAGAGTCATTTTGTGCCTATCCAGATCATATTAGTTCTGAGTTCCTTTTGAATAACTCTTAATTGAGTTCAAGAATCCTGAATCACAAATGGAGTATTTCCTAACGTCATCAGAGAGAAAATCAGGAAATTAATATATTCAAATTATAGGCTTTAAATTACCTCAAAGGAAAGTCATTTTTCTTCACAAGATTAGGTTAGAAAATGGGCTTTTATTATAGCAGACCCATTAGACCTTTGATTAGACGCCTTCTTATCCTTACTTTGAGAATTTGATGGTGGTAAATAGCCAGTAGGTGTTATAGACAATATAGTTCTCTTTACAACAGATCCTTTATAAATACTTCTTGGAGAAGAGTGAAAAGGGTAAACTGATTTTTGTCTTGCTCTGCCATTTATGAATGCCTTATTCCAGCACAGCTATTTTTTACAAATAAGGGAAGTGGGTTGGCAACATGGCAGCAATGGCATGTGAATAGTAGCTTCTTTTTACCCAGTTGGGGCCAGGTGTCTTTCATTAACATGTAAATGGTGCAATTAGAATTTCAAGCAAAAATTAAATCTATATGAAGCACAATTATATTAAAGAAGGATTTTTTTAGTGTGTGTGTGTATATATATATATATATATATATATCATATACATATATATGCATATACATGTATACACACATACATACATCTTAGATTCCTGCCAAACATTTGGTATGATTTTAATCTTAATTATAACAGGGCTTCAACCTGTTATTTGCTTGTATTCTGCAAGAGGGGGAGAGAGGAATGAAAAATAGTTTTTCAGTGAGTTTCTTTGATATTTTAAAATGGGACTTTATTGATTACAAGATGAAGGTTAAGAAATAACCATTTTTTAGAGTTTACATTGGGTTCAGTGATAGGGGATACAATCTATTCATCCTTTAGTCAATCTATATTTTAAAAATCCTCAGTATATTTTTTCCCTTTGAGTCTAGCCACTAATTTTATGGGAAAAAGAAAATACTATTACTTCATTTCAAATGAAAATTAAGTTTTCCTACTTTTCCCTGAATCCTATAATAATCAGGGAAAAGGAAGCCTCAGAAATGGAATTGTGGAATTGCATCATGCTAAATACTTATCCAAATATTTTTATAACTAGATTACCACAAGTAACCTTTCATTCCCAAAGAAATATCCAAGATAAGAATGCTAATTCAAAACAATTATGAGAGAAGCTTCCCTAGAGATCTTCAGAAAGAGAAGGACCAACTAAAATTTTTTTTTAGTATTTCCTTCCCTGTTAACAGGGCTGGAGCTAGAGAATTTCTCTAACCAGCTCAGTGACTTTAGAATGCTAATGCACTCTGAATAGAACTTTAGACCAAATAAGTTTTCTAGGTTTCTTCACTGTTTATAATACAATAATGTAAATTAAATTGCCTCCTTTTCATAAGGATCTCTGAGAACAGTTGTCTAAGGATCAAGAATTAACCATTGTCATCCAGTGGTTGCTTTACATAAAGTTTATTCTTAGTCTTAGGTGTAGAGTTTAAGCATTCTAAGTAAGCTGGGGTGCTGGGACCACCATCGTAACTAAATTTCTATCTCCTACACAGTTAGCACAATGCCCTGCACACTTATCCATTCAGTAAATATTTGTGTGCCATATTATTTTGAATTATGTTGTCATAAAAAGTGATTTATGTTGTTTTAAGAAAAAAAAGTCATATATGTAAACATCACTTAAGTGATAGGCAAGCATCTCTTAAGATACTCTTAAATCACTAAGGATTTTTTCTTTCCTCTACTAGAAAAGAAATATTAGCAAGTTATGTAGCTCATTAGTTTTATTCCATCAGAAAGAGCATGTATGCTGTATTTAATATCATAATGAAATCCCAGTACAGCACTTTTTCACCAAACCTAGAGCTTGATTATAGTCTGGTAATGAAGGAGCCTAAGGGCTTGTTTTAAGAAAAAGAAAAGTGAAAAATTATTTTGTATTATAAAATTGAGACTTTCTTGACTGCGTAAATGGGCCCTTTATAAAATCAATACATTTCCAAGGTGAGAGGAGAATGTAAAGATACTAAAAACAAACAAAAAAATCATAAAAAACCCCAGCGATTCCTGGAACAAAAGTGCCCTGATATATGCCACTATGTGTTGGAAAATGGAAATGAGTTAGACCACACTTCATCAGTAGGACCTTCCATATTAAATAAGCATAAATTAACATGTAATCTGATACCAAGGTACTCAGAAATGGCTTCTTTCACCAAGAGAACAATTTGATGACACATAACTAATAGAAATTATCACATTTTCTCTAGACTTAATGATTCTGGAGGCAAAAGCATATGGACGCTTATTTTTAAGTTTTCTTAATTTTTTTATGAAAATCTAAAGTTCTGGGTCAACATTAAGACTCTAAAAATGGCTTTGGTCCAAAGAATAAGTTCTTGAGTACAGATGAGTGACCTTTAATTGACATTGTTATTGTTGCATTATTTGAATGAAGTAATATAAAACTGCTCTGTGTTATCTTTTGCCGTCACTTTTCTTCTGATATTAATCAAGTAAGAATAGATTTCTAACTTTTATAGGTTTCAAATTCACGATGCTCCAGTTAATTGAAGTACAGAGCTATTTCATTTTCTTTCTTCTGTATTAATTTATGCTTTGTTTTAACATTATACTGTAGTAAGGTAGTATAACATCTATAACATTTCTGGAGCTCCTTTTTTATTGCTACCATACTCGTGTTTAATTTAAAAAGGAGCAAAAAGGTTTTTTTTTTTCCTATAATTGTTTTCATATGCACTGCTGAAATTCTTGTTTTCCTTATTTTCATTCTGTATCTTCAGAGAGTTTTGTGTGGAATACGCTAAGAATAATGGCAAAGATTGTCCCCACGTATTAAGGGACCTGCTTTCTCTGCCACTTCTTCTATTTTTTCATTCTATTTTTGTTTGCCTTTCATTTTCCTTAGTCTTTGCCCTTTCATAAGCTCCCCAAGCCAATGCCAAGAGCCACAATTACTGGTTATCATAGGAGCTAGAAGCAGTGTTGATCATTTATTAATGAGGCCTGCCAACCTAAACTCTGCATCCAAGTTTTCTCCCATGAGAGAAATGCTAGAAAATTATTTTCATACCTACCAAATTTCATTCTAGAAACTCACTTCTAAGTATCATTGTGGTTATCAACCCAAGCAGCTGTTGCCAGGATTTGAGTCATACTGCCCATGGGGGGGAAAAGTAAATTATGCTAACAGGCTAATCCACACATTCAGTCCTGCCTCTGACACTGACTGGGTGTGTACAAGTGAGTTAAACTCAGTTTATTTCCTCTGAAGTAAAATGGAGGTGATAATATTTGTAGTGTCTGCCTCTTGGGGTGGTTGTAAGGCTCAAGAAATGTATAATGTACATGAATCACTTGTTTATTTTGGAGGGAGGTTAATGGTTAAATAGTTTCAGATTTTCCTTTTTCCACCTTAAATTAACAAACATCAAAAAGTGAGCATTTCTCTATAGAAAACTAAACACATAAAGATGAAGCTCTGAATTTCTTTCCCATATTGTTTGCTTTTTAAAAAAATACAATAAAATCTTTTTTTCAAAACAATGCTACTTTGATATTACTTTATCAACTTCTTTCTGTTCTCTGTACACTTTTTAAAAGTATTTCAATGGTTTCCCCTTTTTCCTTTACCTTTTTGACATCACCTCACCTTTACTGTGCCATTTGACCTATCCTCCCATTTACTTCACAAAGCCCTCTTAAAAACAAAAGGACAAAAATAGCCTTGTAACAAATAGATGTAGTTGAGCAAAATAGACCCATATAGTAGCCATATCCAAAAAGGTGCATGTCCACAGTAGGTGGATAATTTGAAATTGGTTTTATAGAAATTGTTTTTAGTTCAGCTTACTTTACTCTGTGTCAGTTAATTTTTTTAAGATTCTCTAAAAATCATCTCTTCCATAATTTTTCACACTCATGCGCCAAAATTTGTTCAGCCATTCCTCATCTGATGGACATAGCAGTTTTCAGATCTTTTCTTTTACTCTGCCCAGTTCAGGATAACTGAACTGAACATAATCTCCACATTTCACTCCTCCATGTTTAGTATGCATATTTTTCTGTGTCTGTCTGAGATCAACCCTTTGGTTGAGATGTATGTTCACCTGATGCCTGTCCCCTTGCACCCCTTTATGTTCGTATAAGTTTCTCAGAAAGTCAATGTTGAGAAACAGGAAGTTTCAGTCCTGTTTTCCTCCATTCTAAACCGATGTATTCCTTCTACCATCCCTCCTCCACACATTTAGAACTTAGAATTAATTCACCTTCAAGTTCTCTAGGTATTTTTAACTCCTTAAATATTTTTTAAACTGTGATTTTCAATTTAAATTATCTCTCTTTAACCTATTTTCTTGGTCTGCCATTATTGACAATAGATAGCTAATGTTCTTTTTCTGTCTTGCAGGTTTTTTAAATTATGTTCTAATATTTCTAGTTGACTCATGAAATCCCTTTGATTTCTGTCTCATCTGTTCTAATTTTCAGGAATTCATTAGTAGGATAAGGTTTACCATTTTTTCTTGTAAACTATATTTTTACCTTCAAGTCTTTCCTCCAGAGTTTTTGCATTTTTTATCTCTTTTTCTTTCTTAATTTCATTTCTTCTAGATATTCATGTGGTCTTAAAATCCATTTTCTCTTTGTCTCTGCTTATTATTAGCATATCATTTTTTTTCTAGGTTGGATTTTTTATACCTTTGAAATGACAATAACATATAGTAATTAATTGCTTTTTTGGTTTACTCATCTCTCCAACAGTAGTTACTGAATTGAGGTTTTTTGCTCAGACCAGTGGGTCAATCTCCATCTCCTGCAGGGCTTTTGGGTCAAGTACTTGTTCATGCTTGGCTTTATCCCAGGTCACATGGAGTTCTGTACTTATCTCCTGCAACAACTTTATCATTCAGAATATTGTTTTTTTAACCACTTGGCTGATATCTTAGGATAGATTCCTAGGAATCTCAGAGTCTTAAGGAGTACCATTTGGAGTACCTCACCATAGGTATACCATTCAAAAGTCTAGGCTCTGGGTTCCTAACCTCTCTGAGGCTTTCTTGGGAAAGTTCACCATTTAAGTTGACTTTAGTAAGTCTATAAAGCTTTTGGAAAACTTTCAAGAATTTTTTTAAAATGGCAAAATGTTATTTCTTGGGTTACTTCCTTTCTTCTGGTGAAATGAGTATAAGAATGTAACTCTTTATCAGTTACAATATCTACCTTCAGAAAGATTGGTTACTATTAAGAAATACCTTGTCAATTGTAGTCAGTAATAAAAGATCTATTAGGAAATTGGGATTTTTTTTTATTCTCCACTTGTTGTCAAGAGCTCTATCTACAAAGTGACCCAGATAATCCAGACTCTGTTTCTGTGTATTGTCTTTTGTTAAATTCAATTTTATCTCAGTTCTCAGTTTTCTTCTTCCCTCCCCCCACCCTCTGAGAAGGCAGGAAAACATTGTGAATATGTAAAATCATGTGAAAGTAAGCAAGGAGGGACAAAAGAGAGGGAAGAAAAAAGGGAGGGAGGGAAGGAGAAAATACACAGAATCCATCAAGCTTTCTGTCTGGTGGATAGTATGTTTCATCATGAGACCTTTGGAATTGTGATTGGTCATTGTGTTGTGTTGATCAACTGCATGTTTCTTGTGAATATGGGTCTGGGGTTAAAATATATGGGCAATCATTTTCTATTTCTCTTGGGATATATAGCCAGGACTTGAGGAAAATGGTATAATATAAACTTTTAGGCTCTAGGTATTATCTGTGCATTACCTGAGGAGGTTCTGCTTTGATACAATGATTAGAGAACTGAGGATCAGAGACAGTAGAGGAAATTAAGCTACTTGCAACCTTTCAATATAATATTTAACACACCCGGGATTGGCAGATTTTTGGAATTGCTTCAGGTTTTTTTTTTTGGGGGGGGGGGGGGCATGGTATGTCAGGTCTACACAGAGCTGTAAAATGAATTCCTTTTCTGAGTTTGTCCTTTTAAATCAAGGTTATCATCCATCTGAAGGATCTCACCTCCTCAGATTTGATAGAGGTTTAAAAAAAAACTCCATACATTTATATAAAGAGAAAGTAAATGAAGTAAGGCAGTGATAATGAGTCTTCTTCTGTTAGTTTCCTGGTGAAGTTTGCCAATCCCATTACTATCATAATAGAGAAAGTTAATATAGCCTGTCAGGGCCTTATGACATGAATAGTGAAATCTTGGGAAGTGCTTGTACAGAGAAGAGTAAGGAAATCCACTTTGATCTACCATTTTTGATGTTTGATAATTGCACTTATTATCAGGTCCTTTATGCTCTTTTTCTTTGACACAAGATCCATTATCAGTGACAGCATGAGTGTGAGTATGGGTTTGATTTGAAAAACTTCTTAGGATGAGGTAATGGAAAAGAAGGGGTGGGTTGTTTTTTTGTTTTTTGTTTTTTGTTTTTTTTGGGTTTTTTTGGTCCTGACATATTAAGAAAAGAAGAAAATTAAACTCCATCAATCTTTGACTGAATTGTTTCTCTTTTATGTATGCTATTGTTTGGATGCTGCACAGAGTAAAAGATTTTTAATTAATTCCCTAATGAAGTATTACATAACCAAATAGACTTGGAAAATACGGGCATGGCCTCCTGCTTTAGTGAATTCATCCAACTAGCAGACATTGAACAAAAAAGGTCTTGGGCTGACCTTTAGGATTTTGGTTTGGAATTATTGAAAATGAGTTAGAAAATGACCTATATCCTTGGTTTCATTGGTCTTACACTTGGGCACACACCTCAAGGAATTCCAAGACAAAAAAAGATCCTATATAAACAAAAAAATATTTATACTAGTACATTTTGTGGTAGTAGGAAAGAACTGGGCACCAGGTATTCATGTATTAGAGAATCGTTAAAGAAGTCACGGTATATGAATATCATATTATAATGATACACAGTAAACAAGGAAGAATCAAAATAATTCTGAGAAAAATGAGGTATTTATAAGCTAAGGTAGAGCAAAGTAGGCAGAGTCAGAAGAAAAATCCACTTAATCACTAGGGCAAGATAAAAGATAAGATCACTAAAAGAAGTCAAACTGAGTAACTCAAGATCCAGTGAAGGTCCTGGGAGAACACATAATGAAACATCGCTCTCTCCTCATGGCAGAGCAGAGGGACAACTAGGATAAAATGTTGGATGGATTTGTCTGATATAGTTACTCTATAAGATGTATCTGCTAAGTTATCACCTTTTGTCACAAGAGAAGGTTCAATCTAGAAGGGCAGGAGGGTGTTTGTCCTACCCTAGAAATAATTGTGACATAAGGACAAATGTATCAGTAGAAACAATTTCATTTGCAGGAAAAATGCCACTTTAATGGGGGACACCTTACTTCCGAACCTAAGGTAGCTTCAGTACTCCTTTTTGGCTGCATATAAACACATACAGCTAACTATTGCATGTATGTATAATGTACGTTGATATATGGATATGTTATAGCTAAAAATGTGTGTGAACACAAATTGGATATTGCAGGAAGAAAAGTCATTTAAAATGACTTTAAAATGATTTATAAATCATTTATTTTAAATAATATAATCTAAGGCTTCAGTGGCTCCTAGTCCATGAAGATATGTTTTCGTTTTTATGTTTAACTGAGCCTGAGCCCTTTTTATAAAAGTCAGGTAAGGATTTTACTGTTTGGAAATGTTTCATTTATACTAACAATCATCCTTCTCAATACCAAGTCTCTCATTGGCTAATTTTTCTTCATTGAGTGGTACTGGGGATTTTTCCTAATTCTTTGTGTGTATATGTGTTTGTGCATGAGAGAGAGACAGAGACAGAGACAAACAGAGACACACACAGAGACAGAGGCACACGGAGATAGAGAGAGACAGAGAGACAAAGAGACAAAGACAGAGAAAGATAGAAAGACACAAAGAGACACAGAGACAGAGACATGCAGAGAGAGACAAAGACAGAGAGACAGAGACAGAGAGACACAGAGACAAAGAGATAAAGACAGAGATACAGAGACAGAAATAAATATAGGGAGAGAGAGAAACAAAGAGATAGACACAGAAAGAGACAGAGACAAAGAGATAGAGAGACACACAGAGAGAGACAGAGACAGAGAGACACACAGAGACAGAGACAAAGAGATAAAGACAGAGACACAGAGATACAGAGACAGAAAATGTGAGAATGAGTGCCACAATGTGTAGAGCGCTGGGCCGGAAGTCAAGAAGACTCATCATTCATTGTGTAACTCTGGGCAAGTCACTTTACCCTGTTTGCATCAGTTTTGTCATCTATAAAATGAGGTAGAAAAAGAAAATGGCAAACAAAACCTTTACAAAAAAAGGGGGGGTCATAAAAAGTTGGACATCACTAAAAATGACTAAATGTGTGTGTGTGTGTGTGTGTGTGTGTGTGTGTGTGTGTGTGTGTTGGGTACAGATCCATGATTTTGATACATTGAACTCTTCGGGAAGACACTCTCTCTACCAAAGGATCAGCATTTATTCTGCTTTGGATAGTTGCCTAGGAGTATTGTAAGATGAAGTGATGCTGTGTCCAAAGACTTTGTAGGGATTTGACTCTACTTCTCGACACCAAGGCTAACTCTATCCACATTTGCTCACTGTCTCTCAGGTTCTGATTTATAAGTAATAGATTATGAACAAGACAGTATTCGCCATTTAACTGTTGTATTCAAAAGTTGCTTTCTCATTTTCTTCTTCTCAGCTTTCCTTCTGTGCCTGTTGAGAGATAGGAAAACAACTTGCCTTTACTCACCCAAGCTATTTTTTCTTTGTCTAATTTGAGTTGACCAGTTGGTCTTAGAAGGCGTCAAGGTTTCATCTCTTCCAATAACTCCTGTATTTGGGGCTGCCTATTTAGCAAAAAGTTGTCTGCGAAGAACTGTTCTTTATATCATTTGGAAGAAATAAGTGCATTTGAAAAGCGTTTAAAAGGAAAACCTTTTTGAAGTCTTCGACTTTCACTGAATGACTTAGTATCCTGAAATGATCAGATAAAAGCCTTTTAAAAGCAGAACACGCTGTAACTGTATAAATGCAGAATCCCAAGGTCTGACAATGAGATATGATAGAATGAAGCAGCAGAGGTGCCTAATGAAAGTCTCAGCCAAACTCAGACAGAAGACCTGTTGGGTAGCAGTCAATAAATGGTAACTTTTAGGCTCTGTCTTCTCATATATTTTGTAAAATTCAAAATCATCGTGACAATCCAAAGAAAAACTGCCATTTCTCTAGCACTTCCAGGCCATGTGAATCAGGTATCACGAATATTATTTCCATTGTACAGATAGGGAAGCTGAGGCTTTTAGGTAAAAGTGTATGCCCCATAGTCAATAAATAATAGAGCAAGGTTTTGAACAGAAGTCCAATATTTATTGTGCCATCTTAAGGAGCAAAAAGAGAGAGAAAAAAAGACTTTTTTGCTGAGAACGTTAATCAAAGAAAAGTAAAATAACATGTTTCTATCCATCCTCCAAAAAAAAAAAAGAAAAAAGAAAAACAAGGGAAAAAAGGCTTCACAGATCATATGGTTCCCTATTCCTAGGTTACTAAAGCAAGACTCTTGCAGGGCAGGAGTAGAGTTGAGCAGAATTGGTGCCAATGTGAATGGCCTTTAGAATCTAGCTCATCCCTACGTTCTCCATATGGACATCTAGTCCAAGAACCAAAGATTGGAAATTGGGGTAGGATGAAGGAACTGAGGAAAAAAAGGCACCACAGACAAATGCTTCCTATATTGGACTCAGCTCTGTCACAAATATTACAGTAGACCTGATAGTGGAGTAGTTTTTTCCTCTGATGTTACTAACTTCTGATACAGTACTAATCCAGATGTTTAACATCTGTTAATTCAACAAACTATTTATTAAGCACCTACTGTAGAGAACATTGGAGATAAAAAGGAAACAAAAAAAATATGATTTGAGATTGTTCTCTTTTTCCTATGGAGATAAAACTCACATTGACTAATAAATACAAGGAAATTTGAGGCAGGAGAGAACTAGCTCAGGAAGATGAAAATCCCCTGGGAGTCAGCTCTTTACCTGTGCCTTGACTAATGCTAAGGGTTCAGAGCGATGGTAAAGAGAGACTATATTCCAGGCCTGGGGTTGTCATCATATTCTGGCTGTTTACTCAGTGTTTATAAATTGAGATGAAGCAGTAATCACACACTATAGTTCCACAGTATATTAGATATTAAATCAATACCCTGCTATTGACCTTAGATATTTCAGCTCCTCCCACCATGGTTCTGCATGGCCCTTAGTGCTACGCGTAATGAAATGTTTTATACCGAATTGAAATGGAGAATGGAGCTGGCTATACAACATTTTCATTTCAGTGATAGAGTAGCATATTTTATTGAGTGAAATTGCTGATGTTTTCAAGTAAAAGCACTATAGACCCATTTTCAGTTGGCAATTTTTGGGCAAAAGAAAATCAGTATTATGTTGCTACAGTAAGTTACTTCATAAAAAGTATAGAAGACGAATATCCTTTGGGAGAAATTTTAAATTGGCTTGATAAACCATTCCCTGTTTTTGTTCTTTCCTTCCCCTTCTAGAGGGAATTAAGGCAAATAGAAGGATTGGGGTGGTTTTGTTCTGTTTTAATGGTCTTACAGGAGGAAAGAATGACTATACAGGAGGTGGAAAGATGTGAAGAATATAGCGGAACTTAAGATATTATTGGAGTAAGAGTAAAGTGCATGAACATGCAGAGGGGATAGACGAGGAGAGGAGTGGATGGATTCCATGAACTTCACTTTTATCTGAACTGGCCAAAGGAATATTGAATGCTCATATTCACTCATATACAAACATACTTTGGTGTAGTTATCCCTGAAACTCAGTATGAAAATGGAAAGTAGATATAGAAAGAGGCGAAGCAGATTGTATTAGGCAGGATAAAGTCAGGTACCAAATAGTTAACAAGACAAAAATCAACTGTGGAAAGTTAAACTTAGGATTAAAAGGGAAGAAATGAAGTATATGAATTATTCATAAGATCTGAGCAAAAGGAAAAAGGAATATTTGTTATTTTTGTTATTTGGTTATTTCAGTCATGTCCAACTCTTCATAGCCCCATTTGGGGTTTTCTTAGCAAAGATACTGGGAGTAGTTTGGCATTTCCTCCTCTACCTTATTTTACAGATGAGTTACTGAAGCAAACAAGGTGAAGTGACTTGCACAGGGTCACACAGCCAGTAAATATCTAGGCCAGATTTGAATCTACAAAGGTGAATATTCCTAATTCCTAGTCCAGTGTACTATCTACTTTATAACCTAGCTGCCCCAAAGTGAATATAAATCACTTCAATTACAGTTCACTAGTGTTGATCATATTCTCCATTTTTCACTACCTCCTTTGTAAAAGAAGGGGGAGGGGGGAGAAAAGAGGGGAAGATGTAAGAGAATATGATGTGGCTCAGTATATGATTAAAAAGCATGCCCATAAATGTGAATGGGATGAAGTTGGATGGATGAGAAGGAAGAATTCATCAATGTGATATTTACATGAAATGCTTAAAATATGATAAAGTTGCAGGAAAATGAGAGTATAGAACAAACATTATTATGTTTCAAGAAAACTCAAAAAAGCTGCAGTGTGGTAATCATGATCTCACACGAAAAAACAAAAGTAGATGTAAATTAAGAGATAAGCAAGGAAACTATATCATGCTTAAAGGCACGATAGATAATGTTAATATCAGTACTTAATATAATTTAACCAAATGACATACAAGCTGAATAAAGGAAACATTAATCAAATTATAAATAATATAATAAATAATAAATATAAAAAATAAAATAAATACTCAAAATACAAAACAGGCAGCAAAAGTACAAGTGTGGAAAACATATTTCTTCCAAACTAGATAAATCTAACAAAAAGATAAATAAGAAAAAAGCTAAAAACTTGAATAAAGCACAAGGAATTCTGTAGGTTTGATCTTTGGCAATTAAAGAATTGCAATGAAAAAATATGCTTACATCTTAGGTATACGTTGTGCCTTTACAAATATTGACGATTAGCTGGTGTACCCAAATCTCATAAACAAAATAGAAAAATAAAAAGATTAAACATATCCTTTACTCCCGGAGAGAGATTTTGAAGAAAGGAATTAAACTTAAATTAAAGTCATTCAATTACCAAAGTAATTGGTAGATCAAACCATGGAAATATATAAAAAAAGAAATAGGACAGGAAGACCCACGTGGACAATAATATTATTAAAAGCATTTTTGTTGTTTAAAAAAAAGAACTGGAAATTACAGGGATGCCATCCATTGGAAAAAGGCTGAATAAATTATCTTTGTGTGAAATAGAGTATTATTGAGCCATAAAAAATGTCAAAAGAGTGAGATTCAGAGAAGCCTGGGCAGACCTAGATGAATTGAAGTAGGGCGACATGAAGAGAACCAAGGGAATAATTGATATAATAATATTGTAAAGAAAAACCACCTTGAAAGACTTAAGAACTTGGATAAATTGCCATGAGCAACCATGAATCCAGAGGACCAATTATGAAGCATACGTCCTACCTCTTGGCAGAAAGGTTTTAAACTAGAGATGGAGAATGAGACATAAATATTTGAACTCAGCCAATGTGTTTGTTAAAAGAGTGAGAACTGGAGTGGGAGGAGAGTATCAAGAAAAGAGGAGGGCTTATTAGAGATAGTAATGCAAATAAAAAGGGAAGAAAGAAAAATATACTAACAAAGCATTTTAAGAAAGTAGACAGGAGAAGTCAGAGGGAGGTTCATACAGCAGCTTAGAAAAGTGAAAGAAATCCTGAGCAAAGATGCTGAATTTAATATACAGTACACTTAAAAGATGTTAATAAGATGCATGGTTTCATCTCCAACCCTTGTTTTCTGGGTGGTTGTTGTTGTTGTTGTTGTTGTTTTATGAGAACAATCATTTTCAGTATTTGTTAAATTCAGAATTAAAAAAAAAAGATAGAGGGGGAAGGGAAGGGAGAGGACTGGCCCTTCTTTCTTCCATTTACATAATCACCTGTGGTAGTCATTAGCATCAATACATTATGTAATGTAAACTGTTAGAGTTTGCATAATGCATATATATACACAATGAAAAATTTCCTACTTGACTGTAGATTGATCTATGTGGGTATTTGTCTTTTCTTGAAATTTGTTTCACCACACATTTCTTAAGCATCCATTATAATATTGTGATACTCACACACCAAAGTGTTTACTAAAGTGTAAACAAGTTTGAACTGTGTATGGCATTGTAATAAGTGTCTAAAGCAAGCCATGCATGTTTTGTGTGTCAAAGCTATTAATACTCTGTTAATAAGATGCATGGTTTCCTCTCCAACCCTTGTTTTCTGGGTTGTTATTTTTTATTATGGGAATAATCATTTTCAGTATTTGTTAAATTCAGAATTAAAAACAAAAACAGAGAGAGGAAAGGGAAGGGAGAGGAACAGCTCTTCCTCTGAGTAAGCTATAAAAGGACACAAATCTTCTGAGACAAAGAGTTCATAGCAAGTACTAGAATGATGCTCTGCTGACCTAAGTACAATAGCTGTAAATAAGCATGAAATTAATCCTCTCAAATGACCAAACTTATAGCTATTGCCACACCTTCTGCCTCCTCAGTAGGTGTCCAAATAGAGAGTAAATATATATACAGATACACTGAGAAATAATTAGACATGATGTGAGCTTGCGTTCTCCCATCTCCCACTGCTCAACTCCCATCGCTCTTGACATCAATTTGGAAAATGAATTACGAAAAGAGAAATAACTACCAAAAGTTCTACAGTCTTAAGAGAATCTTCAGAGAAATTGCATATTCAGAGAAACTTCAAACTTCAATCATTTCTCATGTCTGCCTTTATCTGGAAGTGAGCTTTGGGACCCACATGAGAAGATTTGTTTTGCCCTGGGAGTTGGGAAAGGAGTAGGAAAGCAGGATAGGTTTTCCAAAACCATGACTATCAAGTTGAAGATAACTTAGATCACTATGGCTGAGGTTGGTGATGTCTTGAGAAGTCCCTGTCTAGAGGACTTTAATATACTATAGAGAAATCTTGGAGAAGGGAATTCTGTAGAGCAGAGCAGCAAGGTGACACCTTTGTAAACCTTGTCTCCTGGTAGCATAACCATTTGTCTCCATAATAAATTTTCTAAGTGCTTTCTGGGAAATCACCCTTAAGTGCATAAGAGATGGTTTGTTGATGTGCTATTTTCAGAAAACAAGGAGAAATAATGTGAATGTGAAAAAAATCTGTGTTTCTTCTCTCCACAGGGGACAAGAGCTTTGGAGGGCCCCTGCTAAGCAAGCTCACAGGGGGTCTAAGTAATCTGAAAGCTTGCTTTTTTGGGAATCAGAGAATAGGAATTTTAGGGGTGCCTAAGGCCTTTTCCATCTGTTAATATAACATAGTCCTGTGGAAGCATAGGAATCTAGAGTACTTTGTTCATGAGTTATCTCATCTATAAAATGAGACTGATACTGGATTCAGATTGCAGTGAGAAAAAATGAGGTAATAGAGAAGAGCTTTGGGAACACAAAAGTGGTTTTAAGATTATTTCAAAGATAATGAGGCAGAAATACTATATTTCCAGAGATCCAGATTTGCCCAGACTCCTCAGTGTAGAATACTCTCTTAGACCTTATAAGAAAAATCCCATCCATTTGCAGAACACTTCAGAGTTTAAAATGGATTTCCAATAGCCAATATCTCATTCAGTTCTCACAGCTCCTCTCTCCCTCCATGCTATAAAGAGATAGTTTATTTTCATTCCGGAAATTTAAAAACAAAACAAAACAAAACAGAAAATCAGAGAAGTTAAGCTTCTGGTCTGTGATTACACAGTTATGAGGTAGACTCCTCCCCCCCAGGTCAGTGACCACTTTGCTACATTGACCCAAAGAGACAGTCTCGTCAAGGAGCTGTCAGAGTACTTGGGGAAACAGAACAGACACCCAAATTGAATAACCTCTTTGAAAATATAAATGTTGATGTTATGATGAATAAAAATGGAAGGGAAGAATGATTTTAAAATTTTAGAATAAATATTTTAAATTACTCTAAAATCTATGGAAAGTGGGGAAAATATTATTTTGCCTTTATGATATCAAGTAAAATAGGAAATGAAAATATTGTACTTCATGTGTAATATACCAAAGGCTTGTCACATCATTCAAGTGACAACTAATTTGTTCTTGTTCTTGAAAGGAAATGGCAGTGGTGTTCCACCACCAGCCCTAGGCATTTTGTGCTAAGGTCAAGGGAAGGAAAATTGGTTTTGAACTTAAAACAATCAGTCCTCTTCTCCTCATACTCAAGTTTATCCTAAAAGCTGAAATATAAAATGTTTCCACAAATATGTAATTTTGGGTAATTTTGCTGGTATTAATTTTTATACAGTTAAACAATACTGCCTGGAAAAAGCAATCTGGAGGACATTGAAATTCAGTAATCAGAGTGTGTGGTGTTTGTTGACAAATGTCTCCTAGAGGACTAGAATGTTGAATCTGGTTTTGATAGAGATGAGAGGAAGGAGTGATGATAGTAGAAAGGAGGCTGGGGAAAATTCTCTGTGCAAGGAGGCAAAAAGGGAATCAGGTTAGTTGAGTAAGTTTTAGAGTAAAGGATAACCCTAGATGAACTCCCCTGATTCCTAAGCTGATTTTTAGATGTTCTTTAAAAGTTGAAAAGTTCTGATTTTTAGATGATCTTTAATTTTTTTTCAATTGAAAATTTTTTTTACTTTCACCTTCACCCTCTTACAGTGGAAAAACAAGAACATTTGTAACAAATATAGACCATCAAGCAAAGCAAATATCACTTTGGCCATGTCCGGAAATTTGTCCCTTATTCTCTATATTAATGCTTTCACTTCTCTGTCAGAAGATAAATAGCATTCTTAATCGTTGTCCTTTGGAATCATGATTGGTCATTGAATAGATTATATTTCTTTAGCCAAAGTTTTCATATTCCCACTGGTCTTGAGACATAAATTGTTCCCCTGGTTCCATTCAAAAGACTAATTATTTTGAATAGTCTAAGCCAATATAATAAAAATGAAAGTGCTGTATATATTAATTAATTTATTTAGTGCAGTGCCAGTCAAACTACCAAAGGATAACTTTGTAGAGCTAGGAGGGAATGAAATTTTTCATGAACAAAAAGGTCTAAAATCTTAAGAAAAACAATTAAAAAATGGGATAGAAGGGAGAGCCAGATCTCAGTAAAATACTCCAAGTAAGAATCATCACAATGATTTGGTACTACTTAAAAATTGAAAAAAATCATCAGTGGACTGTTAGGCACACAATATAGAGAAGCAAACAAACTTAATAACCTATGTTCTGTAAACCCATAAACCTGAGTAGCTGAGGGGACTGTGATAAATTTGTTGAGACAACTGTAAAGTAGTCTAAAAGAAATTAGGTTTATACCAATACTTCATACCATATACTAACATAAGCTCCAGATGGATACATGACTTAGGTATAAAACATCACATCATAAACAGTAAAGATGAAGTTCAAACTTCTAAGCAAGTGAAGTCAGTTTTTTAGGTTGTATCATTTACCATCGAGAAAAGCATTATGATTTTTTTGCCATTATTTTCATGTTAATTAGAACAATATGATAGTCTGATATAATCTTTTTTCCCCCTCCCTGGTTCTAGACTCCCCGCTGTTGACCTTACTTGAAAGCTGATTATCGGGTTAAGAGATTGAAAGACCAAATGAAAAATACCAATCAGAACACGTGGATGCTTTGTTTTGTTATTGTTTTTTGTTCAAATTGAGTTGTCTAGAAGTTGTACCACCAAACCTTCTCTGTTGTCTTTTAATTCAAAATCAAATTGAAGGGTCAAATAGTTTTATTACTTTGATTTTCTTACTGTGAAGCAATTCTTTTTCTAATAGGCAAACTCAATTATGCTTTCCTAATGAAAGATATTCTGTTCACTTATGCATATAAGATACTTCAGTCCTAAAAGTATTAATTTTAATCTGAAATATTTTGAAGCAAGCTAAATTGATAAATGTAACATTGGGGAAAACTTGGAAAGGGCAATTTAATTTCCATAGGGTTTGGGAATCATCATTTAATAGGACCAAGTGGATAACACAGCGATCTGCCAATCAGACTTATTTTCACTCTATTGAGTACACCACTAACTCAATTCCTAAAACTTCCTTTTCAGATTATTACACCAACTAGTTGGTGAAATTGAGAATACCTCAAACCCGTTTCTGGTTTGTTGTTTTGTTATGTTTTTTTTTAAGTGAAATCATGGAACAGAGAATTTGTATTTAAAGGAAAAAGGTGTTGAAAACTTCCATTAGTGGGAGGTACTGAAAGTACTAGAACTCTTATAATTATTTTTGATATGACATTAGAAGTGGTAGAGATAAGACTGGGAGAAGAAAGTTTTGTTCCTGATAGCTAGGTGTATGGACAAAGTATTAGTCAGACGAGGAGGGTGGTAAAAAAAGAAACACTGTGGTAAGGAGAGACAACTGAAGAACAAAAGATTTGAGAAGATGAAATGTGCCTCCTGAACTGCCTGTTCTTTGGCATATCATTGGAAATGTATATTCCCTCTAAAAAAGCAGAAAAATAGAATTTGATCACTCAAATTAACAGGAAAGAGTTTTAAGGGATCTGGGAGCCATTGTCCTTCCTTATCAGAAGACATACAGCCAAAGTGCTGTCTAGATGGCACCATCATGCTGAACAGCCTCTGGAATGGGATTGGAAATCAAATATATATAAAGTCAGTTGTTCACTGGGCAACATGATATATATATATATATATATATATATATATATATATATATATATAGTCTGACTTTTTAAAAAATAGACTTTCCAATGAAGAAAAATAACAATTTTATCAAAATATGGCAATGTAAAAAAGTCCAAGTTAAGATGCTCACTTCTTCATCAAACCCTACAATACAGGTGATTTATAAAGGAATAAATCCAAAGTATTTTTAACTGAGTTTCACCTAGGCTAGAAGCGGAGTGGCCAATTGGTCATTCAGCAGACATTTATGTGTCAGTCATCTGCTAAGCGCAAGGGATACAAATATAAATGAGGAATGATATTTCTGGCTGTGAAAGAGTTTACAATCTAATGGGTAAAGACAACACACAAAAGAACACTAGAGATCAGGGAGGAGAGAGGTGAAGGTCCATGGCAAGGCCAGAAATGTGGGGGGGCATGGAGCAAAAGTCAGAGATGTCCTAGAAGAGCCACATGAAAAATGAGAAGTGAAGATTTGGGAGTTCACATCCTTCAGTAAGAGGTTCAAAGAGTAGTAATGAGGTGAAGTAGCAAAGGTGATGAGATCTGGAAGGATGATGAAACTTTTCTTAATGAGCTTCCTTGGCAAAGAAGTTAGAAATATTCCAGAGTAGGACAGTTAGGTGACAAATGAAGACTGATCCTCTACCTGATCTGTGTAAGAGCTTTTTGCTAGGTTGATTCACCCATTTAGGTTACCTTCTTGCTTCCTCCTCCCAGTGCCTCACCTCATTGGTGCTAGCTTTAGTGTGGACACCTGATCAGTTTACCATACTACTCTTCAGAACTCTGAAACTCAAGTGATTCCCTAGTATCATGGATTATAGGGCTGTTGCCATCATACCCAGCAGAACCTATTTAGAGAGTCTAGGAGTATGAAAGTTTGAGGGGTATTGTATATCTTTTCAACTCAAGCATTATTAAGTCTCTACTACATGCAAAGAGTTACACTGGGTAATAGTCCCATGCCTTCAGGGAACATATGTTCTATTGGAGCCAGGTTGAGTTAGTACAAAGTATTTACAAAAGAAGTATAGTTTAACTATTTCAAAGTCTTATTCTTTTTGTACAGCAAAATAACTGTTAGGACATGGATACTTATATTGTATTTAATTTATACTTTAACTATATTTAATATGTATTGGCCAACCTGCCATGGGGGGGAGGGGGAGGGAAGAAGGGGAAAAATTGGAACAAAAGGTTTGGCAATTGTCAATGCTGTAAAATTACCCATGCCTATAACTTGTAAATAAAAAGCTATATAAAAAAAAAGAAAAAGAAGTATAGTTTGGTTATACTTGTACTTATACTTGTACTTCAGTACAAGGTAAGAGAAGGTAAAGTAAGTCTTGACAATTAAACTAAAACCAGATTTTTGAGCTGTCATCATAGATATTGGACTGAGACACCTGTATTTTGTCCTAGAGGCAAAGCCTCTAGTGAACAATTTTGACAAGGAAGTGATAGAAACCTACCTTTTAGGAATATTACTGTGGCCATTGTAGGGAGGATGAATTAGAGAGCAAAAAGACTGTGAGCAAAGAGACCAATTAGAGGTCTGTTGTAGGAGCCAAAGAAAGTAACAAGGGTCTAAATTGAAGTGTGGAGGCCACACGAATGAATGGGGTGGATTTGACAAGTATTGTGGCAATAGGATCGACAAGATTGAAAATTTGATTGGGTATCAGAAATGGAATGAAAAAGAAAAAAGAATCAAGGATAAGTCAGACAGAGAATCTGAGCAACTACAAGGATGATGGTACCCTCAACAAAATTTGAAACCAAGCAGGGTTCAGGGAGAGATAAGAGTTCTGTTTTGGAACTCTTGGCTTGTAAGGTGGAACTATAGGACTGATATTCAGGACAAAGATTGCAAGTAGACATTGAGATATAGAAATGATCTTTATAGGGATAGTTTATTCCTGACATTGGCTTCAAGACGAGCACTGCTGCCATGTGCCATGCTAATTAGAAACTAGGGGTAATACAGGTAGATAACAAGTGCTCAAAGAATGTATGAGTAAGAAAAGCTGCAAGAGAATTAATTGTGCCCATTTTTGAATAGAGGTTATTCTTTCAATGAAATTTCTATTGGTATTTTGGTTTTCTGGAATAAAAAGTGGAAACTGAGATCTAACAAAATTATTAATTTGACCAGGGATGTCAATAAAACTACTGAGAAAGGGTATATAGATAAGAAAGGTGCAAGACAGTGCTTTGGGAGGCTCCCACTTTTGAGAATGGGGTATTGATTTTGCCAAGGAAACTGAGATGTGGTCATATGAGTATGATGAAAAGCAAGACCAAGCAGTGTCACAAAAGGTACAGGAGAAGCCAGTATATCCAAATCAGATCAAAAATAGCAAGATGAAGGAAGCCAAAAGACCACTGGATTTAGCAGTTATGAAACAGTTGGTAACTTTGGGGAGAAGGCAATCAGGAGGAGGGGAAAAGGGAACAAATCTGAGATCCTGGTGAGTAGAAGTCATGGTGGGAGAGCATTGTGCTTTACCATGTTTGCAAATGCTGGAGGTCATGTGATACAATGCAGAGCCATTGATCTGGTTTAGACAGAGAGGTTTGGTCATGAGTCTGAATTGGCTCTTTAAATACTTACACACATACATATACATATGTATGTATATATCTCCCTACATGGATCAGAGCTAGGTACTTCAAGAGCCAGAGAAAAAGCCAAAAGTACATTAAAGCCAAACCAAGTCACCTGGCACAGAGAGTACTGAGGACTTATAGTCACATAACCAGGGAGATAGAATTTGGACAGAATCCTAAATGACATCAGGAAGACAGGTTACCAGAAACTCATCAAGATCATCTGAAAATCAGACTTAGGAGAGATAGGGAAAACCTAATGGCTTGGGCTTACAGGCTGTAGCGGGTAAAGACTTGAATAACATGCATATCCCATCAGAGAAAAATATGTCTTCAATGCCAAAATATAGATAGTGAAGTTGTCCTATGTGAACCTACCACCCAGGTTTTATTCCTGTTCAGTCATTTGGTTGTGTCCAACTTTTTATGACCCCATGAACCATACTGTCCTTGAGGTTTTCTTGGCAAAGATATTGGACTGGTTTGCCATTTCCTTTCCCAGTGGATTAAGGCAAACAGGGTGAAGTGATCTGCTCATGGTCACATGGCTAGTAGATGTCTGAATTTAAACTCACAATTTCCTCCTCACTCCAGGCCCGGGGCTCTATCCACTGCAGCACCATCTAGCTGTCTCCCAGGTTGCCTCTCTTCTACCTTGGCCACTAAGGTCAAGATCAATGTAAAGAAAATCCGGACATACATGAGTATTTTTTGGAGCCTTAGTCTATCCTTCCCCTCCTCATACTGAGCTTCACATTAAGTAAGCTGTAGATAAGCATACTAGATAATGAGTCAGTAAGATGACTTGAAATCTGGCCTCCAGATTATTAGACGTGTGATCCTGGCCCAGTCACTAAAGTTTGCTCCACTTCAGATTTTTCATCTGCAAAATGAGTTTTGGGCCTACTGGCCCAAGCAACTTTTGCAGCTCTAGGTCTAGGATTGCTGTGATGCTAGCAGGTGTTAATGCTTCCTTTACCCCTTCTCAGATCCCTCTCAGCAATCTTGGCCATCTGCCTCTGCTATTATTTAGCATCATTATAATATCATTGGCGTGCATTGGCAAAGTGTTGGGTTTGAACTGTCTAAGCTCCAGCTGGAGAACTTCTGTCACCCCATTTGTGTTTGCTTCTCTTTGTTTTTATCAGACCAGGGTTTTTTGTTGTTGTTGTTGTTGTTGTTTTTTTTTTTTTTTTTTTTTTTTTTTTTTTTTTTTTTTTTTTTTTTTTTTTGGTGTAGGGAATTCCTCCTACCATAGCATATGGGTAACTATTCTAAATTTTTAGTTTTGTGAAGCTATCTGCAGCAGAAAAGTTAAATGACTTGCCCTGAGTCATATAGTTACTGTGTCAAAGGCAGGACAAAACCCCTAATTGAGAGGCCAGCTTTCTAACTAGTAAGCCACACTTGGCTTCAGAATATATCAGTATTCTGTCCAGGGCCACGTAGCTAGCCAGCATATAGCAAAGCTTTTAAACTCTGTTGGTTGGACCTTGTATGGAGTCATGTAATTGAATGTGGGGGGTTGTAAGTTATGATTTATTATGAGTAAACTTTGATTTGTATACCTGGGATTGTGTAAAAATTTCTTGGCCAAAAAGGAGTCACAAGTGGAAAAAGTTTAAGAAGCCCTGATATATAGTATTATACTTGTTGATGAAGAATGAGTTCACCTAAGGCAGCTTATTGTGACAAATATAATAGAGGCTCATTCGACAACAAAAAATAGACTAATGGTCTAAAACAAAACTTCTTAAACTGTTGTTCACAGCCCCATATGGGGTCTCATAACTGAAAGTTGAGGGTCACAAAATTGTGATTTATTATCTCTAAATGTTTGGTTTGTGTATCTATTTTCTATTTTCAAGTGAAAAGGGATTGTGATTGGAAAAGGTTTAAGAAGTCCTGGCATAAAATCCTGAGGATATAAGACATAATCATCTGGCCTTGAAACAAATGAAAGGCACATAACCTCTCAGGAGAAAATAAAAAAGGTGATCAATCAAAAGGTGAACAAGCATTCCATAAGCAGCTACTATGTGCCAGGTATTGTTGTTAAGTTCTGGAGATAAAAAGAAAATAGTCTTTGGTCTCAAGAAGCTCATATAAAAAAAAGAGATATTCATATCTCAGTAACAAACATACCCAAAATAGACACAAGGTAGCCTTGGAGGAGAAGACACTGGCAGCCGAGGGTACCAGAACAGACTTGTGGGAGGTAGTGCTTGATCTGTCTTGAAGATAAAATAAGGGACTTTAAGAGGTAAAGGTCAGAAGGCAGAGCATCCTGTGCTTGGGTGGGGCAGACCTTGCACAATCATTGAGAAAGGATGGAGCATCATGTGTTGAGGAACAACAAATAGGCTGATGTCTCATGACCAATGAACACATCGAAGGGAAGAATGTATAAGACAACTGGATGAGGTAGAAAGGAACCATGTCTCCCTTTGGTTCTATGGCAATAGGTAGCCGTGATCTGGTGTGTCCTTTATCTTAAAAAAAAATCACTTGGGTAACTGTGTGGAGGCTGAACCAGAATAGGGAAGAAAGTAAAATGGGGAGAATGAATTATTAGGCTTTTGCAAGTATTCCAGGTGAGCCATGATATCTTGATGAAATAAGTATGCAGTTACATTATTTAACAATTCTGGTGGAGATATTTTCCTATTCTTCAAGTTTTATCAAGTCCATAGTCCATGATAAAATTATGTCTCAGTTAAGATTAGCATGTCTCCCTTATAAGACTATTTGGTTTCTGACTACTTTTGAAGAGCTTTTTTCATGCTTTTCCTCTCTGGGAATGCCCTCCATATACCGTTTAAAAAGCTGATTTAGGATTGGTTTTGAATCCTCACTAATTGGGACCACACTAAATTGGAGTTTGTGATAATTTGGTCGGGATTTGGCTAAACTGACCTTCAGACTATGAGTGAAAAGGAAAAGCAGTAAACACAATTTGAAGAGATCTATAACCTACTTAAGGGAGCAACTCATTTTCAAGCATTTTAGAAGCACACCGGTAATGCAAATAATTGATATTTTAATTGGAAGTTGGGTTTTGTCCATTAAAGCAGGTTCTCTAGGGATCTTTAGTGAACAATTCTTCATTAGCTTGTCTTGTTAGCTTGTATACTTAAAAACAACCTGCATTTATGGGAACTATTACCACTACTACCGTGATTATTATTATTGTTATTATTATTATTATTTTGAACTACAATTTGAACTCTTCTCTGATTCATAGTGTTGTTCCACTGTGAATTTCAATTGTTATATTTTTTAAACACCGTGAGTATAATTCTATACTGATAGCAAACTTCTGTTTCTTTTAGTGGATGAAGGCCCTCACCTAGAAAATACCATGTTTTTCTGAATTCTATCCAAATTATACTTGTCTGTGTCACTCTTGTTTTACAGGCCATTGTGTTTCTTGCCATGAGTACGTGAACCATTCATGCTAATTTGCACTTGTTTTTTTTATTTTTTTCCAATTATAGGTAAACATAAGTTTTCAGCATTAATTTTTGTAAGGTTTTGAGTTATACATTTTTCTCTCTCCTTTCTTTACCTCTTCCTTCCCCAAGATAGCAAGCAACCAATATGGATTATACTTGTGCAGTCATGTTAAACACATTTCCATAGTAGCCTTGTTGTAAAAAAAGAATCAGAACAAAAGAGAAAAGCCACAAGAAAAAAATTGAATTTTAAAAGTAAAAAAGGCTCTGCTCCCCAAAGAATAGTCACCTACCCAAAAAGAATTCATAGAAGAACTCCAAAAAGACTTGAAAAATCAAATTATAGAAACTGAGAAAAAACTTTAAAAAAGAACAATTCAAGAAAAGCAAGATTACAAAAAGAAATCCAAGCAGAAAAGGAGATTCAGAATCTTAAGGAAGAAAATGATTCCTTAAAAGCTATAATTGGACAAGGGGAAGCTAGCAAAGTTATAAGAGGTCAAGAATAATAAAACAATGTAAAGAATGAAAAATAGAAGAGAACGTAAGATATCTCATAAGAAAAACAATAGATCTGCTGATTGTTCTTGTGCAGGATGATAAATGTGGAAATATGTTTAGAAAAATTGGTGCATGTTTAGTCTGTATTGGATTACTTATTGTCTAGGGGAGGAAGGTGGGGAAAGAGGGAGAAAAAATTGGAAGACAAGGTTTTTCAAGGATGTATGTTGAAAACTATTTTTGTATGTATTTTGAAAACAAAAACCTTTTATTAAAAAAATCAACAACAAAAGATCTGGAGAACAGATCAAAAAGAGAAAAATGTAAGAAAAGTTGGATTACCTGAAAGTTGTGATCTAAAAAAGAATCTTGATACAACATTACAATAAATGTGTATATTAATATATATCTGTGTGTATCTGCCCTTAATTGTAGTCTTCTTGTGGGAAGTTGGCGGGGGGGGAGAGGGTAAGAGGCAAAAAAAGAATAAATTTAAAAGTGCACAGCAGAGAACAAAAGAAAACCTACAAGGAAAGAGAGAAACGATGAACATCCCTGAACACAATGTGGAGTATTTATTATATGTGAGGCTTTCTTGAAAGGAAAATTTATTACTTTATATTTTGAAGTCTCTCATGTTCTGCTGTGCACATGGCAGTTTTTTTCTTTTTTGTTTTACTTTTTTCTGTATTCTGTATCAAAGTTTTAAATAAAGTTTATGAAGCATTTTATAACTCTTATTTGAGTGATAACTCTGTTATGAACTTTAAAGTTATAACTAAAACATAACTAACTATATAAAACTAAATTATCACAACTAACTATAACTAAACTATAACAAGTTCTAAGTAAAGTTCTTACTTTATAACTTCTTATTTGAGCTGCAGAGCAACTTTGTGATGTAGATGATTATTTTAATTTCCATTTTATGGATGAAAATTCTCACAATTAGTAAGTATTAGAAGCAGCAGAACTTGAAGCTGGGTCTTCCTGAGGGCCATGTCTGACACTATTCAGAAAGCCAGCCAGATTTATAAGGACAAGAAGTGTGACAGAGATGGTCCAAGAAAAAGCTCACTAGGGTGCAAATGAAAGCCGGGGTATGCCACTTGTTACCTGAGAATTTCAATTCCTTGATCGGTAACATGAGAATAACAATAACTTTGTCAGCTCATAATGTTGTTGGAAGGATTGGATGACTTACCAAAATTAAAGCACTCTGTAAATTGTAATGTAATATGTGAATGAAAGCTGCTATTACTTTTATTTGAACAAAATTGAGTTTGCATTCCCTGAATGCTGTCTCATAGAAGGAAAAATCAAGTTGAAATTTCATTAATTGTGCTTTTATTTATACTTCTAATCTAAAGACTAATTAAGGCCTCTTGCCTTAATCAGAGGCATCACTGCATGAAAACATTCCCTGTGCCTGGTCTCCCTGATGTGAAATGCAGGAAGTAGAACATTCAAACGTGTTTCTGGAAATGTAAATAGACTTCCACTTACCATTAACTTACAAGTCCAGAACCTCTTAAACAGCTTTGAGAATAGAATGTTCTCAAGATAAATTAATACATTTATTAATCTTAAATATAAATTAATGGCATTTCTGAATGTGTGTTTATTCATATATGAACATTAACTGACATGGAAGATTGTGCTTTAATAAAAGATAAGAGGTAGAATCTACATGTTCTTGGATCCCTACTGCCAGAGTCCCTTCCTATTGCATCAGTCATTGACTTCTTGTACTTTAAGGTCCACTCAGTCCTTCATGTCATCTGGAATGGAGCCAGATCATTCTCCCACTTTTTTATGCTTCAGTCACCTTTTCACATTGGAGAGACAGTGGCAAATTGCTTTTGTGGTTGTTATTTGTTGTCGACATAAGAATCTGTTCTTAGTTATTCTCCCATTCCCCCAACACAAGCACACACACGCGCGCACGCACACACACACGCACACACACACACACACACACACATTCCTGTTTCAGGAATTGGATCTTGTAACTTGAGCAGAAGTAACCATTAAAGTAATCTTTGGGGGCAGCTAGGTAGTTCAGTGGATAGAGCACCAGCCCTGAAGTCAGGAGGACCTGAGTTCAAATCTGGTTTCCGACACTTAACAGGTCCTAGCTGTGTGACCCTGGGCAAGTCACTTAACCCCAATTGCCTTAGCAATAATAATAATCTTCATCTGCCTCTACATTTAGTCATTCAGCAAGCATTTATGAAGCGTTACATATAGTTAACGTGCCAGGATAAATATGAGATTGCTGCCCACAGAAACTTGATGTTCTATTGGGAGAAATTGTGTTCTATGGGGAGCAATGTGTTGTATATAAAATAAATAAAAGGACAGGGGAGGGAAATTCAGGGTGGAGTGATGATTGAGTTGAACTTGAAAGGAAACCATAGATTCTGAGAGGTAGAGATTAGGAGGGACTAAGTGACAGATATGGGCAGCAACCAGTCCAAAGGCTATACAGTTGCTTCATGGGGAATAGCAAGAAGGTAGTTTCAGTTGGACAGTAGAGTTTGTGAAGGGACTTGTGTGCTGACTAGAAAGGGATCTGGAGCTAAACTGGGAAGGCCTTTAAATGATAGAAAAGCTTATATTTCATCTGAGAGGGAATAAAAAGTCACTGAAGTTAATTGAGCAGAGCCATGACATAGTTAGACCCTAGCTATAGGAAAAATCATTTTGACAGTTATTCACAGGACAAATTTGGGAGGGAAGAGACTTGAGGAAAGGAGACAGTCACTATGATCTAGATAAGAGGTAATGACTTCAGCTTAGGGTAGTGGCCTTGTGAGAAGAAAGAAGGAAATTTTAGTGCTATGGAGGTAGAATTGAGAAGATTTTAGCCACTGATTGAATATGGGGAGGGGGGAATAGGGAATTGAGGAGCCAAGGATTACTTTGTGGTTTCAAATCTGAGTGACTAAAAGGATTACAGTACCTTTGACTTTAGTAAAAAAAAAGTTCAGAATGAAGTCTGGGAGCAAAGAAAATAAGTTCTGTTTTGGATTTGCTGATTTTGAGAAATCTATGGAGTATCCAAATGGAAATGTCCACTAGGTAGCTTGAGATATGCAAACAGAGAGAAGTAATATCTGGATATAGAGATCTGCATAGCTATAATAGATATAGATAGATGGAAGTGAAACTCATTGGAATAGATGATGTCATCAAGTAAGAGTACTTAGAGCCTAATGCAAAGGCCAGGATGGAACCTTAAACAGTTCCAGTAGACTTGTTTTTTTTTTTTTTTTTAATTTTTTATTTAATAATTACTTTATATTGACACTCGTTTCTGTTCCGATTTTTTTTCCCCTCCCTCCCTCCACCCCCTCCCCTAGATGGCAAGCAGTCCTTTATATGTTGGATATGTTGCAGTATATCCTAGATACGATATATGTTTGCAGAACCGAACAGTTCTCTTGTTGCGTAGGGAGAATTGGATTCAGAAGGTATAAATAATCCGGGAAGAAAAACAAAAATGCAGATAGTTCACATTCGTTTCCCAGTGTTCTTTCTTTGGGTGTAGCTGCTTTTGTCCGTCATTTATCAATTGAAACTCAGGTCTCTTTGTCAAAGAAATCCACTTCCATCAAAATATGTCCTCATACATTATCGTTGTCGAAGTGTATAATGATCTCCTGGTTCTGCTCATTTCACTTAGCATCAGTTCATGTAGGTCTCTCCAAGCCTCTCTGTATTCATCCTGCTGGTCATTTCTTACAGAACAATAATATTCCATAACATTCATATACCACAATTTACCCAGCCATTCTCCAATTGATGGGCATCCATTCATTTTCCAGTTTCTAGCCACTACAAACAGGCTGCTACAAACATTTTGGCACATACAGGTCCCTTTCCCTTCTTTAGTATTTCTTTGGGATATAAGCCCAATAGAAACACTGCTGGATCAAAGGATATGCACATTTTGATAATTTTTTGGGCATAATTCCAGATTGCTCTCCAGAATGGTTGGATTCGTTCACAACTCCACCAACAATGCATTAGTGTCCCAGTTTTCCCGCATCCCCTCCAACATTCATCATTATTTTTTCCTGTCATCTTAGCCAATCTGACAGGTGTGTAGTGGTATCTCAGAGTTGTCTTAATTTGCATTTCTCTGATCAATAATGATTTGGAACACTCTTTCATATGAGTGGTAATAGTTTCAATCTCATCCTCTGAAAATTGTCTGTTCATATCCTTTGACCATTTATCAATTGGAGAATGGCTTGATTTCTTATAAATTTGAGTCAGTTCTCTATATATTTTGGAAATGAGGCCTTTATCAGAACCTTTAACTGTGAAAATGTTTTCCCAGTTTGTTGCTTCCCTTCTAATCTTGTTTGCATTAGTTTTATTTGTACAAAGGCTTTTTAATTTGATGTAATCGAAATTTTCTATTCTGTGATCAGTAATGGTCTCTAGTTCATCTTTGGTCACAAATTTCTTTCTCCTCCACAAGTCTGAGAGATAAACTATTCTATGTTCCTCTAATTTATTTATAATCTCGTTCTTTATGCCTAGGTCATAGACCCATTTTGATCTTATCTTGGTATATGGTGTTAAGTGTGGGTCCATGCCTAATTTCTGCCATACTAATTTCCAATTATCCCAGCAGTTTTTATCAAATAATGAATTCTTTTCCCAGAAGTTAGGGGCTTTGGGTTTGTCAAACACTAGATTGCTATAATTGACTATTCTGTCTTGTGAGCCTAGCCTTTTCCACTGATCCACTAATCTATTTCTTAGCCAATACCAAATGGTTTTGGTGACTGCTGCTTTATAATATAATTTTAGATCAGGTACAGCTAGGCCACCTTCATTTGATTTTTTTTTCATTAATTCCCTTGAGATTCTCGACTTTTTATTGTTCCATATGAATTTTGTTGTTATTTTTTCTAGATCAATAAAATATTTTCTTGGAAGTCTGATTGGTATAGCACTAAATAAATAGATTAGTTTAGGGAGTATTGTCATCTTTATTATGTTCGCTCGGCCAATCCAAGAGCACTTAATATTTTTCCAATTATTTAAGTCTGACTTTATTTGTGTGGAGACTTTTTTATAATTTTGCTCATATAATTCCTGACTTTCCTTTGGTAGATAGATTCCCAAATATTTTATGGTATCAACAGTTATTCTGAATGGAATTTCTCTTTGTATCTCTTGCTGTTGGGTTTTGTTGGTGATGTATAAAAATGCTGAGGATTTATGGGGATTTATTTTGTAGCCAGCTACTTTGCTAAAATTATGAATTATTTCCAATAGCTTTTTGTAGAATCTCTGGGGTTCTCTAGGTATACCATCATATCATCTGCAAAGAGTGATAGTTTGGTTTCCTCATTGCCTACTCTAATTCCTTTTATATCTTTCTCGACTCTTATTGCCGAGGCTAGTGTTTCTAATACGATATTAAATAATAATGGTGATAGTGGGCAACCTTGCTTCACTCCAGATCTTACTGGGAAAGGTTCCAGTTTTTCCCCATTGCATATGATGCTTACTGATGGTTTTAAATATATGCTCCTGACTATTTTAAGGAAAAGTCCATTTATTCCTATGCTCTCAAGTGTTTTTATTAGGAATGGATGTTGGATTTTATCAAATGCTTTTTCTGCATCTATTGAGATGATCATGTGGTTTTTGTTTGTTTGGTTATTGATATAGTCAATTATGCTAATAGTTTTCCTAATATTGAACCAGCCCTGCATTCCTGGTATAAATCCTACTTGGTCATAGTGTATTATCCTGGGGATGATTTTCTGTAATCTTTTTGCTAATATTTTATTTAAGATTTTAGCATCAATATTCATTAGGGAGATTGGTCTATAATTTTCTTTCTCTGTTTTCAGCCTACCTGGTTTAGGTATCAGTACCATATCTGTGTCATAAAAGGAGTTTGGTAGGACTCCTTCAATCCCTATTTTTTCAAATAGTTTATATAACATTGGAGTTAATTGTTCTTTAAATGTTTGGTAGAATTCACATGTAAATCCATCTGGTCCTGGGGATTTTTTCTTAGGGAGTTGATTGATAGTTTGTTCTATTTCTTTTTCTGAGATGGGACTGTTTAGGATATTTACTTCTTCCTCTGTTAGTTTGGGCAAGCTGTATTTTTGGAGGTATTTTTCTATTTCATTTAAGTTGTCGAATTTATTGGCATAAAGTTGGGCAAAGTAACTCCTAATTATTGCTCTAATTTCCTCTTCGTTAGTGGTGAGTTCTCCCTTTTCATTTTTAAGACTAACAATTTGATTTTCCTCTTTCCTTTTTTTAATCAGATTTACTAAGGGTTTGTCTATTTTGTTGGTTTTTTCATAGAACCAACTCTTAGTTTTATTAATCAATTCAATAGTTTTTTTACTTTCAATTTTATTGATCTCACCTTTTACTTTTAGAATTTCAAGTTTAGTGTTTGACTGGGGGTTTTTAATTTGTTCCTTTTCTAGCATTTTTAATTGCAAACCCAATTCATTGACCTTCTCTTTCTCTATTTTATACAAATAGGCCTCTAGAGATATGAAATTTCCCCTTATTACCGCTTTGGCTGCATCCCATACATTTTGGTATGATGTCTCATTATTATCGTTTTCTTGGGTGAAGTTATTAATTATGTCTATGATTTGCTGTTTTACCCAATCATTCTTTAGTATGAGATTATTTAGTTTCCAATTATTTTTTGGTCTACTTCCCCCTGCTTTTTTGTTGAATGTAATTTTCATTGCATCGTGGTCTGAAAAGGATGCATTTACTATTTCTGCCTTACTACATTTGAGTTTGAGGTTTTTATGTCCTAATATATGGTCAATTTTTGTATAGGTTCCATGAACTGCTGAAAAGAAAGTGTATTCCTTTCTGTCTCCATTACATTTTCTCCAGAGATCTATCATATCTAGCTTTTCTAGTATTCTATTTACCTCTTTGACTTCTTTCTTATTTACTTTGTGGTTTGATTTATCTAATTCTGAGAGTGCAAGGTTAAGATCTCCCACTATTATAGTTTTACTGTCTATTTCTTCTTGCAGCTCTCTTAGTTTCTCTTTTAAGAATTTAGATGCTACCCCACTTGGTGCATATATGTTTAATATAGATAGTGCTTCATTATCCATGCTACCCTTTAGCAAGATATAGTGTCCTTCCTTATCTCTTTTAATTAGGTCAATTTTTGCTTTAGCTTGATCTGAGATCAGGATGGCTACCCCTGCTTCTTTGACTTCACCTGAAGCATAGTAGATTTTGCTCCAACCTTTTACCTTTAACCTGCATGTATCTCCCCGCTTCAGGTGTGTTTCCTGTAAACAACATATTGTAAGATTCTGGCTTTTAATCCATTCTGCTAACCGCTTCCTCTTTATGGGGGAGTTTACCCCGTTCACATTTATGGTTAGAATGACCAATTCTGTATTACTTGCCATCTTGTTAACCCCGGTTTATGCTTTTCTCCCTTCTTTCCCCTTTCCCCCCCTTCCCAGTATTAAGCTTGTGAGCACCCCTTGCTTCTCACAGCCCTCCCTTTTTAGTGTCCCTCCCCCCGCCTTAGAGTTCCTCCCCCTATCTTACCCCTTTCCCTCCCAGTTCCCGTATTCCCTTCCGCTTAGCTTATTCCTTCCCTTTCCACTTTTCCCTTCTCACTTTTCAATGAGATGGGAGAAGTTTCACCATAGATTGAATATGTCTTAAGATTTTTCACTTAAAGCCAATTCTGAAGGCAGTAAGATACCCACTATATTCATCCCCCTCCATTCTTTCTCTCAGATATAATAGGTTTCCTATGCCTCTTCATGAGATGTACTACCCCCACTTTACCCTTTTTCTGGTACAATGTCCTTTCCACATCAATTTCTAGAACAAGGTATACATGTATTCTTTATACATCTATATAGTCAAAATATAGTTCCCAAGATTAATCTTTACCTTTTTAGATTTCTCTTGAGTTCTATATTTGTAGATCAAACTTTTTGTTAAGTTCTGGTTTTTTCATCAGAAATAGATGAAATTCGCTTACTTCGTTGAATGTCCATCTTCTTCCCTGGAAAAAGATGCTCATTCTCGCTGGGTAAGTTATTTTTGGTTGCATACCAAGTTCCTTAGCCTTTTGGAATATCATATTCCAGGCCCTTCGATCTTTTAATGTGGATGCTGCCAGATCCTGGGTGATCCTTATTGTGGCTCCTTGATACTTGAATTGGGTTTTTCTAGCCGCTTGCAATATTTTTTCCTTCGTCTGAGGGTTCTGGCATTTGGCCACTATATTCCTTGGTGTTTTGATTTTAGGATCCCTTTCAGTGGGTGATCGATGAATCCTTTCAATGTTTATTTTTTCCTCTGTTCCTATGACTTCTGGGCAGTTCTCTTTGATAATTTCCTGGAAGACAGTGTCCAGGCTCTTTTTTTCATCATGTTTTTCTGGGAGTCCAATGATTCTCAGATTGTCTCTCCTGGATCTGTTTTCCAGGTCTGTTGTCTTCCCCAGAAGGTATTTCACATTTTTCTCCATTGTTTGATTTTTTTGGATTTGCTTGACTGATTCTTCTTGTCTCCTCGAGTCATTCAATTCCACTTGTTCAATTCTGATTTTCAGTGAAGTATTCTCTTCACTCACTTTTTAAAAATCTTTCTCTAATTGTCCCATTGAGTTCTTTTGTTCTGTGGAATTTTTTTCCATTTTGCCAATTTTGTTTTTTAGAGAGCTGTTTTCTGTTTCCAGTTCACTAATCCTATTTTTCAAGGATTTTACTTCTTTATCCACTCTCTCTTTAACTGACTTCTCCAGGCTCTTTTGCCAAGCCTCCCTCTCCTTTTCCCAAGCTTCCTTCTCCTTTTGCCAAGCCTCACTCTGCTTTCCCCATTTTTCTTCTAGCTCCCTTGTGAGAGCCTTTTTAATCACTTCTATGAGGTTCATCTGTGCTGAGGAACAGACGATCTCCTCCTTTGGGGAATCACCTGGGGACTGCCTGTTTTTAGTCTCCTCAGGATTTAGAGTCTGCTCTCTATCTGTATAGAAGCTATCAAGGGTTAAAGTCCTCTTCAGCTTCTTGCTCATTCTGTCTATTAATCAGAGACAAACTACCAAAGAAAAACCGAAAAAACTGGAGTCTTTCTTTGGGGGGGGGGGGCTAGGTGTGTTATCGAGCTTCCTCTACAGACTGCAGGGGGCAGCAGTGAGGCACTAGCAGGACTGTGCTGCGCCTGCGCTCTGAGATCCCAAAGCGTGCTGAGTCACTGAGGGGGGAGAAGGGGGGGGGGCGGCCAGGTCCTGAGAGACTCCAGCTGTTTGCGGTTGTATTCTTCAGCCCCGGTGTTTTTAGCTTCTCTGCTGGGCTGTTGACTTGCTGCAGGTTCCAAACCTGTAGCGAAGCTCTCCCCGCAGAGACGGCTACGATCACTCCCCACCCCCTCTCAGCTCTGCTCCCGTGCTCTCACTGCCGCTGCCCTCAGCCTGCGCCCGATCTAAAACCGCCCCAGCCTTCCAGTAAAGACAGACCTTTCTTGGCGGATCTCAAGGATGGCTTCTCTTGGTAACTATTTGTGGGTTTTTTTCAGTCAAGCATTGATTTAGAGGCTTGTAATGAAGTGGATAGTGAGAGAAAGCGCGGAGCTTATGCAACTGTGAGCCTCCTCTCCGCCATCTTAACCGGAAGTCCCCCAGTAGACTTGTAATGGAAAGAGCCATCTGCATCCAGAGAGAGAACTAGAGGGACTGAATGTGAATCAAAGCATAGGATTTTTACCTGTTTTGTTGTTGCTGTTTGTTTGTTTTTTTGTTTATTCTTGTTTTTTTTCTTTCTTTACCCTTTTTATCTGATTATTCTTGCATATCATGATGAATATGGAAAATATATATTTTTAAATTGCTCTTGTTTAATCTATATTGAATTGCATGCTATCTAGGAGAGGGGGGAAAGGGAGAGAAGGGAGAAAAATTTGGAACATGAGGTTTTGCAAATATGAATGTTGAAAACTATCTTTGCGTTTGTTTGGAAAAATAAAAAGATGTTATAATTTTTTTTAAAAAAAGAATTTTGGAGGATGGAACCAAAATGGTGGAGTAAAGTTAAGAAGCTGCTTGAGCTCTCCTACTTTCCCTTGAAAACCACATGAAACCAAACTTCTAAACAGTCTGACAGAATGAAACTACTCTCCAGCTCAAGCTTCCTTTTTTATTAAAGCTTTTTATGTATAAAACATATGCATGGGTAATTTTTCAACATTGAACCTTGAAAAACCTTCTGTTCCAAATTTTCCCCTCCTTCCCCCACCCCCTCCCTTAGATGGCAGGGGTCCAATATATGTTTAATATGTCAAAAATATATGTTAAATCCAATATATCTATGCATACTTATAGTTATCTTGCTGCACAAGAAAAATCAGATCAAGAAGGAAAGAAATAACTGAGAAAGAAAACAAAATGGAAGCAAATAATAACAGAGTGAAAAAGCTATGTAGTGGTCCACACTCAATTCCCATAGTCCTCTCTCTGGGTGTAGATGGCTGTCTTCATCACTGAACAACTGGAATTGGTTTGAATCATTTCATTGTTGAAGAGAGCCACGTCCATCAGAATTGATCATTGTATAGTCTTCTTGGTGCCGTGGATAATGATCTCCTGGTCTTGCTCATTTCACTCAGCATCAGTTCCTGTAAGTCTCTCCAGGCCTTTCTGAAATCATCCTATTGGTCATTTCTTACCAAACAATAATATTCCATAATATTTGTATACCACAATTTATTCAGCCATTCTCCAATTGATGGGCATCCACTCAGTTTCCAGTTTCTAGCTACTACAAAGAGGGCTGCCACAAACATTCTTGCACAGACAAGTCCCTTTCCCTTCTTTAAGATCTCTTTGAGATATAAGCCCAGTAGTAATACTACTGGATCAAAGGGTATGTACAGTTTGATAACTTTTTGAGCATAGTTCCAAATTGCTCTCCAGAATGGCTGGATGTGTTCACAATTCCACCAACAATGTATTAGAGTCCCTGTTTTCCCACATCCCTTCCAACATTCCGCATTATCTTTCCCTGTCATTCTAGCCAGTCTGACAGGTGTGTAGTGTATCTCAGAGTTTTCTTAATTTGCATTTCTCTAATTAATAATGACTTGGAGCATCTTTTCATATGGCTAGAAATAGTTTCAATTTCTTCATGTGAGAATTGTCTGTTCATATCTTTTGACCATTTACCAATTGGAGAATGGCTTGATTTCTTATAAATTAGAGTCAATTCTCTATATATTTTGGAAATGAGGCCTTTATCAGAACCTTTGACTGTAAAAAATGTTTTCCCACTTTATTGTTTCCCTTCTAATCTTGTCTGCATTAGTTTTGTTTGTACAAAAACTTTTCAATTTGATATAATCAAAATTTTCTATTTTGTGATCAGTAATGATCTCTAGTTCTTCTTTGGTCACAAATTCCTTCCTCTTCCACAGGTCTGAGAGGTAAACTATCCTGTGTTCCTCTAATTTATTTATAATCTCATTCTTTATGCCTAGGTCATGAACCCATTTTGACCTTATCTTAGTGTACGGTGTTAAGTGTGGGTCAGTGTCTAGTTTCTGCCATACTAGTTTCCAATTTTCCCAGCAATTTTTGTCAAACAGTGAGTTCTTATCCCAAAAGCTGAGGTCTTTGGGTTTGTCAAACACTAGAGTATTAAAGTTATTGACTGTTTTGTCCTTTGAACCTAACCTATTCCATTGATCAACTAATCTATTTCTTAGCCAATACCAAATGGTTTTGGTAACTGCTGCTTTATAATATAATTTTAGATCTGGTACAGCTAGGCCACCTGCATTTGATTTTTTTTTTCATTAATTCGAAGGGAGGAATTTATGACCAAAGAAGAACTAGAGAATGTTATGGAAGGCAAAATGGACAACTTTGATTACATTAAATTCAAAAGGTTTTGCAAAAACAAAACCAACAGAAACAAGATGAAAAGGAAAGTACAAAGCTGGTGAAAATCATTACAGCCAGTATTTCTGATAAAAGTCTCATTTCTAAAAAGAGAAAGAACTGTGTCAAAGTCACAAGAATACAAGTCATTTCCCAGTTGATAAATAATCAAAGGATATTAACAGACAATTTTCAGGTGATGAAATTAAAGCCATCTATAGTCATATAAAAATGCTCTAAATCACTATTGATTAGAGAAATTCAAATGAAAACAACTGAGATATCACTTCACATTCTCAGATTGGCTAAAATGACAGGAAAAGAAAATGATATATGTTGCAGGGGATGTGGTAAAACTGGGACATTAATGCATTGTTATTGGAGTTGTGAAAAGATCCAACCATTCTGGAGAGCAATTTGGAACTATGCTCAAAGGGATATAAAACTGTATATACCTTTTGATCTGGCAGTGCCAGTACTGGGTCTGAATCCCACAGAAATCATAAAGGAGGTGCCAAAATGTTTGTGGCAGCTCTTTTGTGGTAACAAAAAATTGGAAACTGAGTACATACCCACAAATTGGGGAATGGTTGAATAATCTGTGGTATATGAAGGTAATGGAATATTATTGTTCTATAAAAATGATGAACAAGCTGATTTTAAAACGGCCTGGAAAGATTTCTATGAACTGATGCTGAATGAAATAAGCAGAACTAGTAAAACAGTGTGCACAGTAAAAAAAATGTACAGTGATCAACTCGGAAAGACTTGGTTTTTTCTCAATAATTCCATGATCTAAATCAATTCCAATAGACATTTGGACAGAAAATGGCATTTGCAAGCAGAAAAAGAACTATGGAGATTGAATGTAACACCTACTACATTCACTTCTTTATTCTGTTTTTTTCTCTCCCATGGTTTTTCCCTTTTGCTCTGATTCTCTCCCAAAATGATTCATAAAGCACCGTGTATTAAAAATAAATACAATTTTTAAAAAAGAACAAATACTGAAGAATATCCACAGTTAAAGGGCATCTTGTGTCTGAATTCCTAGAACCTTCCTGTCAAAGAAAGGAAATATTTTATTATCTGTTCTCCAAGATCATTATCAAGTAGGTTTTATTTTTGGTTTTCTAGAGGTTGGCTTCCTTTAAATGACTGTATCATTAATATTGTTGCACTAATTGTATATGTTGTTTTTTGTTTGTACTTGTTTTGTTCTCCATCAGCTGATACAAATCTTCTCCTGGTTGAATTCTTCATTTTTGCTATTTCTTACTGCATAAAAATATTCTGCCCCATATTTAAAAATGGGGCACATAAAAAAACCACAAGTTTTACAGCCATTTCCTAGTTAATATGTATTCATTTTGTCTCTAATCCTTTGCTTTACGAATGCTGTGATCTATTTTGGAAAGTGCTAAAGTGTTTTTAATCTCCTTGTGTTTTATGTCCAGTACTTCTCCTTTTTATCCCCTACATAGGTAAAGGGCTCTCTCTTGAAGCACATGACAAAGTGGAATGTTTATTGTTATTCCTTTTTTGTGCTTACATGATCATCATTTTTATGTTACCCATAATGCCAAATAAATGTTTTAATGTTGTATATGTTCCTGATCTAAAGTATGTTTTGGCTGCACGAGTTCCATATTCTAGAACTTAACTGTGAGGCTAATACTCTCCATCTTCTTCGTTCCTCACTCTGTTGGCTTCCACACCATGAGATGAGTGGCTAATCAATTAAGGATTTTTGGAAGCACTTCCAAGCCATCCTCTTCTGTAATAGCCCAGGTAGCTATGACCCTGCTACAGAACATGCTAAGTATTAGAAATTCAGTTGTTCACAGGAAGGGCTTTCTTTGTAGGATGTTGGGAAAGATTTCAGAATGAGTAAGAGGAAGGAAAGTTCTTTTGCTTAATTGAAAGGAATCACTTTTAGATGAACACCAATTTTCCCATTTGTGCATAGACCCATTAGATAATTCCAGCTGACATGTTCTGTCTGTGGACAAAAAGAACCATCTCACTGTCACATAGCCCTGCTAAAGCTCAGTATAGTGAATGATACAGGACATCAATGTGTTTACATGATGACACTGACTTAGTTGGTGTGGTCTACCCTTATGATGGGGAAGAATTGTTTACTGTGAATTATATCCACGGGGATAAAAGGAGAAAGTCATACTTGAAGGAAAGAGCTACGCCTTCAGCTTGCAATAGACAATTACTGGGCATTGGACTCAGAAAATAAACCTTTGGGGCTCCTGTCTTCATGCAGCTTGTTACCTGAAGGATCTGGACTTACTCAAGGGCAATAAAGCCTCCAAACCCTTTGGGCATCAGACAGTCAATAAGGGAAATGGGTCAATGTATAATGTGTAGCCTAGGTGAACCGTTATAACAGGAAGGAAATAGGTTTTTAGTAATCGAGGGTGAACATTATAGGTCTTCTTATATAAACTTTGGGCTTACGTTTTATACCTAGTCACTCAGCTGGTTTGAGGACTCAGTTTAAAAAATATATATTTCATTGTGGGTCACGTGACTAACGTAGCTTAGGGCCAACCCCAAACTTAGTCTGGAGTGACTGCAAAGTGGAATGTTTTTTGGACGACTAAGTGTGTTCTCTTCTGTGGCTTTGAAATCCCTAAGTAAGCGTGGGATGTGGTAGAGTGGTAAAAGCCGTGGATTGGAGTCAGAAGGACCTGAGTTCAAGTCCAGTCCCTTTGCATTTATTATGTGTTCTGTCTTGGCCAGGTAGTTTAATCTATTTGAGGCTGTGTCCTCAACCAGAAAATGAAGAGGTTGAATTATGACTATTCAGAGTTTCCTTCCAGCTCAAAAGCCCTAATCTTAGGAACTTTGGGCTCACCCTGATCCTGTTCTCAGGCTCTGGGACTGCAGTAGAATCAGGGCCTTATCTTGTACATAACCTCTAGGAAGGGTTTTTTTCTTTGTTTGTGGGGATGGGAGTGGATCTGTGCTTGTGATTTCATCAGTTTAGAAAGCTGCAGGTCTAAAAACATATACACATAAGGACACCCAAATTAATTAAAGCAAGTGATTCATTTGCAACTTAGAGTCAGTCTTACAGTTTCCTGGGGCAGTGAGAAATAAGGGACTTGCCCATAGTCCCAGAGTATATATTGGGGTGGGACTAATCCTGACACATTTTCCCCACTCTTGATCCAGCTGCAGTGCTACCTATCACATTGCACATAGTAGGTACTTAATAGCTATTTAGTGAATTGATATTAAATAAAATGTTACCCTTCTGACAATTTCCTTGAGAGAGTTGTTAACATCTCTCAAGTATCATTGAAAATAATTACCAGAAGTTTAGCAGTTTACCAAGATTTTCCCTTTAGGATTTAGGTAAAAGGTATGTATTTTAGATGTTTGTAGTTTATATCCAGACCTATTCACACATAAGTGTGTGACAAAATGAAAAATCTTTAATATATTCTTTAAAAGTAACTTATAGTTCATTTAGTTTTCTAATGGCTAGATAGACAGAGACTAAAAATAAGTTATTGTTTGAAAACTCTGACATCTCTGTCAAAAACCATATAGCTTTAAATGTGGGGGGGGGCGAGGGAGAGAGAAAACTTAATACAAATCTTTTCTAAGACGTCATAACTGAACTAATACCACATGAACTCAAAATATTGACTTTTAATTGTTAATCAATATTTTGATTAGCTTCTGAGTCTTTATTAACAATGGGTGCCTATTTGATATTCTATTCACTTTAAGCTTCAATTATTTAATTACAGGTCTGGATATGAAACTAATCATGCATATATCCATACGATGCTTGCATACTGACAGTCGAAAATCATTAAACAGTCATTACTGTAAACTGACGTTGGCCTGTAATTTTTGCAGTTAACCGGGGAGTTGCTGCTTGATGAACAATCCAATTAAAACTGGCAACAAAAGGCCCACGATGTCAGCCAAATCACTTCTTAATAGTCAATGCAGCCGTCACAAAACATCAACATTCAGATCCCCATAGAAGCATAAAGCTTCATGGAGAAACAATTCTAGAAAATGAATAATAATTACAGCATCTTGAGGCTTCTTTTAATAGATGTGCACTCATTAAAAATATTTTGTTGGTTAGAGTCAGATGAAAATGTATACTTCCCTGGATGCTTTCTTATATATTTATTGCAATGGACTTATTTTATATTATATAGGTATGATTCCTGGTATTCAAAAGTGATCATTTCTAACGTGTTAAAAACTTTGAACAAAAGACTTAATTTTGAAACAGCAAGGAGAACAATGGAAATGTAAACTATGATAAGCTCTCTGTGACCTGTTGACATCTCAAAAATAATAGTACAATAACACATCGCCCTGGAATTTGAATGAAAGAACAGGTGACAGCTATGGTAGCTATCCACGATTTCAGAGTGAATAATACTAAAGCAATATATTACATTCAGGCTCTGAATATACATTGCCAAACAGCTGGATGAATCAATCACCCAGATGTTTTCTGTTATCCAGCTGTTTGGTATTATATAGGCAGAAATCCAGATGATTAACTGAATTTGTCACTCTTTGTCCAGATGGTTGGTATCACATAGCCATGGCTTTGGACTGCTAAAGGAAATTAGTCAGGTGTACCACTGACAGTCTATCTCCTGAAATGTCTCCTGGGTACATTTCCCTCTTGGGTTGCTCTTTTTTAAAATGGCCAGATTACCTACCTGTATAACAGAAGAAAACATGCAGGAAAACTCCTGAAAAAATATGAAAAGTATCAGGGACAACAAGAGGAAGTCAGTCAGCAGTGCTTTGCTTTTATTAACAGAAACAGGTTTTAATTCAACCTTCAAAATGCCCAGGTAGATTAGGGCACTCCTTATAATATGATAGAATCTTCATAGTTAAAAAAATACTTCATCATATGGACACCCAGTGGAGCACTCAAACAGATGGCAATGTTGGTGACTTGCATTTGTTCCATCTATTATGTTTATGTATTAGTTTATCGGTCGATTAAATGTAGCCTTCTTCTAAAATCATACAGTGTAGTTTTCTGTTATGAAGAGCAAATTGACAGTTACTCTTCCTAGCTGTGGTCCCCTTGGTTTTATATGCCAAGCAAGCCGATGATTTGTTTTTAGAATGAAAACCTCAAAGGGAGTGATGAGGCAGCTGTGTATTTTCACTTCTTTTATTTGAGATAATGAATGAAATTGTCCTTTAGTAGTGGGCATGAAAATATGAACGGTATCATATCATAAAATAATAAGCAAGTCTGGTTATCCCATCAAAATTGTTGACATTTTAAGATTTTCCATTCTTTGTTCATTCATTCATCAACACGAATTGGCCAAAATCTTTAAGACTTATTCCATGTCAACAACAGCTCTTAACAAATTTCAGGACAGTGACAACCCTTTTAGTTGTATTGAATGCCAGATTTATTAACTCAGCTGAAGTTATTTCCACTGACAGATTAAATCATCAAAGGCAATGGCCAACTCTACCAGCTCTTGGAGCTTCAGGTAGAAGTTTTCTCATAGACATGAACTTGTTCTGTTTGAAAATAACCAATCCATTACTGTTAAATAAAGAAGAAATAAAAGCTTCTGTTAAAAAAAATGAGGAAGAGTAACAAAGATATATACTAACTTGTCTTTCAAATGAATCACATCCATTCCTTTTTTGTATTACTTTGTTTTTTATTTTCTTCAATAAATAGATGTTTACTCATATCTGTCCATTAGCTAAATGGCATATTTGAAGATAAATCCTAAAGGAACTTGTTCAGGTAACTTTACTTTGGCAGATTCCTATACACCACACAAATGTAAATTTATAGATTTCTTAACATTGTTAAAGCAGCATTGTAACACAGTAAAGAGATGCAAATGAGGTAACCGATTTTTTTTCATGGTTGCCTCTAAAACATCAGTAACAGTTTATCCTTATAAAAAGTACAATGACAAACGTTGTACTTTATATTTTATGATTTTTCAAAGACTAATTGTTGTTGCAAATATACAGATTTCTAATGTAATTCGGGAAGTGTATTTTTAAAGAAATATTTAAAATCACCTGCTGACAAGACCCAGGAAAATTGATTTCTGAACAAATAAGCTGCTTTGAGGTAACCTTAATAGTTCAGGAAGCATTGTAATACAAAGGGGAAAGTACTGAATAGAGGTTAGCAGAGTTGGATTTTAGCAGTTTTAGCCAAGTATTTGAACTTTCTTAAACCTCAGATTCCTTCCTTGTAAATGGGGATAAGACCCCTCATCTTGCTTTTGTTAAATAAAAAATTGGAAGGATCAATTGAAGTATGATAGGGATCAGGATTGATCCTGTGATTTCTTTGGGATCGGAGAACTTCCAGGTGAGGAAGCTTGTGCCACTGTAGCTCAGCATCTTCTCTCCAACTTCTCTAAAAGGGCTGCCTTTTAACCCTGAGATAGTCAAAAGCTCACTCAAGGTCACACAGCCACTATGTTTTAGAGGTTTTTAACAAATGAGAAAATGGACGTGAAGCCCTTTCAAAACACTCAAATAATGAATAAAACATACATAAAATCAGAAGGTTAATATTGATCTAATTTTAATAATCTTTAATTTTTTATTTTTATAATCTTAAAAAATTATTGGATTGATGCATTTGAGAATTTTCTTTTGAGCATCTAGCCCCATAATCATTTGATGCTGCTCACCCTCATGTAGCTTTTCTTGAACATACTCCATGCTTGTTTCCTTCCATGTTGTTATTTATTTCTGAAGTGCCCTCTGCTACCTTTCTTTTATTTAAAATCCTACAAGGCCTAAATCATGCTCTCCTTCCTTGGTAAAGCTTCTGTTGATTTCTCTTCATCTCAAAATGAGCCTTGTCTTCTTTAAACTTTCCTAACAAGATGTTGATACCTTTAGTATGAATATTCATTCATTCTCTCTAGCTGCCTCTCTCTTTCTGTCTCTCTGTCTCTCTCTTTCCTATCTTTTATATATATCAAGGTATCATGCCCAAGCAGTCCTGTAGAACTTCCCAGAGCCACAAAAAAACAGATTAAAATGTAACTGAGAGATATTTAACAAAATAAATAAAAATACAGTAAAAGCAAGGTATTGTTGGTTTGTGGTTTTCTAAGTCAGTAGTCAGGCTGTTGGGATCTATTTGTATTTGAGTTTGACATTAATGCTTTTTAAAGGAGTAAGCACCTTGAGAGCAGGAGGAGCCTTGTAGGGGTTCTTATCTTTGTAGTGCCCTCAGCCTTTGCATGTTGCAACTATTCCCTTCCTGCTTATGAAACTGAGTCTGATTCACTTAAACAAGTGTTCCACATTTTTACTGAGAGAATGAAAAATGACAGTATGGGTTGAATTGCATTTCTGGCTCCCCAGAAGCGAGTCTGATAAACATTCCCCCATCTCATAAACTGAAAAAGCTTTTGTTCAAATGAGAAGGAAGAATGCTTGACTCAATATTATAGAATTTGCCTATGTGACACATATTTATGATCCAAAGCATTGCTAGGGAAGTTGCCCTTTGGCAAAGATATGTCATAAATATGTTTGCAGACTAATAAGAAATATGTAGCACAGAAGTGGGGGACAGGCAAGGGTATCCATTTTGGTAAGCGATGTTGAAAAAAATAATGGAAATCTAGTGCACGGTCACTTTTTGTTCCACTAAGAATATCTGGAACATCAAGGCAATTTATTGCTCAGTGTTGCAGTTTGGTTATATCCTCTCGCTCATTTTTAAACAGCCAAACATTATAATTTTGTCAATATGAACCTATATATGGAAAAATAATTGTGAGAACATAGCTTGTGGTTTGAGTTGGAAAATCTCAATCAAACGGGGCATACATGGCATATTGTTTTTCCTGGACCTTGCCTGAATTTGTTTTAGATAACCCAGATCACATCTGGGGCTGAATTGGGAAGATTACCTAATGAATCATGGTCAATAAATAATAGGTGATGTGAAGAGAGCTAAAAAAAAAGGTTAGAAATTCCCTTTTTCTAGAATTTCCCACGTAGATGAGGAACTAGAAAGGCAAATATATAAAGTCATGAGATACAGACACAAGGCCATTCTCTGGCCATCTCCCACCAGCATTGCTGCCAGTAGCAATCTCTTTCACCTTTCTTGTGTTTTCTCATTCACCTCACAGATCTTCCTATATGTTTTTGCTCATGTCTTGCTAAGTCAGCATCACAGCATCAGAAAATGTTAGCGGAAAGAAGCTTTGGAAATTATTTCATTTAAACCTCTCATTTTATAGAGCTAGAAACTGAGGCTCACTGTGGGAAGGGACTTGCCTTGACTTAATGATCGAGCCAGTATTTTGAATTTAGGTCTCCTGACATTGAGTCCAATATTGTTTTCATTTCACCATGCTGCCTCTTTCTTCTGTCACCTTTTTGAGTCTGTCTACCCCTTCTTAGACATTCTGAAGAGACGTCCAATTGCCTCTCAAATCAAATGTAAAATTGGAGGCTTTAAAGCTCGCTTCCAAGTGCTACAGCCCATTCATTCTCTGTGTTCTCACTTCAGCTGTTATTTTCCTCAAAAGATATTAAATATTAAATTATGTACTTACCACAATTTCTCTGAAGTGGATGGGCCCTCAGAGCCTGTCTTTTATCAGATACCTAAAGAAGAATCCCCTCTCCAACCCATAAACTCAGTGGTCTTCCAGTCTGAAGTTCCCCAGTGAGGAGGCCTTTATTATTTCCCAGAGTTGCCAATTCCACTTTAAGACATCTGTCATCATTAGACAAAGAAGCAGCTGCCACCCAGTGCTCTGATTTTTGTCTTCTGGACCATGCAGCACAATTATTTGGGGTCTAACTACATAATGACTAGGACCCTGAATGGCTCACTTCATTTTTCTGTGTATCATTTTCTTCACCTAAAAAATGGCGGTTCTTATATTTGGTCTATATATTATGCTTACTTCAAAGTGAAAACTTCTTTTAGAATATTTGCTCATTGTGTATTCTTTCTTTTTTTATTCCTTAATGAGAAAGTTTTGAAAATGGGAAATGGCCTAATAGCCAAATGAAGAAATCAGGTCAGTGGAAGAAAAGAAGAGAGAATAGGGGAAAATTTTAAAAAAACAAATAAAGGTAATAGTATATTGGTATTCGATGTGTATAGGCTAAGGTGATGGGAATCAACTAGTTTTCATCAAAAAACAAAAAGCAAATTATTCGACTACATCATGTGTTACCTGCTATATATGCTCACTTACTTGACCAGATTTTTTGGCATGCTGTAGACCAAGTCAGTATTACCACCAAGTCAAGACTCTGATGACATTTAGCAATAATCTTCTAAATCCACAAGTCAAGAATGTCTGATACCCGTGCCTTTTTTTTTTCTTTTTCTTCTTTACTTATTGCACAAGGACATAACAAGTGATGAAAGTTTATGACTTCAAAGGAAGGCAAGGAATTCTTCCAAAAGAGTAATATAGATTAGAATCCAATAGCTTCCAAGTAACTCAATATAAAATTTACCTCAATCCTGAATTCTGTACAAATTATAGGGAGATATAGATAGCTGACTAAGTATGTAAGTAGGTAGGTGGATAGATGGTAGTATTTATACCTGTATGGCTCATTAATATGTGGATTCACATATTCACGTCAGATCACATTCTGATGTGTTAATCAGACATATTAATCTTGGAAGGAAAAAGTGGTAAGAGAAAGGAGGAGAAGAAGGGGGCAGGGAAGAGAGGAGACATCCACATTTACAATACAAGTGAATAGGATACAGACAGCAGACTCACATGAGGGTCCAAGTCTGATGGTTTCTCTACATTAAAAGGAAGTTCCTACATATTTACTTATTATGACAGAAGTATGTCAAAAACATGATATTTCAAAGTGGTCGTCAAGGGATGGCTTTGAAGATACTCTGAAAAGTTTGTGGATATACTGACGCTTTACCCGATCACCAACGTCTGTTCCCCTTTTGGGGTTTTATATGCTTTAAGGGAAAGCTTTGAAAAGTGATTTTGCTTTCAGGTTAATCTAGAGAATCAAGTGTCAGGTGATATTCCTAAAGGGTTTTGCAATATAGACATGAAAGGTGTTTCTTAAACACACTATACAATAGTTTTATCTTCATAAAATTCTTTTTTTTTCTTTATTTTGGGGGGCTCCAGTCTAATGGTTGTTCCTCTGTACCTCTAGGAAAGAGTATCTGGTGCTGTAGAAATGCACATGAACCTAGAATATTTTGCTGTAGAAAATGCAAGTGGATACATTCAGAGACCTTAAGTAAAAGCCCTGAAATGTAATTTGTTTCCTCGATAAAAGAGATTGAATGCCTGCTCTGAAAACAAATCTTTTCTAGTTCATAGAGTCCAGGATTGAGGCAAGTCTTAGACTGAGTTACTTACCTTGACTTTTGAATAACAGCAAAATTCCAGAATATATTATAAAAAGAGAGTTTTTTTAAAAAAGAAGAGAAGGAGATTGCAAAGAACCATCATAGTTTCATTAAGAACACTTCATGCTAGACTAATCTTATTCCTTTTGTTGCTCGAATTACTTCACTGCTAAGTCAGAGAGCTTGTGAAGATGTAGTTTGCAGATTTCAGCAAAACATGTGACCAGGTCTCTTTGGCTTTTCTGTAAGATATTGTGGAGATTTGTAGGCTAGGCAGTAATCTAATGTAATAGATTCAAAACTTGTTGAATGATCAGACATGAAGAGTGTCCGTGAATAATTTTATATCATCCTGAATGGCTGTTTTTAGTGGAAAGCCTCAAGGATCTGTACGTGATTTTGTGCTTCTTAATCAGTGCTTTATATCAGTGAATCAGATTAGGGTATAAATGGTGTGTTTTTGAGATTTACTAATGATGCAAAGTTAAGAGAACTGTTGCTGAATGGGAGAAGAGGGATCCAAAAAGATCCTAATGAACTGGAACTTGGACCAAAGTCTACATGTGTGAAATTTAAGAGATGAATGCCTTAACAGTGGATCGTAAAACTATCTGGAACCATCAACAAAAGTCTGTCTAAAAAGATCTGGGGATTTTCATGTCCTTCAGTTTGAATATGAGCTTATGGATCTCGGGTTATATTAAGATACCCAGATCAGGAAAATTGATAATCCTTTGTCATATAAACTGAAGAGCATCAAGAAGAGGACAGGCAGAGTAGTGAAGATCCTTGAGCTCATGTCATAGAAAGATTGATTGAAGGAACTGGGAATATTTAGCCTGAAGAAGATGAGACTTAGTCGAGATTGAGGGATCATGACTCCATTCAAGCATTAGAAGGGCTCTCACATGGAAGAAGAAATAACCTTGTAATTGGCCCTAGAGAACACAACCAGAAACTTGTCTGGAAGTTACACAAAGGTTAACTTAAAACAAAACTTTCAATAACTGAAATTGTCTAAAAGTGATACATGTTGCCTTTTTGTAGGCATTAAGTTTCCATACTCTGGAGATTTTCACATAGGTTCTAGATCAAGGATTGTAAACTGTGATAGTCTGTGAACTTATTTTAAAAATATATTTGTACAACTTTCTCATTGCAGAGCGCCCCAGCAAGTTTTACTGCTTGGTTTTTAAGCACAGTTTAAAACAACAATCAGACTTTTGGAGCACTCTGTGTAATTAGGTTGTTTTTAATCCTTGGTATTTACTTTATTCATTTAAAAACATGATTGTTAGAAGAGGTCCATAGGCTTATGAGACAAATGGCAAAAGGAATCCAGCAGACAAAAAGATACATGTAGATAAGCACTTATGTATTGTAGAAGGCATTTTTTATTTGGGAAAAGATTGCATCGGATTGCTCCTCTGGGTCCTTCCTCTTCACAATGCTGGATTATTCTAAGTCATGACTTTTATAGTGCCTCCTAAGAATTGTTCGGTTTAAGTATGGCAAAATACCAAAATGTGTGAATAATTTTTGACCTTGGATTATGTTGAGGCTCGAAGAATTAAGATTCAGACAATCAAATATTAAATTCAAGTAGGTATATTATTGTATTACATGGGATTTTTTTTGTTTTGTGGAGCTCAGTAAATGGTTCATTTTATGCTATAATTTGGAAGGGTTATGATTTACTAATTGAACCAGATACTCCTCAGTGATATTAATGATCTGATTATGCTTGCAAAAGTATGGCTGTAAAGATGAACAAAGTTCTACTTAATTTACCTCATTGAACATAAATTAAACTGAGATGCCTATGACTATACCTTCTTTGATTATGTGGTGTTTTATAACTGATTAGGGTAATCATAGATTTTTTTTTTTACTTCCACATGATATCTTTATAAAGCTAAAAACAACAAGGAGGTAAACTTTATCTTCTTTAAAGTTGCCACACAGTGATAAATGAGTTCCAAATTTTGGAGCCTCTTAAGCAGAATCTGTGTACCTAATGGTATTTCTTAGTCTACATGATGCTAAACTTTAGCCCTTTGGCAATGGTGATGACATAGCAGGTAATATGCTGGACCTGAATTCAGGAAAACCCAAGTTCATATCCTGCTTCAGACACTTACAAGCTGTGTGACTACAAAATTTACTTAACTTCTCCCATCCTTGCTGCCCCGAATTATCAAATGGGGAGCACTCGGCTCCTAGGAGTGTTGTGAGGATCAAATGAGATAAATTTGTAGAGTGCTTAGCACAGTACCAGACACATAGGAGGCAATAAATGAATACACGTTTCCTTCCTCCATTCTTATAAAGAAACTATATGATTGTGTGGAACTTAGGGTCCATAGATATGGAACATTGCTTTAACATCAAATTATTTCTATGTGTTGATCAATTTGGCCAAATTTTTTCTCTGATTCTTCTATTTCTCCATTTTATAAACTTTAATTTTTTATTATAAGGGGCATCACATTTCTCAGGGCAATGTCTATACTATCATATCACAAAAGAGCTTCATAGTTTAGTTGACTGTCTTTGGTTTTTGCTTCAGTTGACAGTTAGATCCTTCTCCAGCTCGCACTGTGATGAGCCCCTCTGTGTGTCACTAGGCTGGACTTCTGACACTCATCTGTCACAAGTCTGTATCCCTTCTTTTTATGCCACATAAGTGAGTGTCTCTCTGTCTCTGTCTCTCTCTCTTTCTTCCTCTCTCTCTCCCTCTCTCTTTCTCTTTTTCTCTCTCCCTGTTCCCCTCCTCTTCTCCCTCCCTCCCCACATGTTTATGGGCTACATTTTCCTAACTTCTAAAATGGGAGCATTGAATTCTCTAATGTATAAGGTCTTTTCCAATACTTTTGCTTCTATGTTCTCTAACCTTGGGCCTCCTGTTATATTGGAAGTATCCTTCCCCCTTTGTCCCCTACCATTGGATATGAGATGTTTCTCAGTTACATAAATACTGGGACTGAAAACTTAAAAGATCAATCTTCCTTTTTCTATCCTGTTGCCTATCTTCCCATGTAGCAACTGTGCCAAGTTATTTAAATTACCCAGGGCTGGTTTCTGAAACACTTAGAGTGTAAGAGGGAAGAGGAATGGCATCCACTCCATTTGATGCTCACAATACTGCGAGGATATGTGATTTCATCCAGGTGGTGGATTAGTCCTTCCATCAACAGAGATCACAACCCCTCTGTAAGCTAATTAAATAATCAAAAGTTACCATGGTTTAAAATTTATCCATTTGCAGCCAAATTGTCTTTGAGCATACCTGCCTTCACTTCTCCAACAGAGGCACAGTGCTTGACCAGACCTTTCTAGAATAGTTGTACTATTTGGAGCTTTGTGTTCGATGCTCATAGTCTTGAAGAAATCAACGTTGCCTCCTTGTCCAGCTGAGGTAGCAGTAAGGCATTGGTAGAAACTCTACTATAGTCAGAATTGGCGAATGACTAAGCAGTGGGATTATCGCTAGCAGTGAAATGGAAAAGTTCTGGTTTGAATATTGAGAAACCTAAATTCTAGTCTTATTTCTGATGGTAACTCCTTGTGTGACTTAGGAGAGGTGACTTAAGCCTTCTGGGGAAGAATGGGAACTCGGCAAGATTAACACTGAAGAAAGTTCTTCTCCCTCTAAGGCTATATGGTTCTAGATTGAGAACAGAAGCATTCAGAGAAATACAATTGACATATTTTTCTAAACAATTGCCTCCATGGATGAATAGACAGTCATAGCAATGCATATTCATACCTTTGTTAACCAATTTTTGATGGTTAATAGAGTCAACGGTGTAAATTGTAGATGGTATAAAAGTACCTCTAAAAGGGAATTGATAAGGTAGATTTTCAGAACTCTTAGAGATTTGCCATTTAGAAAAATGCCATAAGTTTGGGGAAATATGTCAAAAGAAGTTTTGTTGGAACCAAGGATAATGTCACGGGAGTGATGACATCCATGTGAGCTCCATGTGATGCTTGGTGCATTGTGATAGCCCAAGCAGCCCCCATTGACTTGTTCATTACTTGCCTTAAGCATGTTGGGGAGGCAGGGAGCCACTTGATCAATTACCCATCAGAACAATATAATGAGCAAGTTGTGCACCAGGTGGCAGTATCCTCAAGCCACCAACCATGTGATCTTAGCACAGTTTTTCTGGTACACAGGCACAGCCCTACTACCAAATTGTACGACTCCTAAAAGTGATTTTGTTTTTTAAGTCCACACTGGCCAGGTTCTGAATTTAGACTATAGAATGAAGAAACATTACTCAAGTATTAAAATTGGAATCTAAACACTGTCTACAACTCAAGAGTCCTTAACCTGCATTTAGACTTTATTCTCTGCCAAATACTCCACCTTGCCAAATTAATATGACCCTCAGATAGCCACAACATTTATTTTATGTTCAAAAAAATTCAAGGAAAATCATTTGGAACTTTACTTATAAATATATCACCAAACATCTCCCAACCTCCCCTCCCAGCCTTTCCTTTTGGAGTCAGCAAGTTAAATCAGAAATTAGTTATTAAGCCTTGACTTTGTGCCAGGCACTGTGCTAACTTATAGGGTTATAAATATAAGCACAAAGAAAGACACTTCCTGTCCTCAAGGAGCTTACATTCTAACATTAAAGAGAATGATGTAGTATAACAAATTAAATATTAAATTATGTAATTAGTATAATCTATTAAAAGGGAAAGAGACTGTTAGAGATGGAAGATACTTCTCAGGGCCATTGTAGCAAAATCTGAAGAATGAGGGATGGCTACTCTGTGCTTTCCCACAAAAGGGAAATTCCAGAGGAGACCCACCAGTGAGAGAAGGGGGCTACAGAGACAAAGGGAGAAGGCAATTGAAGCATGATGGCAACATCTGGAAAATTCCTGGTGCCAAAGTCCATGATGCTCCAGAAATGTCCCTAAGTACTTCTCCACATGCATGGGCTGGGGGCAAGATGAAAATTGCACATCTGGGACCCTCCCTTGGGATTCAGACTGCAAACAAGAAAAGAGAAAGAGTTCAGGAAGTTAGATTCATCTCCCGAGGTTTTCCCAGGTTGTTGTCCTCATCCACTGGGATGGTCTCACTTCTACACATTGGCTTTCAGTTGTCTAGCTATCTGAGCTTTGTGATGATTTTCACACTGATTGCAGTCACCACAACTAGGGCTCTGGATAATAATTGCATGCAGCAGAGGAATCCAACTTCAGAGTCCCCTGCTTTCAGCCTACTTGACCAGCACAACTGGAGGTCCAGTTCTAGCTCTGCCATGAGCTATTTGTGGTACCAAAACACTTGGCCATTGCCACACAGATCATAGCAAAGGAAAGAAGCAAATGAAGGTTGCTTTACCCCAAGTTGTTCAGTGCTCTTACCACTATAAGACCTTGACCTTTTTAGGCCTGCCTGTCCACATTCTTAAGTGGGAAGGTTCAATCAAATGACCTTGGATGTTCTCCTTTCCGTAAAAAAAGGATATTATTTAGTAGTTTGGGATGATGTGCTACAAATAAGAAAATGAAAATTGATTACAATGAAAAATCTATCAGTGGGCATCCCAGAGGAAAATATTTAACGTTCACTCTCTTTACACAGTGCACAATTTAATGGGTGGAAGATAAAGAATTTCTCCAAATTAATGATTTAGCATCATGTGGGAATTCCAGTCCTCTATCCATTGCAGTGCCACCCAGGTGCCAAGAAGACTGTTTTGTGACTCTGAGCATGGTATTAAATCTCTCAGTATGCAAAATAATTCTTTCAAATTCTGAGTTGTAGAACAGTTGTAGGTCAGCTTGAATAAAATTAGTTTTCTCACCTAGAATACTCTATTTTAATAAAACTGAAGGTCCAGATCAGGGCTTCTGAAACTTTTTCCACTCACAACCCATTTTCACCTGAGAAATTTTCATGTGACCCCAGGTATCTAGGCATATAATACAAATAGAATAGTTATTGATAATAAATCAGTTTTGCAACCCCCATTTTCAGTTATGATATCCAATATGGGGTTACAAGCCACAGTTTAAGAAACTAGGGTCTAGATCAAGAAAAGTCCCCTTTTACTCTGATATTCCATAGTTTTATATTCTTCATGCTCATATTAAATCATTGTAATAACTTAGATTTTATTCTTCTAGTACTTGAAGGTTTATGATGAGTTTTTCTGTAATACCTTTGTGAGATAGGTAATATAGGTACCCAATTTTATAGGATGAAATCAAAATACTTGGCCATAGTCCCACAGCTAATATCAGAGGAAAGAAGTAAATGAAGGTTTCTTTACCTCCAAGTTGTTGGGCTTACCATTATACCACACTGTACTTCATCTTGGGCCACTAGTAAGATATATAGCTAGGATTCTTAGCATACACACACACACACACACACACACACACACACACACACCTGTTATTGTGTTCATATGTATCTCTTGTTTCTTATCCCTGATGACTCATTTATCTACTTCTGCTCCTAACTTGCCTTGTTATTACTTAACATTTCCTTGCCCCAAGGATCCCTCCCCTATTTTCATCTTTCATCCTTTCCCTCCCTCTTATTCCTTCTCATTAATCTACACACCTTTCTATACTCTGTTTTATTGTCTTCTGTCCCACATTATTTCTTTATAAATTTTGGAGGATTTAATACCCTGCTGAATATATGTGTATTGTTCCCTGTTTAAGCCATTATGGATGTTTGTAAGATTCCAGAACTACAAGACCTCCTCTCCTACCTAATTTTTCTGTGTAAATTCTTGCTCATACACCTCATTTGTATAGCATAATTACTATTTTTCCTTACCTTTTCCTACACAGTTTTACTTTTTCGAATCACATCATACTTAGCTCTACCCCACTTTTTCTTTTGAACTACCCAGCTACTAATGACAGTCTTAAACATATGGTTTCCATTTCCATGTATAAAACATAAACATTTTGTCCTTGGGGAGTCCATTGAAATTAGTCTTTGATGTTCTCTTTTGTATATCAAATCCTCTATCAAGTCACAAAATCCTGAAAATGTGGCAATTCATTGAATGTTCATTTTTTTCATTCAGTGTTATACTTAATTTTGTTGGGTATAATATTTTCAGCTACAATCCTTGTTCTTTAGATCTTTGATATATAGTATTCTAAGACCTGTTTTTTATTGTAGCCCCAGTAGATCTTGTGTGTGTGTGATTGTGGCTCCAATGTATTTTTTGTTGATTGTAAGATTTTCTCTTTGATCTGGGAGTTTCAAAATTTAGCAATAATGTTTATGTATATTCAGAACAATTTTCTCTAATTATTTCTTGTATTATTGTATCCAGATTCTTTTTTGGTCATAGTTTTCAGGTAGTCCAGCTAGTCTTATGTTTTCTCTTCTTGATCTGTTTTCTAGATCTCGTATTGCTTATGAGATGTCTCACATTTGCTTCTATTTTTTCATTCTTTATATTTTGTTTTATTATTTCCTGTTCTCTTATAACCCCACTGACTTCCTCTTGCCCACTAGTGATTTTCAAAGTCATTTTCTTCCTTAAGACTCTGGATCTCCTTTCCTAATTGGTTGACTTTCTTTTCATAATCATCCTGTTTTTTGTGAATTGTTCTTATTTTTTAGTTTTTTTTTTTCCTTCAGTCTTTGTCATTTGATTTTTAAAGTATATTTTGAGTTCTTCTATGAATTCTTTTTGGGCAGGTAACCATTTAACATTACTGAAGATGAACTCTAGTCTCTTCTGTTCCCGTGGTAATTTGCTATGGTTAGGTTCTTTCTCCTTTGTCTACTCTCTATTTAATAAGAGCTTGTTAAAAAAAAAAAAAAAAGAAAGAAAGGAAGGAAAAAAAAATAAGAGCTTGTTAGTGTAATCACTTCTCATCCTGTTGTGAGCAGCAGGGAAGAGATGATGCCTCTGGCCTCAGGACCCGCCTTTAGTTCTCCCTCTGGCCTGGAATCCAATACCAAGAACTCCACCCTCCTATAAGTGCCTGCAGCCAGCAGTGTCCCTCCCTACTCCACTACTGTAGCACTCCTCAGTGGGCTCCTTCGTTTTCTCTCAGGGCACTCCCTCTATAGCACGGCTGAGCCTTGTGTTCCTTATCAGCAGAAGTTCCTTCACTCTTCCCTGACTCCAATGCCTGACTCCCATTGCTGTATGGGAAATGAAAGCCCTGTGGCTAGGATCCAGGCTACCTCCCAATTCAGTTAACCCCAGAGTTCTGCTTGTTGCTCCAGTGAAACTAGCTTGGAGGTGTTTAGACTTTCCAGGGGCCAAACCTTTATCCTAGCCTCTTTCTTTGGATCTTCTCCAGTTGTCCCAGGAGGACCGCTTCTGCCCCAACTCCTGTTTGTTTTTAGTCGCTGTGTTCCCCCTGAAGTGCAATTTTGTCTTGTTTATGAGGGAAATTTGAAGAGCTTAGGTATTTCTTATCCACTTTGAAGTCTTTCCAAAATCTTCTATACATATATACTTGTAGATATAATCAGCCTCAAGGTTTTGATTAGAGTGCTCAAAATAAATGAAAATTGAATGTTAGCTTCTTCCTGGTCTTTTCACTGTTATCTGCATTATGCTAAAACACGTGGTAAAAGAATAGCCAAAGCAAGCATTTTAGCATTTATCCCCTTTCTGCCTCAAAATGACTGGAAAGCTGGTGATTTGGTGTGTGTAAGGCAAAAAGAATGTCTTCCAGAAGGGTAACAGAATAGCGAGAAGAGGAAAATCTTTGCCCTCACTATGCTGATTTTTTAAAAAGTGTCCACCAAAGAAGTGGAAATTGAAGGGATGGCCATCAACTGGGAAATGGTCGAATATGAATTGAATGAAATATTATAAGAAATGATGAACAGGCATCAAACCTGGAAAGACTTACAAAAGGTGATGCTGAGTGAAGGGAGCAGCACCAGTTGAACGTTATACTTAGTAATAGCAACATTATGTGCTTATTAACTATGATAGACTTAGCTCTTCTCAGCAATAAACGATCCAAGACAACTCCAATAGGTTCTTGATAGAATATATTGTCCACATCCATGGAAAGAACTATGGAGACTGAAATGCAAGTCTAAGCATTTTACTTTTTAAAATTTGGTTTTAATTTTTTTGTCATGGGTTTTCTCTTTTGTTCGGATTTTTCTTTCACATGATTAAATGTGGAAATATGTCCAGCATGATCGTTCAGGTACAGTCTATATTGGATTGCTTCCTGTGTTGGGAGAGAGATTTTGAAACTCATACTATTACAAAACTGAATGTTGAGAACTATCTTTACATATAATTGGAAAAAAATACTCTTCAATTGAAAAGAAAAAAAAGCGGCCACCACATAATCTAGGTTTCCAGAAGATTAAAATAGGCTCCCATGGTCCCCACTTGGTTTTAATGTTCATCTCTGGATTGCCTCTTTTTATTTTTTAAAAGCTTTCTGGACCTCAAAATTCCTTGCAATATGTATCACTTATCCTATATTTCTTTCCTAGTCTTTTTTATTTCTTCCTAACTCCCACAGGTTGAAAATACAGTGAAAATTCATAGAAGTGATCATTCTACAGATGGTCTTTGAGCTTGAGAACTTTGATCAGCTCCATTTCGAACTTAGACCATATCCACCCCTACTTAGGCAGTCTAGCGGTCCCTTGCTCCCAAGGGCTTGCCATATGAGTGGCAGACTTAGTGTAGATACCTGATCATATTCTACTAGTGCCAGTCAATCAAAAACATTTATTAAGCATCTACTATTGTAGGAATTGTACTAACGACTGAGGATACAAAAAGAGGCAAAAGTCCCTGCCCAGACTAAGGGAGAAGATAATACATAAAGAAATATGTACAGACTCTGGATAAATATATATATATATATATATATATATTATAATATTATATATTAATGTATAATTATATATTATATTATATATAAATATAGGATAAATAAATAATAATGGAGAGGGAAAAACACTAGAATTAAGAGAGGTTGGGAAAGCCTTTCTGTAGAAGCTGAGTTTTAGTTGGTTTTAAAGGAAGCAGAGATGAGGAGGAATGATGTTCCAGAAATGGAGAACAGTCAGAGAAAAAGCCCTGAGCCCAGCAATGGAGTGTCTTGCTTATGAAATACTGCCAGATCAGATCAGTTGTACTGCATTTCAGAACTTCTAAGCTCAAGGAATCTACCAGTCTCTGCTTCCCTCAATAGCAAGTTTATACATCCCTTCTTGGCTCTTAGTCTTCCTACTTAACACATTTCCTTCCCAACATCCTTGCTTTTTTTTTGCTTTTAGGCTACAGAATTGATTGCTTTTCGTCTTCTTCTGAATGTCATTTGTTCTCATTTGAAAAATTGTCCTCCCAGTCCTTCAGACAGAATGTCTTCATGTGTGCTTCATCATAAATTGAGTTATAGTTTGAGAAATCTTCTTCATCTGATTTTCATCCATTTCTTCTTGAGCACCTCCAGTGTCTCTTTATAACCTTGTTACATTTCAGCAGCTTTGTGTCATTAGCCTATTTACAAAATCATTCGTTGTCAACTGCTTTCTAGTAAATAATGAACTTGGAAACCAAAAATAATTGAAATACCTACAAAGTGCTATATTTCAACTAGAAACTAAAAATAAACTTTTCAAGATTATCTTTTTCTTGGATTTTCTCTCTGACACACTCTAATGAAAGTTACAGTGTCACCCTTAGTGGGGAGGAAAAAAAACAGAGCAGTTATTTCCTTCATAGTTTGTGATTCAAAATGCATAGTAGAATTGTCATTAAGGCCACTGGGAGAAGTCTTTAGGTGAAACATGGAAAGTTGTTTCGCTCCACTATCCACGTTTGTTTCATACAAGCCCTTCAATTCAGTTATGTCCATTCACGTGGCTTCCACATCTCTACATTCAGCCCTAGAATCTCTCCTGAGCTCCCCCATCAGCAGCTGTCTGCTTAGATATCTACCTGGAGGTCTGAAACTCAGTATGTATAAAATAGAACTCATTAGAGTCCCTCTTAAAGCTTCAACTCTTCCAAAATATTAGGATCTAAGCTACTACTTTATTTTCCAGCAACTCGGATTTACATGCAAACTATCCTTGACTCTTCTCTTAAAAAATACAAATCCATTTAGGTGCCATGTCTTCTAAATTGTACTTCTACAGCATGGCTCATATTTGTCTCCTGTTCCCTCTCCCAACTACCTTAAGTCAGGTTCTCACTTAAATTATCGGCATGAGCTCTACTTTGTCTCTTTCCTCTCTCAGCCCCTCCTCAGAGCTACCAGAATAGGTGGCTTAAACAGGTGTGTTCCTATCATCCCTCTTTTCTAAAATATAGTAGGTCCCTATTTCTCCTAGGATAAGATAAAATTGCTCAGTCTAGCATCTAAAGCCTTTGGCAGTCAGACTCCAGCCTGCTTTTATAGTCTCTTTTCACTTTATTTCTCTTTATTCATTGCCGTGTTCCCAACCAAATTGAACCGCTCAGTTATTTGTACCATACACTCTATCTCCCGCCTTCATTCAATCTTTATCTCCTGCCCGGAATACTTTGTTTCTTTATCTGTATCTTGTAGAATCCTTAGGTTTCTTTAGAGTTTGCTTCAACTCTACCAAGCCTTCTGTCATTTCCCCCACTTATTAATACTCAATCCTTCCTAATGTTATCCTATATTCACTTATTTCTTTAAATATCGTAGTCCTCCAGGAGATCATAGGTTCCTTAAGGGGCAGAGCACCTATTCTGGTTTTGCCTTTGTACTTAGCAAATGTCAAACTGGATGGAAAATGCTAGTATAGCCAAACATGTTCACCTGTTGATCTTTTACAATTCAACTCTTTCAAAATGTTAGGATCGAAACTACTATTTTATTTTCCAGTAACTCTTTTATTACAGTTGTGCTACTTTATTGTTCCTTTTGGAAAGCCAGGTACTTATTTTTATACTATTTCTATTTTCTGTGTCTTCGTATTAGGGACTACTAGTAGATTGAAAAGAGAAAATTATATGCAGAAATACTCAGTATACTAATTATCAATGAATATTAATCAAAGATATATCATATAAGCATACACACACTGAATCCCTCTTGTCTCAAAGCAAATGTCTCTTCCCTGGAGGGAAGCAGCTATAAATTCTAGATAAGGTAAGCATTCCGAGAAACCATCGACCCACAAATGGTAGTTGAGAAAATACCATTGCTAGTAGTAATGAGGTTCTTTGTTATTGTGTTTTACAAGCATTAATTAATGTAAATATATCCTTACAAGAATACAGGGAGGTGGTTAAGTCAATATATTCCCACATTATGAAAGAATAAATAAAAATGCAGACTTGGACCAAAAGACAGATGGTTAGTTCCTGACTGTTGATAATCATTTCAAACTGGAGGGATGGCCTGACCCCCTTCATCAGCCTGCACTACTTAGGAATTTTGAAAATGATATTCTGATGAGCAGAACCAGGAGATCATTATACACTTCGACAACGATATTGTATGAGGATGTATTCTGATGGAAGTGGATTTCTATGACAAAGAGACCTAACTGAGTTTCAATGGATAAATGATGGACAGAAACAGCTACACCCAAAGAAGGAACACTGGGAAACGAATGTGAACTATTTGCATTTTTGATTTTCTTCCCGAGTTATTTTTACCTTCTGAATCCAATTCTCCCTGTGCAACAGGAGAACTGTTTGGTTCTGCAAATATGTATTGTATCTAGGATATACTGCAACATATTTAACATATATAGGACTGCTTGCCATCTTGGGGGAGGGGGTGGAGGGAGGGAGGGGAAAAAAGCGAAACATAAGCGAGTGCAAGGGATAATGTTGTAAAAAAATTACCCTGGCATGGATTCTGTCAATACAAAGTTATTATTAAATAAAATAAAATTTAAATTTAAAAAAAAAAAGAAAAGAAAATGATATTCTGGAGCTGCCCAGAGTAAATATATCTGAATAGAAGAATGAATATGTGCCATTAACTGGGAAAACCAAATCATGGGGCTACTTTGCTTAGATACAATGTGCCAAAACTGACACTCAGTGAACCCCTCTACACAATGGGATGATCCACTCTTGTACTTTAAAGGATGGCAACATGGTGCTTAATAAATGCTCATTAACTGCCTGTCTTTCCAATAGTATGTTTAACGGAGAGCTCATTTCATCAGCAGTTTAAAAAATTCATTACAGATAAAAAGATGAGCTTAATTTACAAAAATGGCTTATGATCAATAAACTCCTGTCTCTGTTCTTATCATGGAGAAGAAAAATCCAACAAATATTTATTAAGTACCTCCTGTAATCCAGGAATTGTGTCAGATATTGGGGACTTTTGCCCTTAAGATAGTTGTAGTCTAGTCAAAGAACACAACATATACAGTGTCACATACACACAAATACAAGACAGTTTGGGAAGTTGAGAGATGGAACTTGAAAGCCAGAGGTTTAAAAAAAACCCATATAGACAGAAGTGTTTTTGTTAAACCTTGAAGAATAAAACAGGATTCTAAGAGACAGAAGTATATTTCTGGCATGAAGGACTGCCAATGCCAAGGCAAAGGCGCAAGAAATGGAGTATCTTTTTTCCCTTTTTTCCAGTAATATTTTATTTTTCCAAATACATATAAAAGTAGTTTTCAACATTCATTTTTGTAAAATTGTGTTCTAAATTTTCCTCTTTCCTTACCTTCCCCTCCTCAAGACAGCAAGCATCTGATATAGGTTAAATGTGTACAATCTTTTTAAACATATTTCCACATGTGTCATGTTGTGCAAGAAAAATCTGACTAAAAGGTGTAAAGAACACAAGAAAGAAAACAAACAAAAAGGTGAAACTACTATTCTTGGAGCCACATTCAGTCTCTATAATTTTCTCTCTGGATGTGATTAGCATTTTCATCCCAAGTCTTTTGGAGTTGCCTTGAATCACCACATTGTTGAAAAGAGCCAAGTCCATCACAGTGGATCATCACATAATCTTGCTATTACTGTGTACTATGTTCTCATGGTTCCACTCATTTTACTCAGCATCAGTTCATGTAAGTCTTTCCAGGCTTTTCTAGAATCAGCCTACTCATCATTTCTTATAGAACAACAAGATTGTAGCTGAATATGAGGGGTCATGAAATTAGGATTTATTATCTGTAAATGTTTGATTCATATCCCTATTTTATATATCTATATAGATATAGATATGGATATATCCAAGAACATGTTAAAATTTCTTGGGCAAAAAGGGAAGTAGAAAGTTTAGGAAGCCCTTGTAGATCTCTTAAGCTCAGTATATACAAAAGTGAACTTGTCATCTTTCCGTCACCTTCTCCTTCTTTCTAAATTTTTCTATTACCATCAAAACACCATCATCCTCCTAGTCAGCCAGGCTTCAATCTAGGTGTTCTACTCTGTTTCTCACTCTTTTTCACCTTCTGTATCCAGGCATTTGCCAGGCCCTGTCAATTCTAGGTCCTGGACATTGCCACTAGCCTTGGGTAGACCGTCATTACCTTATGCCTAGACTATTGCAGTAGCCTGTTGATCAGTCTTCCTGTATCAAGGCTTTCCCCACTCTAGTCCATCCTCTATTCAGCTGTCAAAATGATCTTTCTAAAATGTAAATCTGATCATGTCCACCACCCCCATTCCAATGGTTCCTTTCATTTTCTTTTTTTTTTTTTTTTTTTTTCTTTTTCTTTTTTTTTTAATTTTTTATTTAATAATTACATTATATTGACACTCATTTCTGCTCCGATTTTTTTTCCCCTCCCTCCCTCCACCCCCTCCCCTAGATGGCAAGCAGTCCTTTATATGTTGGATATGTTGCAGTATATCCTAGATACAATATATGTTTGCAGAACCGAACAGTTCTCTTGTTGCGTAGGGAGAATTGGATTCAGAAGGTATAAATAATCCGGGAAGAAAAACAAAAATGCAGATAGTTCACATTCGTTTCCCAGTGTTCTTTCTTTGGGTGTAGCTGCTTTTGTCCATCATTTATCAATTGAAACTCAGGTCTCTTTGTCAAAGAAATCCACTTCCATCAAAATATGTCCTCATACAATATCGTTGTCGAAGTGTATAATGATCTCCTGGTTCTGCTCATTTCACTTAGCATCAGTTCATGTAGGTCTCTCCAAGCCTCTCTGTATTCATCCTGCTGGTCATTTCTTACAGAACAATAATATTCCATAACATTCATATACCACAATTTACCCAGCCATTCTCCAATTGATGGGCATCCATTCATTTTCCAGTTTCTAGCCACTACAAACAGGGCTGCTACAAACATTTTGGCACATACAGGTCCCTTTCCCTTCTTTAGTATTTCTTTGGGATATAAGCCCAATAGAAACACTGCTGGATCAAAGGATATGCACATTTTGATAATTTTTTGGGCATAATTCCAGATTGCTCTCCAGAATGGTTGGATTCGTTCACAACTCCACCAACAATGCATTAGTGTCCCAGTTTTCCCGCATCCCCTCCAACATTCATCATTATTTTTTCCTGTCATCTTAGCCAATCTGACAGGTGTGTAGTGATATCTCAGAGTTGTCTTAATTTGCATTTCTCTGATCAATAATGATTTGGAACACTCTTTCATATGAGTGGTAATAGTTTCAATCTCATCCTCTGAAAATTGTCTGTTCATATCCTTTGACCATTTATCAATTGGAGAATGGCTTGATTTCTTATAAATTTGAGTCAGTTCTCTATATATTTTGGAAATGAGGCCTTTATCAGAACCTTTAACTGTGAAAATGTTTTCCCAGTTTGTTGCTTCCCTTCTAATCTTGTTTGCATTAGTTTTATTTGTACAAAGGCTTTTTAATTTGATGTAATCGAAATTTTCTATTCTGTGATCAGTAATGGTCTCTAGTTCATCTTTGGTCACAAATTTCTTTCTCCTCCACAAGTCTGAGAGATAAACTATTCTATGTTCCTCTAATTTATTTATAATCTCGTTCTTTATGCCTAGGTCATAGACCCATTTTGATCCTATCTTGGTATATGGTGTTAAGTGTGGGTCCATGCCTAATTTCTGCCATACTAATTTCCAATTATCCCAGCAGTTTTTATCAAATAATGAATTCTTTTCCCAGAAGTTAGGGGCTTTGGGTTTGTCAAACACTAGATTGCTATAATTGACTATTCTGTCTTGTGAGCCTAGCCTTTTCCACTGATCCACTAATCTATTTCTTAGCCAATACCAAATGGTTTTGGTGACTGCTGCTTTATAATATAATTTTAGATCAGGTACAGCTAGGCCACCTTCATTTGATTTTTTTTTCATTAGTTCCCTTGAGATTCTCGACTTTTTATTGTTCCATATGAATTTTGTTGTTATTTTTTCTAGATCAATAAAATATTTTCTTGGAAGTCTGATTGGTATAGCACTAAATAAATAGATTAGTTTAGGGAGTATTGTCATCTTTATTATGTTCGCTCGGCCAATCCAAGAGCACTTAATATTTTTCCAATTATTTAAGTCTGACTTTATTTGTGTGGAGACTTTTTTATAATTTTGCTCATATAATTCCTGACTTTCCTTTGGTAGATAGATTCCCAAATATTTTATGGTATCAACAGTTATTCTGAATGGAATTTCTCTTTGTATCTCTTGCTGTTGGGTTTTGTTGGTGATGTATAAAAATGCTGAGGATTTATGGGGATTTATTTTGTAGCCAGCTACTTTGCTAAAATTATGAATTATTTCCAATAGCTTTTTGGTAGAATCTCTGGGGTTCTCTAGGTATACCATCATATCATCTGCAAAGAGTGATAGTTTGGTTTCCTCATTGCCTACTCTAATTCCTTTTATATCTTTCTCGACTCTTATTGCCGAGGCTAGTGTTTCTAATACGATATTAAATAATAATGGTGATAGTGGGCAACCTTGCTTCACTCCAGATCTTACTGGGAAAGGTTCCAGTTTTTCCCCATTGCATATGATGCTTACTGATGGTTTTAAATATATGCTCCTGACTATTTTAAGGAAAAGTCCATTTATTCCTATGCTCTCAAGTGTTTTTATTAGGAATGGATGTTGGATTTTATCAAATGCTTTTTCTGCATCTATTGAGATGATCATGTGGTTTTTGTTTGTTTGGTTATTGATATAGTCAATTATGCTAATAGTTTTCCTAATATTGAACCAGCCCTGCATTCCTGGTATAAATCCTACTTGGTCATAGTGTATTATCCTGGTGACAATTTTCTGTAATCTTTTTGCTAATATTTTATTTAAGATTTTAGCATCAATATTCATTAGGGAGATTGGTCTATAATTTTCTTTCTCTGTTTTCAGCCTACCTGGTTTAGGTATCAGTACCATATCTGTGTCATAAAAGGAGTTTGGTAGGACTCCTTCAATCCCTATTTTTTCAAATAGTTTATATAACATTGGAGTTAATTGTTCTTTAAATGTTTGGTAGAATTCACATGTAAATCCATCTGGTCCTGGGGATTTTTTCTTAGGGAGTTGATTGATAGTTTGTTCTATTTCTTTTTCTGAGATGGGACTGTTTAGGATATTTACTTCTTCCTCTGTTAGTTTGGGCAAGCTGTATTTTTGGAGGTATTTTTCTATTTCATTTAAGTTGTCGAATTTATTGGCATAAAGTTGGGCAAAGTAACTCCTAATTATTGCTCTAATTTCCTCTTCGTTAGTGGTGAGTTCTCCCTTTTCATTTTTAAGACTAACAATTTGATTTTCCTCTTTCCTTTTTTTAATCAGATTTACTAAGGGTTTGTCTATTTTGTTGGTTTTTTCATAGAACCAACTCTTAGTTTTATTAATCAATTCAATAGTTTTTTTACTTTCAATTTTATTGATCTCACCTTTTACTTTTAGAATTTCAAGTTTAGTGTTTGACTGGGGGTTTTTAATTTGTTCCTTTTCTAGCCTTTTTAATTGCAAACCCAATTCATTGACCTTCTCTTTCTCTATTTTATACAAATAGGCCTCTAGAGATATGAAATTTCCCCTTATTACCGTTTTGGCTGCATCCCATACATTTTGGTATGATGTCTCATTATTATCGTTTTCTTGGGTGAAGTTATTAATTATGTCTATGATTTGCTGTTTTACCCAATCATTCTTTAGTATGAGATTATTTAGTTTCCAATTATTTTTTGGTCTACTTCCCCCTGCTTTTTTGTTGAATGTAATTTTCATTGCATCGTGGTCTGAAAAGGATGCATTTACTATTTCTGCCTTGCTACATTTGAGTTTGAGGTTTTTATGTCCTAATATATGGTCAATTTTTGTATAGGTTCCATGAACTGCTGAAAAGAAAGTGTATTCCTTTCTGTCTCCATTACATTTTCTCCAGAGATCTATCATATCTAGCTTTTCTAGTATTCTGTTTACCTCTTTGACTTCTTTCTTATTTATTTTCTGGTTTGATTTATCTAATTCTGAGAGTGCAAGGTTAAGATCTCCCACTATTATAGTTTTACTGTCTATTTCTTCTTGCAGCTCTCTTAGTTTCTCTTTTAAGAATTTAGATGCTACCCCACTTGGTGCATATATGTTTAATATAGATAGTGCTTCATTATCCATGCTACCCTTTAGCAAGATATAGTGTCCTTCCTTATCTCTTTTAATTAGGTCAATTTTTGCTTTAGCTTGATCTGAGATCAGGATGGCTACCCCTGCTTTTTTGACTTCACCTGAAGCATGGTAAATTTTGCTCCAACCTTTTACCTTTAACCTGCATGTATCTCCCCGCTTCAGGTGTGTTTCCTGTAAACAACATATTGTAGGATTCTGGCTTTTAATCCATTCTGCTAACCGCTTCCTCTTTATGGGGGAGTTTACCCCGTTCACATTTATGGTTAGAATGACCAATTCTGTATTACTTGCCATCTTGTTAACCCCGATTTATGCTTTCCTCCCTTCTTTCCCCTTTCCCCCCTTCCAAGTATTAAGCTTGTGAGCACCCCTTGCTTCTCACAGCCCTCCCTTTTTAGTGTCCCTCCCCCCGCCTTAGAGTTCCTCCCCCTATCTTACCCCTTTCCCTCCCAGTTCCCGTATTCCCTTCCGCTTAGCTTATTCCTTCCCTTTCCACTTTTCCCTTCTCACTTTTCAATGAGATGGGAGAAGTTTCACCATAGATTGAATATGTCTTAAGATTTTTCACTTAAAGCCAATTCTGAAGGCAGTAAGATACCCACTATATTCATCCCCCTCCATTCTTTCTCTCAGATATAATAGGTTTCCTATGCCTCTTCATGTGATGTACTACCCCCACTTTACCCTTTTTCTGGTACAGTGTCCTTTCCACATCAATTTCTAGAACAAGGTATACATGTATTCTTTATACATCTATATAGTCAAAATATAGTTCCCAAGATTAATCTTTACCTTTTTAGATTTCTCTTGAGTTCTATATTTGTAGATCAAACTTTTTGTTAAGTTCTGGTTTTTTCATCAGAAATAGATGAAATTCGCTTACTTCGTTGAATGTCCATCTTCTTCCCTGGAAAAAGATGCTCATTCTCGCTGGGTAAGTTATTTTTGGTTGCATACCAAGTTCCTTAGCCTTTCGGAATATCATATTCCAGGCCCTTCGATCTTTTAATGTGGATGCTGCCAGATCCTGGGTGATCCTTATCGTGGCTCCTTGATACTTGAATTGGGTTTTTCTAGCCGCTTGCAATATTTTTTCTTTCATCTGAGGGTTCTGGCATTTGGCCACTATATTCCTTGGTGTTTTGATTTTAGGATCCCTTTCAGTGGGTGATCGATGAATCCTTTCAATGTTTATTTTTTCCTCTGTTCCTATGACTTCTGGGCAGTTCTCTTTGATAATTTCCTGGAAGACAATGTCCAGGCTCTTTTTTTCATCATGTTTTTCTGGGAGTCCAATGATTCTCAGATTGTCTCTCCTGGATCTGTTTTCCAGGTCTGTTGTCTTCCCCAGAAGGTATTTCACATTTTTCTCCATTGTTTGATTTTTTTGGATTTGCTTGACTGATTCTTCTTGTCTCCTCGAGTCATTCAATTCCACTTGTTCAATTCTGATTTTCAGTGAAGTATTCTCTTCACTCACTTTTTTAAAATCTTTCTCTAATTGTCCAATTGAGTTCTTTTGTTCTGTGGAATTTTTTTCCATTTCGCCAATTTTGTTTTTTAGAGAGCTGTTTTCTGTTTCCAGTTCACTAATCCTATTTTTCAAGGATTTTACTTCTTTATCCACTCTCTCTTTAACTGACTTCTCCAGGCTCTTTTCCCACTTTTCTTCTAGCTCCCTTGTGAGAGCCTTTTTAATCACTTCTATGAGGTTCATCTGTGCTGAGGAACAGATGATCTCCTCCTTTGGGGAATCACCTGGGGACTCTCTGTTTTTAGTCTCCTCAGGATTTAGAGTCTGCTCTCTATCTGTATAGAAGCTGTCAAGGGTTAAAGTCCTCTTCAGCTTCTTGCTCATTCTGTCTATTAATCAGAGACAAACTAGCAAAGAAAAACAGAAAAAACTGGAGTCTTTCTTTGGGGGGGGGCTGGGTGTGTTATCGAGCTTCCTCTACAGACTGCAGGGGGCAGCAGTGAGGCACTAGCAGGACTGTGCTGCGCCTGCGCTCTGAGATCCCAGAGCGTGCTGAGTCACTGAGGGGGGGGAAGGGGGGGGCAGCCAGGTCCTGAGAGACTCCAGCTGTTTGCGGTTGTGTTCTTCAGCCCCGGTGTTTTTAGCTTCTCTGCTGGGCTGTTGACTTGTTGCAGGTTCCAAACCTGTAGCGAAGCTCTCCCCGCAGAGACGGCTACGATCACTTCCCCACCCCCTCTCCAGTCTGCTCCCGTGCTCTCACTGCCGCTGCCCTCAGCCTGCGCCCGATCTAAAACCGCCCCAGCCCTCCAGTAAAGACAGACCTTTCTTGGCGGATCTCAAGGATGGCTTCTCTTGGTAACTATTTGTGGGTTTTTTTTCAATCAAGCATTGATTCAGAGGCTTGTAATGAAGTGGATAGTGAGAGAAAGCGCGGAGCTTATGCAACTGTGAGCCTCCTCTCCGCCATCTTAACCGGAAGTCCCTTTCATTTTCAAGATAGAATGTAAAAGCTCTGTGTGACTTTTAAATACCTTCATCACTTGACCATCTCTTACCTTTTCAGTCTTCTTTTACCTTACTCAGCCCCACACATACTGTGTAATCCAATAAACCTGGCCTCCTTGCAGTTCATTTAACAAGATACCCCATTTCCAGACTTGGAATCTTTTCACTAATTCTCCCTGAACTCTCTTCCTCCTTTTCCTTCCTTTCCTTTTCTTGCTTCCTAGCTTCCCTGGCTTCCTTCAAATCTCAGCCAGAGTTTCACCTTCTCCATAAGATTTTCCTGATCACCCTTAATGCTAGTGTCTTCCCTCTCTCAGTTATCTCCAACTTCTCTTTTATGTTTATATGACATTGTTCATATAATATTGACTCTCTGTTGTCTCCTCCCCCAACCCTTCCATTCAGTTGTGAGCTCTTTGAGAGCAAAGGACTGTGTTTACCTTTCTTTCTATCCTCAGCACTTAGCTTTGTAAATGCTTATTGAATGACAAGGACACAGGCTGGATCCTTAGAGTATATATTTTTTTTAATTTTCAGTAGTATTTTATTTTTCCAAATAAGTGGAAAGATAGTTTTCGACATTTATTTTTGTAAGACTTTGTGTTCTGATTTTTTTCTCCCGCCCTTCCTTATCTCTCCCCTCCCTGAAACAGCAAGTAATCTGATGTATGTTAAATATGTGCAGTTCTTTTTACATATAATCCTTGGGATATATTCTTAGTGGGTGGGATATGATGACCCAGCAAAGGTCATTGGGAAGAAGTAGTTAGGTAAGCAGAAGAACTAAGCCTAAAAACTAACAAAAACTAACAAAATTAACATCCAGCTTTGTCAACCATGCCATGCATCTCAAACATGTTTGTGTGAGGAGATCTGCTTTTAAAGCTTCTACGTCACTTCGTTTTAGGGATTTCAATCTACGAGTGGCTCCTGTTCAAGGATATTATGTGAATGTGACCTTTCTATACTGAAAAAGAATTGACTTTCTAATTTCTCTATAAGTATGTCACCATAGTAACATTTGCATCTTTGCCATTCTCCTTTTTCTCTTCAGCATATAAATATATGATCACCAGAAACATTCTTAGGTGAATGCATATAACTGGGAACCCTATGGTATTGGAATGGGAGGGGGACTCCTGACACTAAACTCGAATGTTTTTTTCATTAGTCTTTTAATAGTGGGAAAACTCATTTCACAAAGAAAGGAGCCACTTACTTAATTTGGGAGGAAACAGGTTCATTCCTTGTCTTTTTCATAAGGTGAGCAAAGAGTAAAACTTAGGCGATTTGGATTTCCTAAGAGCTAGATGTCTTTTTCTCAGTATTCAATCCAACACTGAGGAACTTTTTTAAAAAGAGAAAACATTTGCTGATATGAAAGAAGCCACCATACATTATAAATGACAACCAAAGATGCACTGTACAAATTGGTCATCAGAATGACTGTACTATATATTTCTGCTGGGAGCATATATCTGGCTGTTTACTTTTTAGTAAGGGGAAGTTCCTTTATTCTTAGTGCTGCATGCCAGTGATATATCCAGGGTAGCCATCCCTAGTTCCAAATATGGTGTTTGGGGCTTAGCGCCAAATGCAGAGATTGATGGAGACACCAAATGTTCCGGTTCGGTCATGTGAAGAATTCACAATGGCCATTTTCTTTGGCTGAAGGTAGGTTGATTTAGGAGAAGAGATTACAGACTAAATGAAGAGATACAATAGACACCAGGAATAGTAAATATGAAATAGAAGTGGGAAAGCATATAGTTAGACAATTAACAGTGGAAAAGACAAGTTCCCTAATGGAACTCACAATTAACTAGGAGAAAGAACCCTTAATTGACAGGCTAAATCCATAGAGGAGTTGAGTACCCTAAAAGAGTTAGTTAGCTATAAGAAAGAGAAAGATATCATGAGGCATGGAAGGGGGGTTAAGGAGAAAGACACCATGAAGCATAACACCTCCATGGCAGGCTTAACCCAAAGGGGATTCAGCAGAGATGGTGTGGGCCATGGACAGATTTCTAGGAGAAATTTAACTTCGGGAGTTTGACATAACTTTGATTTCTGACTGAACACAGCAAGGTGGAGCTACCCATGGCCTCCACAGAGGATGAGACTATAAGGTTGAATTGATCACCATCAATGCCTTTCCCTGCTTGCCTCAGGGAGTAATTTTGATCAGTACTTCAGGCTCTCTTTACCAATCCCATCTAGTAACAAAATGTCAAATGGATAATTTTGAATCTATCAAATTTGAAAAGCTTTTGCACAAACAAAAACAATGAAACCAAGATTAGAAGAAAAGTAGGAAAGTGGTGAAAAAACCTTTATGGCAAGTACTTCAGATAAAGGCCTGATTTTTCAATTATATAAAGAACCAAATCATATGTATAAGAATAAAAGTCATTCCCCAAAAAGCAGTTTTCAGACAGACATCAGTTATCTATAGTCATATGAAAACATACTCTAAGGGACAACTAGATGGCACAGTGTAGCCACAGAGCACAGGCCCTGAAGTCTGGAGGAGGTGAATACAAATCTAACCTTAGACACTGAGCACTTCATAACCGTGTGACCTTGGGCAAGTCACTTAGCCCCAATTGCCTCAAAAAAAAAAAGAGGAAGAGAGAAACCATACTCTAAATCAGTGGTCCTCAAAATGGAGTCCAAAGAATTATTGGGGTCTCTGAAACCTTTTCAGAGGGTCTACAAATTCAAATTTATTTTTTTATTTCTAATATAGTAAATAGCTATAAATATAACAAAAACTCTTTGAACAGATCCTCGATAGTTTTTTAGCAACATGAAGATACTAAGAACAAAAGTTTGAGAACCACTGCTCTAAATCATTATGATTAGAGAAAAACAAATTAAAACAACTCTGATATAACATCTCAAAACATTGATTAATATGAAAAAAGGAGAAAATGGTAAATGTTGGAAAGGATGTGGGAATCTGGGGCACTAACATACATTGGTCAAGTTGTGAACCGATCCAGCCATTCTGGAGAGCAATTTGCAACTATGCCCAAAGGGCTACACACTTTGACCTAGCACTACCAATACCAGTACTTGCCAAGATAAACCCAGAGATTATATGAACACATATGAGATACTTTTTACACAAATAAAGACAGATCTAAATCATTGAGGAAGGAAAGAAAATAGTCTTATATAGTACTCTCAAGACAGCAGTGCTATTGTAGTTGTATTCCACTTAAGCAAACCACTTAATCAATTGCCTCCTCACTTCCTGATACTTTTTTAACTAAATCTCAAGACTTTTCTTCTCTTTCTGTCAGATAAGGAAGGGACCTCCAAATCTCTAATCATCTGGGTAGGGAAGAATTGCCTGGGGACCTTGACTAGTTAAGTGATTTGTGGATAATCACAGAGCCTGCATATGCCTGAGGTAGAATTTAGACCCACGTCTTCATTTTTTTTTCTCAATCAGACTCTCTATACATTATTCTGCCTTCTATAGGTGTGTGCATGTTCACAAATCTGTGTGTATAAGTACTTATATGTCCATAGAGGTATTCACACTAATATGCCCAGTCACTTGCAAGTTCTATTTTGGATAATATCTATTTGATCCACTTTATTTTTCTGGTGTGGATGTTTAGACATCTCTCCTTTGCATTGCTGTAGATTTTACCAAAATAGATTTCTACTGTTTTCAGAGGTCATGCAATGAGTATATTGCCCCTGGAAAATGGTATTTAGAGCATCGTGCAAGTGATAGGGAACTCTTTTGTTTGAATTCTCTGCAGGACATCTTCCATTATGTCACCGAACACCTTGGTAGAGCTTGTCTCCCGATTTTACGCTTTCCTTGTTGATACTTAACTGATCATTGAGCAGTGTCACATCTCTTGCTATAGCTGTCATAGTCTTATGTATGCATAAGAATATATGCATGAGAGAAGCTTGGATGAAAGCTTTCAAGGCTGCATATTGTCACATTATGCTTTATTAGGACTTAAAAAAACAGCAGAATTCAAAATCTCTTCTACCTTACAGTCAGCTGTTTGACTGTGTAGGTGTGCTCATCCTGTATCTCAGCTCAGTATATCAGAGTTAGAAGGGATTTTGGAAGTCTTTTAGTCTAACCCCTTCATTTTACAGAGAGGAAAACTGAGGCTTGGAGAAGAGAAGGGACTTGCCCCAAGGTCATACGGGTAATAAACCATGAGAGCAGAACTCAAAACTAGGTGTCTTGACTGTGCAACTAGTGCTGTTTGCACTGCATCATGCTCCTTCTGTGTGGTTCCTTGGACTTGGAAGGAGTTTATCTGGGTTAAATTTTTAGCCCCCATACTTACTCATCCTCCATGTTGTGATTTGACATGAACTTTGTAAAAACCTAAATTTTTTTAAATTTTTTTTATTATAGCTTTTTATTAATAGAACATATGCATGGGTAATTTTTGAACATTGGCCCTTGCAAAAACTTCTGTTCCAACTTTTCCCTTCCTTCCCTCCACCCCTTCCCCTAGATGGCAAGTCGTCCCATACATGTTCAATATGTTGAAGTGTATGTTAAATACAATATATGTGTACATATTTATACAGTTCTCTTGTTGCACAAGAAAAATCAGATTTGGAAAGAAGGTAAAAATAACCTGGGAAGAAAAACAAAAATGAAAGCAAACAATAACAGAGAATGGAAATACTTTGCTGTTGTCCACACTCATTTCCCAGTGTTCTTTCACTGGGTGTAGTTGGTTCTGTTCATCACTTGGATCATTTTGAACTGAATTGGATCTTCTCATTGCCAAAGATAGACACTTCCATCAGAATTGATCCTCATATATTATTGTTATTGAAGTGTATAATGATCTCCTGGCTCTGCTCATTTCACTCAGCATCAATTCATGTAAGTCTCTCCAAGCTTCTCTGTATTCATCCTGCTGGTCATTTCTTACAGAACAATAATATTCGATAACATTCATATACTACAATTTACTCAACCATTCTCCAATGGATGGGCATCCATTCATTTTCCAGCTTCTAGCCACTACAAATAGGGCTGCCACAAACATTTTGGCACATACAGGTCCCTTTCCCTTCTTTAGTATCTCTTTGGGGTATAAGCCCAGTAGAAACCCTGCTGGATCAAAGGGTATGCACAGTTTGATAACTTTTTGAGCATAGTTCCAAATTGCTCTCCAGAATGGTTGGATCCATTCACAACTCCAACAACAATGCATCAGTGTCCCAGAAAAAGCTAAAATGTGGATGAGAAAAAAAAGACAGTGAATATTCGATTTAAAGAGAGTACCATGACATACAGGCAAGCATGAACAATCAGATCACCTCTGTGTTTAGCTTTCTGTACAGGAACATGGTCCATGGCCAGTTAGCTCAGGTGGTACATTTAGGTACCACGTGAAGTATTTGGCTTCATTTTTTCCCATAGCAACCAACAAGATTCATGAATATGTGGTATCAATGAATATGATGGACCCCAAAAAGGTGTTAATGAATTGGTATATCTCAGCCCCAATGTAGATGTACTTGACTTGAGGTGCAAATGTGTCAGCCAAATTGTCTTTCCAAAACATATATAGCTTGCTCTTTAAAAAAGGAGTTCTTTGTAAAGTAACTGCTCATCCTTCTCTGCTTTTTTACTATTTTAATTTTTGCTAGGCATTGACTCACACTTAACACCATATACCAAGATAAGGTCAAAATGGGTTCATGACCTAGGCATAAAGAATGAGATTATAAATAAATTGGAAGAGCATAGGATAGTTTACCTCTCAGACCTGTGGAAGGGGAAGGAATTATGACCAAAGAAGAACTAGAAATCACTATTGACTACAAAATAGAAAATTTTGATTATATCAAATTGAAAAGTTTTTGTACAAACAAAACTAATGCAGACAAGATTAGAAGGGAAACAATAAACTGGGAAAACATTTTTACAGTCAAAGGTTCTGATAAAGGACTCATTTCCAAAATATATAGAGAATTGACTCTAATTTATAAGAAATCAAGGCATTCTCCAATTGATAAATGGTCAAAGGATATGAACAGACAATTCTCAGGCGAAGAAATTGAAATTATTTCTAGCCATATGAAAAGATGCTCATTATTAATCAGAGAAATGCAAATTAAGACAACTCTGAGATACCACTACACACCTGTCAGATTGGCTAGAATGACAAGGGAAAGATAATGAGGAATGTTGGAGGGGATGTGGGAAAACAGGGACACTGATACATTATTGGTGGAATTGGGAATACATCCAGCCATTCTGGAGAACAATTTGGAACTATGCTCAAAAAGTTATCAGACTGTGCATACCTTTTCATCCAGTAGTGTTTCTACTGGGCTTAAATCCCAAAGAGATACTAAAGAAGGGAAAGGGACCTGTATGTGCCAAAATGTTTGTGGCATCCCTGTTTGTAGTGGCTAGAAGCTAGAAAATGAATAGATGCGCATCCATTGGAGAATAGTTGAGTAAACTGTGGTATATGAACGTTATGGAATATTATTGTTCTGTAAGAAATGACCAGCAGGATGAATACAGAGAGGATTGGCGAGACTGACATGAACTGATGCTGAGTGAAATGAGCAGAACCAGGAGATCATTATACACTTCAACAACGATACTGTATGAGGATGTATTCTGATGGAAGTGGATTTCTTTGACAAAGAGAAAATCTAACTCGGTTTCAATTGACCAAGGATGAACAAAAGCAGCTACACCCAAAGAAAGAACACTGGGAAATGAATGTAAACTGCTTGCATTTTTGTCTTTCTTCCCAGGTTATTTTTACCTTCTGAATCCAATTCTTCCTGTGCAACAAGAGAACTGTTCGGTTCTGCACACATATATTGTATCTAGGATACACTGCGACATATTTAACTTGTACAGGACTGCTTGCCATCTGGGGGAAGGGGTGAAGGGAGGGAGGGGAAAGTTGGAACAGAAGTGAGTGCAAGGGATAATGTTGTAAAAAAAATTACCCAGGCATGGGCTCTGTCGGTAAAAAGTTATTTAAAAAATTTTGTATTCATTCCAGATTTGGGGTTTCTTTAAAATGAAGAACAACTTAGAAGAGCCCCAAGCACCTGCCCTAATGAGCCAATTGCAGTCACTCTCCCATGTGATAACTGAATTGGGAGCCAAGTATTAGTCAGTTCTATTGTTCTAGTAAATGTTCAACAACCAAATTTCAAAAAAAAAAAAAAAAAACAATGTAGGTACAATACACTGTGAAGTTCACTTTTCATTATTAACATTTTCTCCATCACTTGAAGTCTCAACAATCAACAAAACAATAAATCAAGGCCTGATTTGTAACATTTGCCAATTTCTGAGGTGTAAATGCCCACACTGAAAATGCAACATCTGGCTCTGGAGAGCTGGTATATGCTGGCTGATTCCTATATCTAAGTTCAAACTTGAGTTTGATTGAATTGAACTGAAAAAAAGAAATTGAAAATCAAGTCTTTTTTTCTGATCGACCACTGACAGATGGGCCTGAGTACTTTTCTAGGCACAGAGAGCCTCTGGCAAGGTACTACTTATTTATTCTTATGGTCATTTAGGAGATCTGCAGAATCAAGTAGGTTTTTTGACCTTGCTGCAAAGTTTATACAGAAAGTACCACAATTATATGGAATCATTTCATATCTTTTGGGGTTATCTTGTGGTTTATCAGCTGAATGGTGATTTCTTTTTGAAGAAATTTAATGGGGTAGTTCTCATGGATCAAAGTCCACTTTCCTCCCTCCCAGGAAAAACAGTGAGAATATCCCAAAGCAAGCCTTCAGCACAAATCAGGAGATGGCTAACCACAAAGGTACCCTCCATCTACTGACAGAAAAAACTACTTCCCAGTGACTACCATAGCCTGCAGCTGACACAGTGGGAAATGGAATATTGCTTTTATGTTGGTAGAAATGAGCAGAGGACCTGCTAGTTCTATGACTATTTCTTCACTTTGGGCCTGTAATAACAGGGGGGTAGGGGTGAGGAACAGGCACAAAACTGGATTTGAGGTTATCTTTGGGTTCCTGACCGAGATCAGCCTCTCTTCTCTAAGGTATAAGGCAGAAGGTAGCCTCTTGGCTTTCATTTGAAGCCCCAGTGATTTCCCTGCTCTCTCTTGGTTTCCTCCATCGATGTCCTCCAAAGTTAGATTTTTGCTTCTGTTCTGTAACTTAATGTCTTGTTGATGATTTATTTGTTCAGTAGCAGAAATGATGACAAATTGTGTGAGGCTGCCTCATTGACTTTTTAACTACTATAGCTTTGAAGAATTTACAAGTTAATGCAACTGTGAATGTTTTATATTACATTTCATAAGCACAGGACATGTGCTTTCTTGTGAGTTAAGGGCACATTTTTTACAGATAGACAGAACTTAAAAACCTACTCCCATGACAGATTGTGTTGTTCTAAAACTCCAGTAAAGCTCATGTGCAGTGGAAGAATTATTTTTTTTTCTTTTCTGTTTACTTTTCTCCTCTGCAGATATGCCAAACAGCCCACACAACCAGTTCACCTTCAGACCCCTCCCGCCGCCGCCGCCACCTCCTCATGCGTGCACATGTGCCAGGAAGCCGCCTCCCACGGCGGACTCTCTCCAGAGGAGGTCAATGACTACTCGAAGCCAGCCCAGTCCAGCGGCACCGACTCCCCCGACCAGTACCCAGGATTCTGTGCATCTGCATAACAGCTGGGTCTTGAATAGTAACATCCCACTGGAGACAAGGTACAGAAACAGTGGGTTCCATCAAGCTTCACTTCCCACTAGAAATAATGCTTTTGAATAGGAAAATAATTTGGGTATTTTAAAAAAAAAAGGAAAAACAAAAAATAGGAAATAGGAGTGAGAGAGGAAAAAATTAGCTATCCAAGCCATCTTTAAAGTCATGTGCTATCACCTCACTTTAAGCAAATCAGAACTTACAGGGAGAATTACAAAAATATTTCCATCAGAATTGTTTGATAGAGCAAATCTTTGCTGCATTTTAAATTGGCTTCAATATTCATAAAATGCTTCGACACACCTAAAGAATAAAGCAAAATACACTCATAATTTATCTGAATTTGACTCTTCCCTTGGAGACATATTTGAAATCTTGGTGGTGGAAGGATTGAAGCTACTTTATTTGGGTAGCTTTTTAGGTTTCATGTTCAAAAGACCTGACCACTCCATAAAACTTGATTCTGTGATCAAGGTATGTTACTTCAGAGTACCAACCAGTGATTTGGTGCCATGATGCAAACAACCAGGGTTAAAATCCAAAGCACACTTATCATTTTTTGGTTTAAATTAGCACAGAGCACTACCAATTACATTTGTCTTTTACTACCTTCGAGTAAAGCATTTGTAAACACATTTACCAAGGAAAAATCCAGATGCTCACTGCCTCCTGTGAATAATAACTGACATCAATGAATTGGTTTAATATTGGTAAAATTCAATACGTACTTGATCTCATCTGATCCTTACAAACTCCTCCATGAGAAATTGAATAATAGCATTCCTGGTGTCACCCTCATTTTATAGAGGACAGGACTTATCCAATGTTATAGTAAGTGTTAGAGGTAGGATTCAAACCCAGGTCTCTTCAGACTCCAGATCTTTCACTCATTCCCTCTGTGCTACATTATCTCACTATACCCCCCCCCCAAAAAAAAACACAATAGATGTACAGCTATTGGAATTGTGTATGTCCTATGTAAACTCTGATCAACTTTGCTGAGAATTTAGTCACTTTCTCTTTGGAAACCAATTAGGTTCAGTGATGAGCCAACCAGCAGAGAAATATTGGGATCTCTGTGAATACAAAAAGCTGTTTTTGAAGCAGAAATGGTAATTTCCTTGGCTCTGGCATACTGAAGGTTACATTATCTGACTCTTTGCCAATTGGGAAATTCTAAGAAAAGATTTTCTGATATGGATAAAGGAATGAAAAACATTTATAAAACTCAGCGCTGGGGATACATATAGAAAAGGCAAAACCATCCTGCCCTCATGGAATTTACATTTTAATAGGGAAGCCAAGGCACATAAAGGAGTGGTGACCAACAAAGGACTCTTATTTGGTGTGGGAAATCACTAGATTGGTGATTAGAACAATACGATCATCTGGTAGGCTCTTTCCAGAATCAGTACTAAATATCTAATTACAGTTAGGAGCAAGAGGTAGAAAGTATTGCAAGCAGGATAGAGTAACTAGGGTAAAGCTAAGTGCCTCAAAAACTTTCAGCCTAAGAACCAGTAAAAATGATAGGGCTAAGTAAATAGAACAGTCACACTCTGAGACAGGCTTGCCAGAGGACTATTATAGTATCCCTCTACTTAATTTATTTTTCTTGGAACTGTGGGGAAAAGATAGAGGGAGACTAACTTGCTGCCTCAAAGGACTTTCATGGACAATAGTAATATTCCTCCTAGCAACTCACCTTTTAGTCATGGCAAGGGAAGGATTGATGACTTGTAGATTTGGAGAGTACCTCAGTCTTTACATACGTTTTCTGATTGGGCATTTACAACATCTTTGAGTAGTATGCTATTCAGGTTTCTGTTCCCATTTGATAGATGACAAAACTGAGCCTCAAAAACGGAGAAGCAGCCTGCCTTCACAGTCACATAGCCAGTAAGTGGTAGAACTGGTATTTGAGGTTCAATCTTCTGATTCCTGTCTCTTCCAGTTTCATGTTCTTTTTTGGTTACCATACCGTATTCCACTGACCTAGCAGTTAAGTCTGAATCTGGAGAAAGAAAGTGAAGGGCCGAAGCAGGGAAGATTTTTCTTATTTGAAATGTACATCTAAGCATATTTGCACAAATTGCAGCCACTGACCTTCTGTATCCAGGCAGGAAATGTATTAATTGGGTCTCAGTTTCATGAGGTAGACTGGAACATAAGTTTTCTGTGAGTCTGCACAGACAGCACCATTTTTACATCTTCAGCATCACGGAAGATGAGCTGGAGGAAAAAAACAGGCTGGAACGCCCTAGCAGAGGTTGAGCAGTTAGGATTTTCCAAATATTCCTTTAAAGCTTCCTGGACTCCATGACAGTCAGTTGATAAGGCCTATAGAACTCTTCTCAGAATCATGTTTTGAAGTGCATAATATAAATACATGGGATTACAAAGGAAATTAGTTATGGCAAAATGTGAAAATCAAAATACTAATGGCGAAATATTTTTATTTATTTGTTTATTTGTTTGTTTTTTGCTGAGGCAATTAAGGTTAAGTGACTTGCCCAGGGTCACATAGCCAGAAAGTGTTAAAGTGTCTGACCAGATTTGAACTCAGGTCTTCCTGACTTCAGGGCTGGTGCTCTATCCATTGTAACCACCTAGTTGCCCCAATTTTTTTTTTATTTTAAAAAATCAGTTCCACAAGCCTCTACTTAAGATCCCCCCTGTCTTAAAAATAAACGTTAAATCATAAATCAAAGATAAAATTCACAAATTATGTAACAAATAATTGGAATTGGCTTCTTATCACATGTTTTCTGTGGTAAGTGGACATCTCTTCCCTAATCTCGTGGGTGGTGTCTTCCTCATTTCCCTGACAGAAAGTGAAAATTTGAGTTAGCAACTGCCTGATGGCAGCTACAGGAGGAACTTGAGCAGGCCCACCCACAAACAGGCTAGTGCAGTAATCCAGGCATGAGGGATGATGGTGGTAGTGTCAAGGAGAGAAGGGGGTATATTCAAGAGATGGCACGGAGGTGAAACCAACCAGTTTGGCCAATAGATAGGATGGGGTGGGGAGGAGGTGAGAGAGAGAGAGGAGATAAGAAGCAATTTTATGGAAGATGGGTTAGAATAGAGAGAGACCTGAGGCAAGGAGATCAGTCAGAAGAGCACTGTAGTAGTTCTGTAAGAGATGTTTAAGGCCTGAATTAGAGCGTTGGTTGTTGGTACGAGTGGAAAGAAGGGAACATCCCTTGTTGCTTGGACTGTTGCAGATCCCCCTAATTAGCCTCCCTGCCTTTAGACTCTCCTAAATCCAGTTGCTAAAAAGGACAGATCTGCTTCTGTTGCTTACTATCCCTGTATTAATCACTTAACATATAGCCAACCCTATGTAAAGTTCAGGGGATGCAAAGAAAAAGCAGAAATAGTCCCTATTGATAGGAAACTCACATTCAGATGTGGAGAGTGCATGTAAGAAACTAGTTACACCCTAGTATTCTAGAGAGAATAGATATAGGGTGATCTCCAGAGCCAAATGGAGGGAGCAGGTGAGGTTTCCTTCAGGAGATCAGAAGTGAGTTGGATTTTGGGAGAAAAAAAAAAACAGGGAAAGCCAAGGGGGAGGGATGAGGCAATAGGGCATTTTAGTCATGGAGGAACGGCCACAACCTTGTGGAGTAAACTCTCCTGGTTTCCCGTTAGCCATCAGATAGAACAGAATCTCATGTTCGGCATTAAAAAGGCCTTCCTGTCATGTCCCCTCCTTGCTTTCCAGTTTTCTGCTACAAAACTCCCCTTCATGTAAACTCTGGTCAAGCCATGCTGCCCTGTTTGCAGCTCTGTACAAGCAACACTGCAGTTCCTAAATCTTTACCATAATCCCAGCTGGCTCCATATACCTAGAATGCTATCTCCTCCCTTTAGCCTCTTATAATCCTCAGTTTCCTTCAGGACCTCGCTCAAGTGCTAGCTTTGACAGGATGCAATTTCCTAGCTTCTCCAGCATCTAGAGCTTTCTCCTGTAGGGTGCTCTTACACGTCCTATTCCATCTGTATTAATTTATGTACACATTTTCTTCCCCCATAAGAATGTGAACTCCTTGAGGGTACTGACAATTTCTGTTTTCTCTTGGTACTCCCAGCACTTGGAACAATGTCCGGCACTTGCTACTCCTTGCTTACTAAATGATTAAGCTGATTTCTGAATGTCTTTCCTAAGTCCCAAAAATGCACACAAATCGCCACCTGCGTTCTGGCTATGGTACACGTACAGTAAAATGGTCACCTTCCTAATACTGGATATTCTGCCTCTTTTAGTGCACCATAAGGTTGCATTCATTTTCTTAGGTACCAGATCATACCATTAGCTCCTAGGGAACTTAGAGTTTGCTTCAAACCCCCCAGATCCTTTCCCAGATGAGCAGCTATCTAGCCCTGCTTCCCCCATCTTTAACTTGTGAAGGCGATTTTTTGAACTCAAGTCTGAGAGCCTGAATGTTTATGTTCATTAAATGTGATCCTATTAGGTACAGAGCAGTGCTGAACAAATAAGAGAGAGAGGCTAAGATTAAGTAATCTCTGTTTCTAGAGCCACCAGATTACCCCTGAAGAAGTTATGCTCACCATGATTCTCAAAGCCTGCCATATGATTAAAACAGTATCTCTTTTCTTATGTTTTTTTTCCTTTTTCTACTTTTCTTTCTTTTCTCAGTTTTTCTTCCTCTTCTTTTTTTCATCTTTTTCTGCTCCCATTTTCTCTCCTTCCTATATTCTACCTAGCCCGGCTAGTAGAACTTCTGACCATTGCTTGGTCTTTCTTATTAATGGCACTGAGAGTTCCAGCTAAACATATTCATAGATCTCCGATCTCCATAAAGATACTTGACCATCACCCCCAACACCCATCGAAGCTGTTGTCATTTTGGAAATTAATGCCAACATATTCCTTCATTTACTATTAGAGCAAGAATTCTGGGCTAGCTGTACCTCTCACATTCAGATTGAAAGGGGGCAGCTCAGGGCAGCTAGGTGGTACAGTGGATAGAGCACTGGCCCTGAAGTCAGGAGGAACAGAGTTCAAATCTAGCCTCAGACACTTAACACTTCCTAGCTGTGTGACCCTAGGCAAGTCACTTAACCACAATTACCTTAGCAAAAAAAAAAAAAAAAAAAAGAAGAAGAAGAAGAAGAAGAAAGAAAAAGAAAAGGGACAGCTCTCAAAGCACCTTGAAATTGTTAGATGTGAACAGTAGTTTAGATTCCCAGTTTGTGATGCTCAATAGGAAAACTCCATTAGCCCCTTACTCTATTGTGCTCTTACAATTAAATAGAAACATTCTCTTTCTTTAAAATGAGATGTCTCTGCTAATGTAGATTACAATTCCATAAAAACAAATGATACAGAAAAGTATACCATAGTCAACTGGTTCATAAAATAAATGAGCAAAATACATGTCTGTAGCAAATGAGAAAGAATAAAGAGGTAATCACTGTCCTTCCTAAATGTCAAAAAAAAAAGTATATTCTGTTAAATCAGAAGGAGCTCTGTAGGTGAATAGAATTAGGAAAGGACTTTTGCTAACTGCAAAGGGAAATGAAAACTAAATTTATTTACAAAATGAGGAAACATATAACCTAGTCATCGAAAACAGATATTCTAGGATAATTGCAAATGAGCAATCGCAAATTTCTTCCTGCTCAAATCTCTTTAAATCGTGTCTATGGGTAGGAGGGAAGAAAGTGCTGAATTTCTGTTTATCTTTTCACGAAGAGAGTTTTATAAAAATGAAGAATTGAAATCTCACACGTTAGTATATTTCTAAGCCTTTTAGTCCCTAAAAAGAATGAGAAGTCCTATTGTTAAATTTCAAATCAGGAATTACTACCAAGCAGAATATGAATAGAAATAACCATATTGGAAAACTCCCCACTTAGATCAGATACTCCTCTGTTTGATCTTTTTTATATGTGAAATAAAGCTTATTGATTAGAGTAAATAATTTTATAGACCCACTTAAATCTTTTAAAATAGGAATATTTGATTTAACAGAAAATATTTGGAATTTTTCTTTGACTATAGTCCATTTTTAATACAAATTTCAAAATAGATTTTAGAGTACAAAGTTAGACCCTAGGACATTGAAGTATGCAACTAGAAGGGGAAAAATAGATGAAAAATTGAACAAATATAAATATTTATTTTGCTGCTTCATTTTTTGTGACTTCTCTCTCAGCTGTCTTTCTGTCTCTAGCATCACAGGGGCTATGAGAAGTAGCTTCAAATAAAGCAAAGACAGAAGGGAAGAATATCTACCCAAGTATCCCTTGTGTGTGCCAGAGGGTATCAGGGTTTGAGGGCTCATTTCTCAAGATAGCAAAAAGATGAAAGGATACTGAGGACTTAGAAAAAATAAGACATTATTACTGGAAAAGGTGACAGAGATGATAGCAATAGCCACCAAGCCATCTGCCTGGCCAATTTTTTTTCATCTTTACAAAATTTTGCTGAGAATAAATGCCTACATTTAAAACAGCCTTGATGATAGTTTGAGAAGGGAGCAGGCAGGTTTTCACTAGGGGTATTCCCTAGCAGATCTTCTCTTTGAAGAATAGCTATTAGGTACCATATTACATGACCCATAGAAATGTTACCTCTGTACACATATGTTGAAGAGATGCTTTGGATCTCTGTACAATTAAACAGGAATAAGAAAAAAGGCTAGATTATCTTTCAAAAATAACACAAGCTTGTCTCTACAATTAAGTCACTTTTTATGTTAGTATTCTTCCATCTATGTTGGATAATTGTAAATCATGGAATACCATAGTTTACAAAGAATGACATTTGTAGGTCAAACAAAGAGGCTCATGTTGGGCATAAGGAAACTGTCTTATGAATGTATTAGCACCGAAAAATTGGACAGGAAAACTGGCATATAGTTACAGACATAGATGACTAGAAAAGGGAAAAGGAAGAGGATGTCTAATGAAGGAACAGCTAGATTCACTCTCTCTCTCTCTCTGTCCATATATATATGTATGGACTGGTGTATATGTATAAACACACATACACACACATATATACACACAAGAGATACTGCAGTTTCAGTTCCAGACCACCATGATGAAGTGAATGTCACAATAAAGTGAGTCACACAAAGTTTTTAGTTTCCCACTGAATATAAAAATTGTGTTTATACCGTAGCATAGTCTATTTAAGGAGTAATAGTGCTGTATATAAAAAGTTTCCTACCTTAATTAAAAATGCTTTTTTCTAAAAATGTTAATCATCTGAGTGTTCAACAAGTCATAATTTTTTTGCCTCCATGTTGACTACAGCTGATTGATCAAGATGGCAGTTGCTGAAGATCCAGGTGGCTGTAGTTATTTCTTAAAATAAGACACAAATGAAGTTTGCCACATCCATTGACTCTTCCTTTCACTTGAATACTGAGAGGCTATTGTATTGCTATCAATTGGCCTAATTTGAACATCGTTGAGCATCAGGGAATAGGAAGTTGTAAGTGGGGGGAAAGAGATGAAGGAGAGAGTTTGTTGTTTTATTTGGGCCCAGTCGGGGCACCCTCAAACAATTACAATACTAACATAAGAGATCACTGACTACAGATCACCATATCAGATATAATAATGGTGAAAAACTTTGAAATATTGCAGCAAATACTAAAATATTTCACAGAGACACAATGTGAGCTCATGCTATTGGAAAAATGGTACCAATAGACCAATAGCTGTACCCCAGACCTGATCCATGTAATACAAAAAGTCTGAGAGACTTTTTACAAAGGAATTCAGATTGAAAGGGGGCAGCTCGGGTCAGCTAGGTGGTGCAGTGGATAGAGCACCAGCCCTGAAATCAGGAGGACCTGACACAAGGTTGCTAGAAACTTTTAGTTTATAAAGATTGACACAAGGTTGCCAGAAACTTTGTTTATAAAATGCATATCTGTGAAACATAATAAAGGAAAGCACAATAAAATGAAGTATGTCTGTACTGCATTGTTCTACATTCACATAATGTCAGGAAATTAGGAGGCAGGAAGTCAGATCTTTGGGTGAAACCTAGAAATATGAGGGAAATAGTCCTATAGGATGAGGAAATAAGTATAAAAGGACACTAAGTGATATAGCCCTTGTCCTAAAGAAACATGCATCATACTTGAAAGATTATTACAGGTGAAAATATCATTTAAAAAAAATGATTTGAAGAGGAGAGTGATTTAACAGCCTTGGGCATCAACCTGATCTAGGTCTGAAAGAAAAATGGGAATGATGAGAAGAATTTCTACTATTATAATATCTAGAAAGAATTGATGTACTGATTATCTTCAGGAGAATACTAAACCAGGTTGCATTCCCTTTATAAAGAAGAATTACAGATGTTTGTGTGAATTAAGAACATTGTATTACCTTGATAATGTTATGGGTGACATTATGAGTTGGTATCTGTGATCGCTGTTTCAATATACATATCTCCTTGGAAAACAGAATCCAAAACCTGACTTTTCTTTAATTTATATGCATATTTTAAAGGAGTGGAAAGGAAGGTTGTTGGTTGTCTCTTTGCATGAGGTAAATCAAGGGATTTTACTGGCAACCACAAAGTGTCCTTCAGAGTTCCAAGAAGAGATGTCTTTCTGTAGGGGAAAAAAAAAAAAAACTAATGGAGGGCCCGAGGGTTGTTCTTTCCTACAGTAAAGGGAGTGCCTTTCAGAAGTGACAAAAGCATCATGAGTGGAAGCTAGTCACGAAAGGAAAAAAGAATTTCTCTATTAACTATACAACCCTTTCCAAATTCACAGGCACATGTATCAAGGTGCTGGAGGGAATTCAGAATGAAAAATGACTTTGAATGAATGAAAGAAAGCATAAATAAATGAAAGAATAAAAATTATTAAGTGAATGAATAGGGGTTTAAACTTGAAAGAGGAAGATATGGAAGGGATGTGTTGAAACTTTGTAAAATCACAGAAGGAAGGAGAGGATGAACACAAGTATTCACTGAATGCCAGATTATTAGGCCTTCACTTCCACTTGAAACTTGAAATAGAGCTTTATGACTAGTCAAAATAGTACACGTTTTTATAACCTTTTGTAAAAATACTTTTTCAAAGCATTTATCTCAAAATCTGAGAAGTGAATAGTACAAATACCATTAGCCTCATTTTATTAATGGAAAAAAGTGAGATTTCAAAAGACAAAGTGCCTTACCTAAGATCACATAGCTAATAAGCATCAGGTCTTCTGATTCCCGCACCTATGACTCTCCTCAGGTTGCCAACTTATATGACCGGTAGGACCCTGCTCTTCACCTCAAAGGTAGTCCAGGCTGGTGGTAGGTTGAAAGAAGCTTTAGATGCATTCACGGGTGATGGATCAAGAAGGGAAGAGGGCAGTCTGGCAATGTTGAGAGGACTCTATGAAAAGCAATAAGACTTTTCCCCAGAAATATCCTTGATTCTTCTGTCACATAATCTTGGGCTGTGTTGATTATGATGACAATGGAGGAGAGCATCTATTATGTTATTATGCTTTGGTAGGCCCCAAATAAAGAGCTAAATTCTCATGCTCCATCCTCATGTGATTTGGCCCAGTTGAATTACTGGCGGGAGGACAACTTCCCTCTTTCATCAGTTCCATTCTCTCACAGAGATTCAGTTGGTGTGCATAGAGAGATGAACCACATGTGGATAGCTGAGGGAAATAAAGGTTAGATATGCATTTAATGGATTTAAAACAGAAAAATAAGTGCTCTTTTATGCATCTGCAATTGAATAGGTATAGATTACTGTCCATTTTCTACAGAATTTGAAGAAGTGCATTAAATTGTTCTTATTTAATGCTAACAGATGCCCTCGGTATTATATGATATGAAGGATTTAAAAAGTGAGAATACATTTTCCCCTTTTATGGATGTTTTTGAAACCCTTACAGGAACATTTGTAATATTCCTATTTACTACCATAGGGCCTCATCAGTCGTGAAGATTTTTTTTTTCAATTTCCTTATGTGTCTATTTCCTTTTGGCAATATCTTGCTTTTTCTTTTTACATTTAAAATTGAATATTAAAACAGATGCAGAGGAGAGCACTACTTACACATAAACTCTTGAACTGCATTTTTGTCATTTGCTCTGTGGGGAAAAAACCAATTGTATAGAATTGATAGCAACATTTTAGTATCTCCTGAAGTCCTTAGGGAAAAAGTTGTGTGCTCAGACAGATGAGTAGTCATCAGATTTGATGAGAGCATAGCCGAAGCCTTGCAGTGCTCATTTGTCTCTATGTTCCGACTTGTTTTAGGTGCTATGAAAACACATTTAAGTTCTAGTCTTACTGCCCAACAATGGCCCGCAAAGACGATGGCAATTTGGGAGATTTCCATTGCCATTTTTCACCCCGGAGGCTTAATATTAACTTGTTAATAAGGTAACAGTGAGCACATTGTCTAATGACCCCTCATTATTGAGGACCATGCTTTGGCTCTAGCTCCAATGCAAATGAGTTTCTCAGGGGCGGCTAGTGCATGAAGGTGGTGGACCCTCTATTCAGATGATATTGATCATTAGTCATAATTATCAATTCTTCACCTGCCTCTGTTAGTCTTCTGCCTTTTGATGGTATGCTAAACAAATCAGCATCCTACACACTAAGCTACTTATATGGTATCTCAAATTCCATTGTTCTTCCCAAATCTGCAAAATGTAGAAGTCTTTCTCTCAAATACTAGGTAGGAAAAATCTCATTTTGCTGTCATTTCCTCCCCTATCCCATAGGGCTTGTCTAGAAAGGAGTACCACAGAAACAGTTGTTTATAAGAGATATTTTTGTCAGTCAACATTGGACAGTTCCATAGAAACTCTGCAGTGCTGCCTTGCCAGATTTTTCATAGGGGGTCAAATAGGAGAATAACGGGTGTGAGTGCAGAGAGACATAAATCTTCCTTACCCAGCAGGCATTAATGGAAGAATGACACCATATGAGCATTATTGTAAGAAATCATGATTTAATTAATTTAATTAAAAGGGCAGAGGAAGAGCAGCCATCTCTGGTTCCAAGTTCAGACTTGGTCACTAACTAGCTGGGTAACATTGGGAAATTCACTTAACCTTCATGCTTTAGTGTTTTCATCTGTAAAATAGGGCCATGACCTATTTTCTATAATTCACCTATTCAATATTAAAAGTTGTTTTATTTCATAAGAATAGAGATAGCATGGCACCAGATCTGTGTTAAGGATAAAATGGAGTCATGGGTATAAAATGTATGAAGCATTACCAGTAACTTCCATTTATAGAACACTTTAAAGTCTGAAATATTTAACACACAATGTTCTGGATTTTTACAACGATCCAGGTTAAAGGGATGAAGGGATTAAAAAAAATGAAGTTCTAAGAAATTAAATCAATTAGCCCATGGTCACATACACTCCAAAAGGAAAAATTGAAATTATGTTTTCTAGGGCTAGTGCACATTCCACCCTACCTCTCCCCATGTAACATAAAGTATCTTTTATTCTCATCAACAGTAGTTGTTGCAGGTGTGCTCCCAAATATCAATATCTTGATTAATTGGAAAAGCAGTCTTGTATAATAGGGCATGGCACTTGAAGTTGGAAAGACTGGAGTTCAAATTCCACCTCAGTACTTAGTAGTTGTATGACCCCGGACAAGTCATTGAATCCTTTTGTGCCTCGATTTCCTCCTGTGTAAAATGAAGGAGTTGGTCTTGGTGGTCTGTGAGGTCTCTTGCCATCCTGACTTGCTGAGAGTCTGAATGTCATTTTACAATGATGTCATCATTGCAATCTAACTAAACTCTACCTTATATTTTCATTTAACTTCTCACTCATTTAGAATGTTTACAGCATTATTCCTTTGTAGTAATTTTATCCTAAACTCCTTTTGTAGAATCAGTCATTAAGTATTTATTAAGGAGAGAGGGGACCAACCCATTCTGTCTAGCTGAGATCCACTGAGGCAGCAAGGGGCATGGCAAAAACCACATCCTTGTGCAGCACTGCAGCTCTAGGGTTTCGGTTGTTTATTCCAACCAGAACACTTCAGTTCTGCTCTGTGAGGGTATAAGATACTGATTGTCTACCCATTTAGTCTGAGAAAATGGAGAATAAACAGCCAGAAGCAACCTTCTCCAGTACTGAAATCAAGGATGGATTGGTTAAATGCTCTGCCAAATATATGGAAGGAAAGCAGGCCCTTAAAAGATCTAGAAACACTGATGAGATGGTGGAAGTGCACATTTTAAGAGTAGAATGTTGGAACAGTGCTTGGCAAAGGAGATGAAAATATTAAAACGTTTTGTACAGACTGCTACTGCCAGTGTTTCAATCCTAGACAGCAGTTGCCGAGCACGTTTTGAGTATCAGTGCAGATATCAAAATAAATGGGGAAATTCTGAAGAAAATCATTCCCATGTAGGAAAAGGGCCTTCAGTTGCCATCCCCTACTGCAACCAGCCAGCTCCTACTGGGATCTGATGCTAGGGAATGCTTAAGTTACCAACACTTTAAAGAAAGCAACTTTGACTGCAAGTTAAGACTGTTGATTCACCACAGATGGCAAGAAGAATTATTGGGGTCAAAGGTGCCAAAATCAAAGAACTTTGAAAAAACACTCAGACAACTAGCAAGCTTTTCCGGGAATGCTGTGCTGTCTTTATTCCGCTAAAAGAGTTGTTATTAGCAGTGGAAAGCTTGATAGGGTTGTGGAGTACAGAAAGACCACATTGGATTTTATATATGAGTCTCTCATCAAAGGATGTGTGCAACCCTATGATCCCAGTTTCCATGATGAAACATATGACTGTGGTGGGTTCACAATGAAATGTGATGATCGACAAGGATGCGCTGTAGGATTTCCCATGTGAGGCAAAGAAGGCAGCTTTCATAGAATGCCTTCAGCTCCTGATGGGTGTGCTGTGCCCCAATCTAGAAGACATTATGATGACATGAGCCCTTGGAGAGAACCCCTACCACCTCCTCCTTGATGTGGTGGTAAAGTGGCAGAGAGGTTTCAATCTACTTTTTCCTCCACAATCATCATTTAGAGGGAAAAAATCTTATGCATTATTCCAGAACAGTAACTGTTATGATGGCATGGTTGGTTTTAGTGTTGATGAGACTTGTTACTCTGCAATAGATTCATGGAGTCCTTCTGAATGGCATGGTGGTTCTGGATATGATTATTCCTATGAGAGCACCATGGCTTGTACAGTGGTGGACCTGTTATTAGAACACGAGTAACTATTCCCAAAGATTTACTTGGATCTATTTTCAGCCAAGGTGGTGAGCAAATCAAAGAAAAAAGATCATGAATTGAGAGCATGGGTCAAAACTGATCAGGATTTAGAAGAATCTGAGGATTGAATGATTGCCATTATAGGAACATAGGACCAGATACAGAATGCACAATTTACTGCAAAACAGTGAAAAGCAGAATTCAGATCTTGAAGGATTATAATGCAAGATTTTTTTCTTTTTTATTGTATGAAGCAGCATGAAACTTTGTTTTAAGACTCGTGAAGAACTGAAGGAATCCTACATCTTTTTTTTTCCTCTGCTTCACAGGTGTTCTGTCAGCTTTGTTAAATACAACACAGTGCTCTGAAGCCAGGGCTATGTAGTGGAAAGAGCACTAGACAAATGATCTTGGCACTAATCCCAGTGCTGAGCTAATGACTTGATTTCTCAAAGCCTTGCTTTCCCCTTCTGTAAATTGATCTCTAAGGCTTTTCCTACTTCTATCCCTGTACTCACTACTTGACCATGCCCAGAAAAAGCACCCTGACCCAAAGGCCAGTCAGCTGTTTAAGACACACATGCCAGTCACCAGTCAGAAAAAAAGAGAAAGAATATTGTGCTGCAGTTCAATCTCCAACCCCATTAATAGTAAGCCAATCCAATTAGTCTACTTTGGAATGTAGAGTAAAAAGAGGCAATATGAAGCAAGATTGGAAAGGTAGGTCTTGTGAAAGTCTTCAGCTGCCAGCTTGAAGTGTCTGGGGTTTTTTTTTTAATCATTGAGGCAATATACAAACAGTGAAATTATTTTTAATTTACATGTAAAAACAATTTTCGACTTTTTTTTAAACCTTTAAGTTCCAAATTCTCTCCCTTTTTTTTTCCCCTACCACATCTCTCATTGAGAAGGGAAGCAATTCAAAATAAGTTATACAGGTGTAGTCATATAAAACATATCCATCAGTCATGTTGTGATAGAAAGCATAGAACAAAATAAACCTCAAGAAAAATGAAGTTAAAAAAGAGTATGTTACTGGCTATATCCAGAAGCCATCGGTTCTTTCTCAGATATGATTAGAATTTTTTTATCCTAAGTCCTTTAGAGCTGTCTTGGATCATTGTATTGTTGAGAATAGCCAAGTCATTCACAGCTGATCATCTTACAATATTGCTTTTACTCTGTTCACAGTACGTTTCACTTTGTATCAACTCATGGAAGTTTTTCTGGGTTTTTCTGAGAGCATCCCATCCTGCTCATCATATCTTATAATACACAATAATATTCCATCACAATCACATAGTACATTCTGTTCAGGCATTTTTCACTGATGGTCGTCCTTTCAATTTCTAATTTTTTGCACTGGAAAAGAGCTAGTATAAATACTTTTGTACATATATGTTCTTTTCCTTTTTATTATTTATATCATTTGGGTTACAGATCTAGTAGTGGCGCTGCTAGGCCAAAAGATTTGTATGGTTTAAAACTCTTTGGGTTTCAAATTTTTCTACAGAATTGTTAAATGAGCTCACAACTCCACCAATAGTGCATTAATACTGTATTATTCCCCAAAATCCCCTCCAACATTTGTTATTTTCTGGTTCCATCCTATTAGCCAATCTAATAGGTATGAGGTAGTGCTTCAGAATTGTTTTAATTTACATTCCTAAAATCAATAGTAAGTTGCAGAATTTTTATCATATGGCTATAGATAGTTTTTATTACTTCATCTGAAAATTGCTCATATCTTTTAATATATCAATTGGGTGATAGCTCTTATTTTTTTAAAAACTGACTCACTTCTCTGTGTTTTTAAATGAGATCTTCATCAGAGAAACTTGTTTCAAAAATTTTTTAACACTTACTATATTGCTAACTATATTTCCTTCCATTCTATTAATTATACTATCATGCTCCATTTATGCTATTTTCTCTCTCCTTTAACCCTGTCCCCCTTCAAAAGTGTTTTGCTTCTGACTACCTCCTCCCTCAATCTGCTTTCCCATCTATTACCCCCACTTCTTTTATCCCTTTCCCTTTCTACTTTCCTGTAAGGTAACAGATTTTTATACCCAGTTGACCATATATGTTGTTCCCTCTTTGAGCCAGTTCTGATGAGAGTAGGGTTCACTCACTTCTTCACTTCTGTCTTCCCTCTATTTTTGCCTCTTTTATGTGAGATAAACTACTCTATTCTGCCTCTCCATTTCTCTTTCCCTCAATATATTCCTCTCTCATAATAACACAAGATATAGTAGCTTCCACATTAAATACTTGGAGAGTTTGGAATGATATTCCAGAGGGCAAAGGAGCTAGGATTAAAAGCAAGAATTACCTACTCAATAAAATGGAATGTAATTTTTCATGTGCAAAATGAACATTCAAAGAAATAGAAAACCTTTGGGGGTCCTTCTGCTCTAGGAATTGTTTCATGGCGTTATTTAACTGTATAGAGAGGGGGAAGACCCTGGGTCAATTGTTGTCTTTTCTCAACCCTCTTCCAAAGAAAATTCTTGAGCAAGGGAATGATGCAGTAAGGTCCACGAGTAAGGAAAATTACTTTGGCAGTTATGTATGAAAGTGGGATTAGAGGAGGATAGTCCTAGAGTGAAGAGACAAGGAAAGAAGCCGTTACCATAATATATGTGAAAGGCAGTGAGTATCAGTAAAGACAAATCTCTTTGAAAGAATTATCAATTCTGAGTAAAACAATGACCAACCATGAATCTAGAGCAGTGATGATGACACAAGCTATCTATCTCCTAACAGATGATTTATTCAGAATGAGGCATATATTTTTGGACATGGCCGCTCTGGGACATTGTTTTGCTTGATTACATATATTTGTTTCAAGGCTTTTCTTTTTCTTTTAAATTAGGGGATTGGAGATAGAAGAGATTATTAATTGAAATACAAATTAAAAGGGAAATTAGAGGAACCAAGGAAATAAGCTAGGCAGAAAGGTAGCATTTCAGGGCATGATGAATTCCAAAAGTTGAGCTTGAGATACTTGCGGGATGTGACAAAGGTAGAGATTCTACAGAGATTTGAAAATCTTGCAAGGAATCTTAATAGAGTTGAGTGGTTTTGGAAAGGAGAGCTTCATTGAGAAGGTTTTTTTTTTTTAACACAGTCAATAGAAATCAAAGGAGAAAAGAAATAGAGAGAAAATTCCCAGAACAGTGACTTGGAGAGGGGGAAAGGAGAAAGAAGAACTAGAGAAGAAGAAAAAGGAGAAATGAATACTTGGGGTTATATCTGGATCCAGATTACCTCCCATAAGAATGAAGTCCCTCAAATAAGGACATGAATTAGTAAAGCTTTCTACAGCTTTCCAGATGGTGAAATGCCAGATAAAACAGTGTTTACTGTATTAGAAGCAGAGTTGATGAAAGGGAATGATAGAGTTGGTCATATCAAATGTGCAATGGTTAGATAATCTTCCCCTTTCTACTTCACTTCCAGAGACAAAGAAATTAAGTCACCCAGGTGTTAAATTGGTTGCAAAACCTTGCCCTTATTCCCTACTACAATTGAAAGTTATAGGAGGGAGTGTCCTGTGACACCATTAACTAATTTTTGACTTGAGATGGATATTATCTTTAACAGGAACAACCTGTTTCCATCATGTACCAAATAATCCAATGTTTCCTGTAGCATTCATAGTGCACAAGTTTGGAGACCCAAGTTTAAATCCTGGGCCTCTCTTATTCTGGCTGAGACATTTCCCCACTCAGATCCTCAATTTCCTTCTCTTTTTAAATGAAGGTAATGATAAGCCCACCCTCTTCCTCACTTTTTTCTCTTCTCCTTCCCTTATCCTCTTCTTCTGTCCCTCTCTTCATCCATCTTTATCTCATTGTAAGGGAAATGTCTTATTCCTCTTTGTACCATGTTCTCCTTGATCCAGTAACACTAGCCTCCTTGCGTTTCCACAAACACGACGCTCCATCTCCTGACTCTGGGCATTTTCTCTGGTCGATCCTCATGTGTGGAACATTATTCCTTCTCCATTCCACCTAATATCTTCCTTGGTTTCCTTTAAATTCCACTTAAGATCCCATGTTTTATGGGAATCCTTCCCTGATTCCTCTTAATTCTAGTGCTTTCCCTCTTCATTATTCCTATTTATCCTGTATCCAACTGGCTTTGCATATATTTGTTTACATATTGTCTCCCCAGTAAATTGCAAACTCTATGAGGGCAGGAATTGTGTTTTGCATCTTTTTGTATCACCAGTGCTTTTCACAATGTCTCTTATATAGTGGTTTTGATAAATAATCATTGATTGCAATGGAGTGACATGAGAGCTACTGTTCTTAAAGTGTGTACCTTGTGTTACAGCACAATTCTTTCTCTTTTTTGGCAGGCATTTCTTATTTAAGCATGGATCTGGCTCTTCAGCTATCTTCAGTGCAGCCAGTCAGAATTACCCTTTGACATCCAATACGGTTTACTCTCCACCTCCACGGCCGCTGCCTAGGAGCACATTTTCTCGACCTGCCTTCACTTTTAACAAGCCTTACAGGTGCTGCAACTGGAAGTGCACAGCCTTGAGTGCCACTGCCATCACCGTGACCCTGGCTCTACTGCTGGCCTATGTAATTGGTAAGTCAAGTTACTCCCTGCCTTCCTGCCTCTTTTTGTTACTGTTTTTTCCAGAATTCTGTTGAATCGAATGGGGCATGGAGGTAGGGGAGGTCCTTTCCACTCTGGGAACCCCAAATTAGAATCTAAATTGGTAGTTGTAAAGAATAAGTGGATTTCCAGTTATTTTTGTGCTTCTTAATCCCAAGTACAACTGAAGAGAGTATGGAATGTTATTTGAAAAAGAGCTCTGAGCCAGTATTGCAGCCTTATTGATTGCAAGGACTACTGGAGTTAACCATTTCCTTTTCAATTAAAAGACTGTTATCCTTTCTCCTTAGAAGTAGTAGAAATAATGAGGGGCAATGTATATATATAATATATCTGGGTTTAATTATTGACTTCTTGGGGTGGGGTGGAGAAAGGAGGGGGAAAGAGAACAAAAGCAGAGGGGAAAAAAACAAACCTCCAAGAAAAGAAAAAAAATTATAATTCTCAACATATTGTATGGCATTTATTATATTCTAATTATATTCTTGAAATAGAAATTAATTGTTTTATATTTTTAATCCTCATGTTCTCCTGTGTGCGTGGCATTTTTTTTTTCTTTTTCTGTTTGTTTTAAATAACAAAAAAAATTAAAAAGAAACATGAGTAGCTCTTTCAGTGATCCTTAGACAATAAGGCCACTTTAATTTCATTTTGGAAGAACTCAGAAATTCTGTCACATGAATTCTTGCTAACTCTTCTGTATTCCTTTATATTTGAGGTTTAAATTGGGGCAAAAAATCCTTCTTTTCACTAGGTATGTGATGGTGATTTGATATAAATAAATTAGAAAAGTGAAATGAGAAAATGCTTAGAAATTGGCCTTTGTTTTTCAGAAGTGAGGCATTTTGCAATTGGTCTTAGAGTTACCCGATTAAAATCCCAGTCATTTGACAGCAAACTTCCTGATTTTCTAGATGACATTTTATTTTGACTAAACATTAATTTCCTTGCTTGACTAATCCTACGTCTTCAATACAAATTAACTTAAGGAATATTTATTAGAAAAACTCAAAAGTGGGTGAGAAAGCATTATTCTTGGAGCAAAAGGAATTGTTGAAAGAGAAGACTTAGTTTGTTTCATTTTGTCCCATTGAGCTTCATATCTTTCCTGTCTAGCCTCTTTCCTAATCTCAACATTAGTGTCTGTAAAGAAACAGTAAGACCGAGATGTACATAAATAAGGGAGCACAATATTTCTTATAAGCAATAAATTAAATTGAGTAAATTACCATTTCAGAAGGCATCATGGTCTAAAGTGCGTCATTTATAGTCAGGAAGAGTTGGATTCAAATTCTGCCTACGACATCTTTGACATTGGACATTATTCTTTGAAGGTGGTTAAGTCCCTTAACCTTTCTAGGCCTCTTTCTAAGCAACTTTCTAAGACTAACTGAAAGTGGAAAAAGGGATTGACAGGTTCTTTACTTGTTGACATAAATTCACATTTATCTGCAACTCAAATTACGTTCACCTCATTGGTTTCCATGGCATCAGTGAGGAATAATGTATCATTACAATTGATACCTGAAATCCTAGAATGGGATTGGTAAGAAATGCTTTAGGACCTATTTCAGGAAGACATCAGTCGTGCTTTGTTTTGCTCCATTCCATCTTTACAAAATTGAAAAAAAAATAAAATCATTGTCCTCTGAGGACTTAACTATTTTATTCCAGAATTCTCCTGGAATTATTCTCCAGAATTATTCCTGGGGCTCTCTTGTCCTGATAGGAGAGCATCTCTTAGGGTCTATTATTTCAAATTATACTCTTGTCCAACTTTTCCCCTCGCAGCCACATATTTACCCTTCTGCTCCCCCATTACAGTTCTTGAACAAAATTCAAATCAGTGCTATCATTACTCCTAGAAAAGCTTTATTGATCTGTTTTCCTGTGGCACCAGTCACCCAACCTGATAACTTTCCAAACCCTAATATCCCTCTAGAGCCACCAGTCCCCTCCATATGTAGTATTAGAATGTAAACTCCTTGAGGGCAGACAAATGTGAATGTATGTCAACAAGTAAATAATCTGTGGATCGCTTTCCCCACTGTCTTGGCTTTTGCTTTTATATCACCAGCACTTAGCACAGAATAATAAATGCTAAGTAATAAATGCTTATTTTTTCATTTATCCATTCCAGCTCCTCTGTGACAAGGAGATCATAAAGTACCTTCTAAATAGTCAAAATAAAAATGAATAGTAAGCAGGATAGGTTTAGCATATCTAGTGTATGTTACTATATTCTTATTCTTTGAAAAGTGCTCATCCATATAGAAACCTGCGCAAAATCTACTTTTTTGCGCAGTTCTGCCGAAGTTGAAAGTCATATCTCAAAAAATTTCTAAAATAAGGGGTTATCACTATTATTATCAGCATCATCAGATATTTTGGCCGTATCCATAAGTTATCATAAGTGACACATAACCCCAGACTAACCTTTCACTACCTAACTAATGAACTTGTTAATTCCCCAGCAATGAAATTAGGAATTTTCCCCTTGTGCTAGATTATTTCTGCAGAAATTGCTTGTGTTTTTATAGCTGATGTTACTTTCATGTGAAAAGAATATTTGGTTGTGGAAAGGACACGATTTTAATGGTAAAATATGACAAATTCTTTCTAAGAAGTGGCAGTTGCCCATCAAAATTAACTCTATAATCATTAAACTTATTATGAAATAGATGTTATTGTATATAAATTACTTGAGAAATTCTTACTAAAAGATCTTATTTCTGATTGTTTGTCACAATATTGCTTTCCTCAGAAACTATAAATGATATTGCTAAGGATCTTAAATTAAACATTTTATAGAAAATAGAGCTTGTGTAATAAAATTAACTAAGTTAATAAGTAACTTTAGCTCCTATCTGTCTAGCTTTGTCACAAAAAGTTTTTCAAGCACTTTCTTTACAACAATCCTGTGAGGTGGGTAGCTTTAACATGAACATATCTTTATTTTATAGATTAGGAAACAGCTCAGGAAAAGGAATTCCTTGCTTAGGGTCATATGCTTATAAGTATCTGAGGTGAAAATCAAACCTCCAAGTCTAGTGAATCCACATTTAGCACTTTCCCCCACTTCATCCTATTACTTCTTATTAATTCTCTTACTGTCTGCATGTCTTCCGCATCAGAGAGCAAGATTGTATTTGGGGGATGGTGTGAGTTAAAACTAAATTCCAAAAAAAAAAAAGAAATAATAAATAGAAAGTTTTGTTGTTGTCCTTTTCCAGTCATATCCAACTCTCCATGACCCTATTTGGGATTTTCTTGGCAAAGATACTGAAGTAGTTGGCCATTTCCTTTTCCTGCTCATTTTACAGATGAGGAAACTGAGGCAAACAGGGTGGAGTCACTTGCCTGGGGTCACACAGCTAGTACTTATCTGAAATAGGGTTTGAACTCTACCTCAGAAATGAATATTTCTGATACTAAGCCCAGTACTCTAGCCACTATAGCACCACCAGCTGCTCAATAAAGATATTAGCATAAGACCAACAGGGGCCTTATATAAAAATTCTATCTATAATCTTTGGTAGATGTTTTCAAAGCTCATTGCTTTTCTGAATACCTTCTCATCAGAAATTTTGATAATAGAGAGTTACTCTGCCTTTTTAAAATTCAATTCAATTCAATTAGCATTTGTTAGCCACCCACTCTCTTCCAGGTGCTGTGCGAGGTACCAGGGATATCAAATAATGAACTGGTACCTACTCTCAAGGAGTTTGTTTAACTGGGGAATATATGTATACAGATGTGCATAATACAAGAGAAACCAAGGCTGGGATGTTACTAACAACTTGGAAAGGCTTTGTAAAAGAGCTGGTTCACAAGTGAGTTATGAAGGACCATAGTGATTCTGACAAATGGAGGTAAACAAAGAGTGTATTCTAGGCATGGGGCTTGGCTTGTACAAATACTCACAGGTAGAAAATAGTATTTGGTTCAGGAAACAGTCAAATATGGCTATAATGTAGAGTTTTTGAAGCAGAGTAGTATAAAATCAGTCCAGAAAACGATGTGGGTGCCAGATCTTACAGGGTCTTCAATTCCAGATTTAAAAGTTTGTGAATTTTTTAATGGGTAATGAGGAGAAGCTGAAAGATCTTGAGCGGGAGTGGTGGTGTTTTGGTCCAAATTGTGCCTCAAGAAGGTGATTTGGCTGCCTTTGTGAACAGCAGAGTGAAGAAGAAGGGTAGCGTACTTGCAACATTCAAGGCAGAAAATTAGGAGTGGCTGATGGCTGTGTGAGTGCAGATAAAGAAATAGATATATGAAGTGATGTAGAAGTAGAAGCAATAAATCTTTGCAATGGATGGGACATGAAGGATGAGGAAGAAGAAAATGTCATGAATAACTTGAATGTTTTAAACCTGACTGACTGAAAAAATAGTATTGCTATCTATAGAAATAGGAAGTTCAAAGGAAGGGCAGGTGTGGTGGGAAGACAATGAGTGTATTAGGGAAATAATGGCTTTGAGGTGGTTATAAGTCATCCAGCAGTTCTTTCCATAAGGCAGTTGAAAATGTGTGACTGGTATTCAGGAGAAAGTTTGGGACTCTGTGTAGTTTTGATAGTTTATATATATATATATATATATATATATATATATATATATATATATATATATATATATATATATATATATATATTTGATAGAGATGATAATTGAATATTTGGAAGCTGAATGTGTAGGGACAGAAATATAAAGAACAAAGCCAAGTTTAACATCCATGCCGTTTATTGTCTTTATATAAAGCATTCTTAATGGGGGAAAGAATTAATGAACTATACTTCAAAGACACTTCATTGAGCACTACTAGTTTTGGAAATTTTAATATTTTCGCTGATTAGGAGTGAGATAAACATGTAGATCTCTTAATGTATGGAACAATTATCTTTTCTCAATCCGGTAAAATACCTCATAATGAACTATGCTAAGATTATGACTTGACCCTATGTAAAACTAAACTCTTTTTTTTATTACTACTTTCAAGTTTCCTTTCTTGTTCAATTTGATTTTTTGATCATTTATCAAACGAAAAAGGGAACAGTGAAAGGCATCTATGAACTACCCCTGGGTGATATGCTCTTTAAACATGTGTTTAAGGATAATGTTGATGACAAATAAATTCCTTTGCTCCAATTCAGTATTTGTAAATCTTTTCATGGCAAAATCTGAAATGTTCAAATTTTAAACAAAAATAGGTGACCTCCCCCAATAGTAAACTTTACAGCCAACTTATTTGTCAATCAATAGTTCCTTCGGGTAATTTTTCTTTTGGTCCCGGCTGTTCAAGATATAACTCCTTGTGCTTATAATAGATCATTATTTCAGTAATAAATACAGTCCGTTGGTTTCATCAATAGAGAGGAATTGGGATAATAATAATACTAATATTAATAATTTACTTTGCAAATGCTAGCCATGCCAAAATCCCAGGCAACATTTCTACACTCTCTATTCAACATAGTTAAAATACAATAACAGCAAACATTGTAGCCCAGGAAGAGCATTATAGGTTTAATTCCCAGATTGGTCAGTAACTGTACAGAATGTAGCTTTGAACAAATCACTTAAAACTCTTGCCTCAGGCTCCACGTCCCACTCCACCTCCCCCACCCTACCTCCTCCTACCATATGGCTCAGGTATAATGTGAATTAATAAAGAAGTATTGAGATGGTGGATAGGCCACATTAATAACTATCAGACAGTGAGATTTTTCAAGTGGCTTTCTGTGATTGGAAACAAAACTTGTTATATTTTCAAATTTGAAATCATTTCCCTTTTGCCTCCCACTGAGGTCTGTGAGATTTGTCATTTTTTTCAGTTCCCCTTTTGTATCCTTTCTACAACTAGAGCAGTCTCTCAGCCTATGTAAATTTCTTTCTGCAATTGCCTTCTGTTCATTATTCATTAGTATAATCTTTACTTACTAATAACTGAGTGTTCTACTCCCTTCAGTCTATAAGGGGAAATTGTATTGATTCCTGTGGGATATCAATTCTGTGTATTTGTTTTCTGTGTTATGGTACCATAAGCAGTTGTCCTTAAGGCAACAGAAGTCCAGTAGCAGATGGGCTAGAGCCAAAATGTTCAGCCAGTCCCATCATCCCATCTATGCATTATTTCTTTCAGGGTCAGAGAAAATAAACATTCCCACAAATAAGTTTTTACTTCATGTTGCTTGCTATCATCCAGTTATTTCAGTCATGTTCAGTTCTTCATGACCCCATTGGGGGTTTTCTTGGCAGAGATCCTCGAGTACTTTGCCATTTCCTTCTCTGGCTCACTTTACAGATTTGGAAACTGAGGCAAACAGAATGAAGTGACTTGCCCAAGGTCATGCATCCAGTAGATATATGTGGTTATATTTGAACTCAAAAAAATAAGTGTTCTGGCTCCAGGCTCAGCATTCTATCCACTGTGCTACCTAAAATCAGATATGGAATATTGATTGGATGAAAAGATCATGGAACATCTATTGTCATCATTTCACTATAAATCAGCAGTGTTTTCCGTGGGAATGAGTGCTTAGTTTTCATCTTCTCCTACATCTTGGCATCAGTGACGTATCAGTGCCAGTCAGAAGCCCATTTGCTTGTATTTACAAATAAAGCATATGAAGTAGCAGTCAAGAAGACAGATGAGTGTGTGTGAAGAAAAGGCAAGGTTACTGTGCTTCATCAAACTTGAGGAGAGCATCAGCAATGATGCCCTAGTGATATCTGATGTCTTTATTCATGCATTTATTTAGAGTTAGAAGTTTGCCTAAGAGATAATAGTAACTCAGGAGAGCACTCTTGTCTGTGATGTCTCAGAGCCAATCGGGTAGAAAAGGATGTTTGCCTGAGACGCAGCATCCTAACTGAATTTTTATGTTTATGAACTTTTTTCTTAGCAACTAGTCAGATTTCCCCTTAAATTATAGATTAATACTTTCTTGAAGGAATGGTGGAAATAGATTATGTATATCAAAATAATGTACCCACTCTGTGGGTGGAATGATAGTGATGATTTGAGGTCAGCCACAGCATTAGCAATGTAAATGACCTGGAAGTACTCAGGAAAAATCTTGCCACCCAGAAACTGGAAACTGAATGGATGGCCATTGTTTGGAGAATCGTTGAGTAAATTGTGGTATATGAATATTATGGAATATTATTGTTCTGTAAGAAATGACCAGCAGGATGATTTCAGAAAGGCCTGAAGAGACTTACACGAACTGATGCTGAGTGAAATGAGCAGGACCAGGAGATCATTATATACTTCAACAACAATACTATATGATGATCAATTCTGATGGACATGGCTCTCTTCAACAATGAGAGGAACCAAATCAGTTCCCATAGAGCAATAATGAATTAAAACAGCTACGCCCAGCAAAAGAACTCTGGGAGATGACTATGAACCACTCTGTAGAATTCCCGATCCCCCTATTTTTGTCTGCCTGCATTTTTGATTTCCTTCACAGGCAAATTGTACATTATTTCAAAGTCTGATTATTTTTGTACAGCAAAGTAACTGTATGGACATGTATACTCATGTTGTATTTAAGTTATACTTTAACATATTTAACATGTATTGGTCAACCTGCCATCTGGGGGAGGGAGTGGGGGGAAGGAGAGGAAAAATTGGAACAAAAGGTTTGGCAATTGTCAATGCTGTAAAATTACCCATGCAGATAACTTGTAAATAAAAAACTATATATAAAAAAATAAATAAATATTTTGCCACCATATGTGCTATAGACTAGAAGTAGGAATCTACCTCTTTGCAGAATGATATGCTTAACAAAACCATCTGAAATATTGACTCTGGTCTGGGTTAAGCAGATTGAACAAACCCTTGCCCAAGGGTCAAGCAGTTTTGTGGCCTTGTAAATGGAAGCAAAGTTCTTAAGGCCTAAATGTTTTATGCATGTGGCCAAGTGGATTCCTTGCTTTATTTTGCTTAGCTTAAGTCACAGAGGCTTTACCATTTGCGTTGCAAATCAACATCTGAAGAATTGTGGTGATGCTATAATTAGTTTCAAATCCCTGTCTACTAAACACACAAGTTTTCATATCTAAGCTATAACATTTGTTGTCTGAAATGTTGGGGAAACGTTTTTTTTTTTTTTTTGGCTCAAGCATTTTTATTCTGAAAATGAATCGGGATGATATTAAGAAGCTATTGTTATCACGCCAACCTACATAATTGACTGTTTTCTATCCAGTTGATCTCATGCTTCTACAATACTTTTTTTTTCATATTCTTTCTCTGACCCCTTGATGATAGTAATGGCTGTTCCTATATTTTATGGACATTTGCCTAGTTTGTTTTCCAGCCTACCGATGAAGTCACCAACTTTGTAGCAATCACCCTGAGGGCATCTGCCATTTCAGTGGCTGTGTAGCTGGAATCTCATTATGGTTCTATAAATTCACGAATTTACCTAAACATTTTTTAGCCAATTAGTATGTTCAGACCACATTACTTCCTAAGGTAGGACATTGACAAATACCTAGTCAGATACCTGACCAATACCTCTGAAGTTTACTACCTTCCGTGTCAAGTAGCACTTCATAGATTCTAAATCAGAAGCTAAATCCTACTGTTCTCTATACCTGTTCTGCAAAAATATGGCTAGGTTCCATTGCTTAGAAAGAAGGCATTTGAATGAAAGATAAATGCCGTATTTATTTGATTTGAAAGCACACATGGTCTTGTAATGGATGGAGAGTATTAGATGATTTCTCAGGTGGGGACTTAATATCAGGAGCACTTTTTGGTGACTTAGGATGAGGTTGGAATCTTCTTGAAGTACCTCCCAGTAGTGTCCTGGGCAAAGATAGGAGGAATCAAAGGAGAGTCATTGAAAATTTCTAAAGCTCCACATCAAAAGTGCTATTAATGAGCCCAAGGGACTCGGCCTCAGTGGTTTGGTGCTTAGGATGCCTAGTAAACTTTTCTCCCACAAAATTTCACCTTCTGAATAGAAAAAATTCACCCCCAGGTCTCTGTGGCCCCTTTTAAATAATTTAGATTATTTTGCACATGGGAGAAACTTTATTTGTGTTCAAATCAGTCTCTATCCATGTCTATATACACAAGTGGCTTTATATTTCTAACCTTACTGCCTAAGTCATTAAGTTATACTTACTCTAAAGGTGATTAAAAATAGGCCTTAATAAGATTCCCATCTTCAGAAGGGAATATGGCAGGTTTGTCCATTTTAAGATGTAGAAATGGGGCCATCTGAGATTGTTCATTTGGCTCTGCCTAAATGGGCAGTGCTCATCTCCTTAAGGGGATGTCTAACTTGCCGGCTAGTATTCCTCACCTTAGCTAGAGGATTCCTTCAGTGCCTGGGGATACCCACCCTGGCCATTGTCCATTCCCTTTGGTATGGTATGCTATGCCATGGTATGACTTGTGATGAAGCTTTTTGACCCATATCAGAAGATTCATGGAAGAAGAAATGTTGAAGACAACAGGAATGAGACCACCTCTTTAGCAGAAGTGATTGTTGCTTGAAGCAGCCCCTTTAGGAAACTTGAAAGATTCATTCACTACCTGACCAACAGATGAGCCCATCCTCAAAGTACATGAGAGAATGCCTTTTCCTTGCAGATATGGAACCACATTAGAACTTTGTAGCAACATGTAGCTGTAAATCCTAGTTTATGCCAAACCTAGAATGGAAAATTAAGTTGAAAAAAGTCTCAGACATGGAGTCAGGAGAAAGGGGTTCTCAGTCTTGCTCTACTATTTGCTTGTTGTGTAACTGTAGACCACTGACTCCTTTTTTTCCAGCTTTTAGCTGTAATTTAAATATAAAATAGTCAAAATGATACTAGTATTGCCTGTCTCACAAGACTATCATCAGAGTCCAATGAATGTAAAGCACTTTGCAAATGGCAGCATTTTAGAAAAATGCTAGTGGTCATTGGACTTCATCTTTTGGAGGAAGGGGGCACATCCTCTGAAGTCCCTTTTACACAGTACTTAGGCTGCTTGCTCTGAGATCAAAAGAAGGGATTAAGATTTAGTCAGACCTTGTGTCATTTTGCTGTCAATCTATGTTCTCATGTGCCCACGTGAGCCCAGTCCAAGAGGAATACATCATCCCAGAGTTCTAATCTAGCCGGTTACCTTGAGACATAGCTAATGCGGCATTTGACAAATACCTGGTTTTCAGGTTGGCTCTGGGAGCAGGAAATTCCAAACTAGATATACAGATGGGAAATAAATGAGACTGGTGCTTTCAGAAGAACTCTTGATCCCAGTTCATTTCCTTTGCATTAAAGAGGCTTTATGTCCTGAGCAAATGATAAGGACACAGAAGCCTGGTTGCACTGATCTTAGCAGAGGTGCAAAAACGTGTTGAGGAGGCCAAGTACAGAAATAAGTTTTTCTAGCAGGTGGCAAAATAGCATGGAGGTTTGATAGTATCTCAGCCACGTACTGCAGCGGACATAGGTTTTGTTCACTCAAAGAACCATTTTACTGGTTCTTTACAAAGAGAATATTCCCATTGTTTATTGCAGACAAACGCCTTAATTTTGTCTCTTCTTTTTACTTGAGGAAGAATATAGATTCCCTGAGATCTTGGACTTTTAATTAGACGTTGATATGAAACAAGTAAATAACATGACGCCACATATCTTTTGTAAACATTATATCCCCCAATGCTTTGTGAAATTAGTAAAGGAAAATCATATTAGAATACAAAGTGGTTTTCTGCCCTGTCCACAGTAGCAGTAAACAAGGGAGATCCAGTCCATCAGAAAATTAGATGTGAGTCCAAGAGCTATGGGTTTAGAATCAGAAGGCCTGGATTCAAATTCTAATTATATGTGATTCTGAACCAAGTTCTTTTTCTTGATCTCAGTTTCCTTATCTATAAAGTGAGAGGTCTGGATTAAGTGATCCCTAAGATCTTCTCAGTGCTATCATCCTAGAAAAGTGAGTTCGACATCTTGGACAAAAGTGGGTTTTTCCTTTGAGCTCCAGCGTGATGATAACCTCGTGTTCCCAGAAGCCTGGCAGTTTTGACATCTTTGAAATTTGAAAGTCCAAGGGCTGGTCTGGGTGTGTGTGTGGCAGCTCTGTGGCTTCGAGACCCCAGAGGATCCTTTTAGCTCTATTGCAGTGAGCATAACTTCTCCGTCTCATTTCCTACCAGAATTCTAGGCTCAGACACTACAATGGAAGCTTCTGCTGAGTTGGTGGTAGTTGAATTGACCAGCCCAGAAGCTGCATGAATGTTTTCTAGTCAGATGGTCCATGTCAATCTTTTCTTTGTCATATTCAAAACACAAACTGTGTTGAGATTGAACAAAATCCAAACAAACTATAAGTATCTTTAACCTCTTTCTTAGCTGCTATTTTTGTTTGTTTGGGGATTCTCTAATCAAGTCCTGAGCCCAGCCAAACTGCCCCACAATTCCCTTGATGCCATTGCTGCCAGGCTACCTATGTATGCTTCAACATCTTAGGGCAAAGGACATATCTGCAGCAATAAAGCACTAGCCCCTCCAAGATGAAAATTTAAAAGACTATCAAGGTTAATAGTGGTAGGAAAATGTGGGCTGAATGTTCCAGTGGCAAAGAAAGGAGAATTAGTTTAAAGAAGTCTTTTGACCAGAAGGAAAAAAGTTTTAGAACAGAAGCCACCCAGAAAAATCAAAGATAGTTTTTCCAATCTATATCAACTCTCAACTGAACAAGTTTTCTCTTCTTTGGTCAAAGCAAATTTTTCTTCTGTGTGTGTAGGAAGATGTGAACTCTGGAAAAGTCTACTTGAAACAAGGATACTTACAGCAGGGTATCTACTCAGTGTAATTGATGAGATAATAGTTCTCTAATTTACATATACTTAGTATTTAGTATGGTGATGTAATGGTTCTATACTTGACACATGCTCAGTGTGCTGTAGTGATGTAATTGTACTAAGGTATATAAGAACTAAGAGGACTTGAAATAAACAGACTCGAGAGAGACTCAAGTGAAAGTGTGCTCAAGTTCAATCTCAGACTCCAAACTCCAGAGAGATCCTCAAAAAAGCTAGCTCAGACATTACAGGGGGTGTGGGAATTGGCAGCAAATACACAGCTGGGAGAAGAGGGTTATGAAAAGGGGAGATATCCAAATCACTAAGTTTGCTCCTCATGTAACATATGGTCTTTTAAAGCAGAATGGCAATGAGACTAAGATCGTGGGTTCACCACCACTGTGAAGTAGTTAGATTCATTGCATTACATTGCCAGGGTTATCTATCAGGAAGAAAACAAAGTTTGTTTTTAGTGCTCCTTATCTTCCCTTATGGTGCCCCTTCCTTTTTCCCTTGCTAGAGGTCCAATGGCCTAATGCAACACTTCTCCCCTCCTCCACTGCTGCCATCAAAACTTTTTAAAACTATTTTAGTAGATCAAGTGTGATCTCATTTTTGTGGGGCTTTCCTCTGGCAGGGCGACTCATAGCCCATCCAGGCCTTCTCTCCTTGAGTATGTCTTGTTTCATGTCCTCCCATCAATCTTTCACAGGGTGTCCATCCACCACATTAGGCCTTCCTCTAAGTCTCCTGAAGTCTACAAAAGGTACTCGTTGTAACATATAGGCCATCCCTCTGTTATCTCTCACTCCTGCTGCATGGTCTGTCCTACCTTTCTTGTCATAAATCTCTTCTCTTTTGTGTCACTTTTTGTAAGCATATCTATTTTATCAATATGCTGTAACTTAATTTTGCCCATCATATAGCTCTACATTACTCTTTGAGTGAGCTGCAATTCTTATTCTTCAAAGTCCATGATATTCTTAACCATATTGTGCCAGTGAAAGATTCTTACTACATAACTACTTACTACAAACTACTCCCTAACCTGGTATGCTTTTTCACAAATCTTGGCCATTAGTAAAAAGAATATGTGACTGAGTTGCTTTTTGTCCCTCATCTCCAAGTGTTGAAACACAGCTCGCTATCAACTCTTGGCTGGTAGTTCAGGGTAATAGTGTAATCTTGGTATACAACGTGCTGTGATCACCCCTTTTCCTCTCCAATCTGATCTCTACTTTATCTCTTTTTTTTCTGCCTAACTCTCTGTCCCTCTCCCCTGTGCTTCTCTCACTCCTTCATTTACTATTTCATTTCTCTGCCTATTGATAGATGATGGTGAGTGGGAAGAGCCATAAATGTTTTAAATGAGTAGAAAATAATCAAATCAAAGCTAGTTGTAGCTAATGAGACGTTGATGTCAAAATGCCAGATGATTAGGGGACATATAGCAGTGTTACGTGATCAAATCAAAGACATTTGAAAAAAAGGTTGCCATGTAGAATTTGAACCCAAAGAAGCATCTTTCTCTGGGTCCCATGAAAGCTAGAAAGGCATGGGATATGATGTAAAAATAGAAGTTATTGTCTTATGGCCCTGGAGAAGATTTTTAACTTGAGGACGGCTATAGTCATCTCCTTTTTCCATGTTTCTTACTCCCTTGAACTCGTTTTCTTTGGTTCTTTTCCATAATAATATTTTATTTTTCCAATTACATGTAAAGATAGTTTCAACATTCATTTTTGCAAGATTTTGAGTCCCAAATTTTTCCCTTCCTTTCTCTTTATCCTCCCTATAGCAGCAAGCAATCTGATATAGATTATACATGAACAGCCATTTACAAGATATTGCTATGTTAGTGATGTTATAAAAGAAAATTTAGAACAAAAGATAAAAACCAAGAGTGAGAAAAAAGAAAAACAAGTGAAAATAATATGCTTTGATATGCATTAAGTCTTCATAATTCTGTTTCTGCATGTAGATGGCATTTCCCATCACAAGTCTATTGTAATTGTCTTGGATCTCTACATTGTTGAGAAGAGTTAAGTCTATCATAATTGATCATCCCACCCACAATGTTGCTGTTACAGTTCATGTAAGTCCAGGTTTTTTCTGAAATCTACCAACCCATCATTTCTTATAAAACAGCCAGTGTTCCATTACATTTATATAGTACAACTTGTTCTGCCCTTCCCCATTTGTTGGGTATTCCCTCAATTTCCAATCCCTTGCCACCACAAAAAGAACTGCTACAAATATTTTGACACATGTGGGTCCTTTTCCCTTTTTATGATCTCTGGGATACAGACCCAGTAGAAACATTGCTGGATCAAAGGGTATACACAGTTTTATAGTCTTTTGGGCATCGTTCCAAATTGCTCTCCAGAATGGGTGGATCAGTTCACAACTCTACCAACAGTGCTTTGGACCCATTTTCATGAGCTTCAGACATTCTCAGTCTTTATTTGAAGGGAGACTTGAACCCCTTTCAAAAATAAAAGGCAAACAAAATCAAAAATGAAAGTAATCAAGTAAACAGAATTGCTAAAAAAAAAGGTTAGGGAAAAGAGTTTCTGAGCTGATTAGAAACCTTCAAAAACCTGAGGAATATTTTATTATGTGCATTCCAAGATCACATTTAAAGATAAAATGTATACATGCATAGGCCCTCCACAAAGTTAACACATCTGATGTGCTTATGATTGAAATTGGTTTGACAACAGTGAAGTTGGATTTGTGGGACTCTCTACAATCTCTTACTCTCCCATTTGGGAGCAGGCTAGCTGAACTAACATTACAGTAGGGGGAGAGTAGAGAACAAGGAAGGAGTTAATGGCCCTAAAAGAGTTATTTGTCTGTTGACAAAGTCAACAGCTTTGAGCTTGAGTGTTTTGTTAGCACTGTTCTTTAACTAGCCACTACCTCCAGCAAAGAAGAAGATTAACATGAACTGTGCATGCCAGAAGCAATCCAAACATGTTTGTTGAATTGAATTTAGCCAGTGCATAAGCATTTATTAAGTGCCTATTGCATGCTGTATTGCAATAGTCATAAAGATCAAGACAAATAGAAAGCATCCCTGCAGTCACAGAGCTTACTTTCTGTTTGGAGAAATAGCATGTGTCTACCAAGGCGTATTCAAAGTAAATGCTAGATCATCTGAAGGAAGAGGCATTGGCAGCTTAGAGGGTCAAGAAAGGGTTTCTGTAGAATATGAAAAGATACTTTTGCTGAAACTTGAAGGAAGAGAAAAGAGCCCTGGACTAGGAATTAGGAGGCTAGGATTGTGGTCCTTGCTTTGTCACTCATTATATATACAGGCAATTATATAGGCATTATATACAGAAGGCAAGCCTCCTTTCCCTCCTTGTGTCTCAGTTTCTCCTTTTATAAAATAAGAGGATTGAATTAAATTACTTCAGAGGGTTCTTTTAGCTCTGACAGTATATGGTTATATTTCCACCTCACTCAGTGGCACAGATAAATTAGATACAGTAGGATTTGTGACACACGGATATATTTTTCATCCTGGGGTAAATCAGCTGAGAATTTCCTCAGGGTCTATCTCTTGCCATATAGCTCTGTAGGAATTTTCAATCAGATATCATAAAAAGAGACACTAACCCTTCTGTGGCACTTTTTGTGAAGATCATGTCCCATTAAGAAAAGATGATAGTTTTGAGGATCTTGTACATGCTCTCATTTCCAGAAACCGTGAACCAAGGAGACCTGAATCCCACAACATCCAAAGGTTGGTGTAATGCTGCTAGGACTAAAATAGCAAATATCAGTGGAGATAAAAACAAATGTCTACGTTTTGATTCAATCTACAAACATGAAGCCATCCAAGTTAATAATGTGTAATTTAGAAGCAAGGTCAGAGCAGAAAGTTAAAGGTCTCCCGAAGATACTCTCAAAAAGAGGACTCAACAAATAAAAATGGAATTAGGTTTAAAAGGGGCATCAAGGAAAGGCAGAAGAAGAAAGCAACCAGAAAGAGGATGGTCCCTCCCTCACCCGCAGACATCAGCCAAAGTATGTTTTGTTTTGTTTTTCACCAAAGCAGAGGGGGAAAATTTACCAACTATCACGTGAAATTGGGTTTATGGAGACAAGTCAAAGAGCAGTCTCTTTCCCACACAACCCTACCTCGATGGCACTTTCTAGAGAAATGTGCTTTTCATGCTCATTTGCCAACTCTGAGGTCATGATATGAGGGGCAAATCCTTAATTGCTAGCCATTCTGGCCTGCTTTTATGGTGATATTCAGATCATCCCTAGCCTATTAGCCCAAATCCATACCTATATTAGCAGTCTTTCTTCTTCTTTCTTCCTTCTACTCTTTTCCTCTCCTTTCCTCTCTTTTTTGATCTTCCTTATTAGCTGAGTGAGTAAAATTTGATTCCCTAAAGATTTTCTGAAGTAGGATAAGCAACTTTCTGTGCTGTATCATGGCTACATTTCCTTGACATTGACCTGAAAGATTTGATTTTCAAGTATCAGACATGAGAATCAAATCTGGAAAGAATATTAGAATGCATTAACCTCATTGTACAGAGGAATAAACCTGGACCCCTGTAGGATAACTGAATCCTTGAGCTCACTCATTAAGCTGCCACTCATCTAGGGCTGTATGTACAAGATAACTAAGAGATTGCACTTTTCATTTTTGTTCCAGTATTAGGCTTCAAGTAGGCTATGGAATGGGGGCTGGATCTGATATGCTGTCAGTGACTAACTCCACTTAGTGATCTCTTAAATTTTTATGGTCTTCTTCCAAAAGAGTTTGTGAGAAATTAATAAGCACTAACCCAGGAGTATCATCAACATGAAAATAATGACTATCATTTATCAGTCTCTTTATGGTTCACAAAGCAGTTTCTTCAATAATCATTTGAAGGTACAGAGCATCCATATCCCCATTTTTCACGTGAGAAAACTGAGATTCAGAGATTTTAGGTGACTTGCTCAGGATTATATTGTATATATCCCAGCCTGCCCATTACCTAGCCATTTCCTACCCATTCCACTGTGCCAACTGAAAACCTCTGTGATCTAACAATGACATCTTTATTGATTAGTCAAAACTTGCATTTCCTTTATAACTGTCTCCATTGAAAGTTTCACTTTATATTTCCCCAAAATCAGAGTGCCAGGATAGAGGAGTTGACATTCTTTACTCATCGCTGCTTCTGCCATGCTTTTACCTCCCACCTTCAAGAGATATTCCTCTATTGAAGTCTCTACAATCTTTTTAAAATCTATTTTTCTTTCTCCTCTCATGTTCCACATCCCTGCCACCATTCTCAGTGACTACATTATTCGTGTAAATAACCCTGTGTAACATCCTGACTACACAGTTTCTCAAATGTCTCCACCCAGGTATCACCTTCCTACTTCAGCCACACATTGATGCAGTTACACCTTCAGCCTCACTATCTCATAGAATTATCCCACCTCCAAGGTCCCGAGCTTGTGAATTCTATAACTTCCATCCTTGTACTTCCCTACTCTCTTATATCAAGTCCACTTTTAGCCTCACTCAAAAGCTTTCCAACCAAAACTGGTAAATGTTTAATAACCAGCTCTCTGACAACACACAATGGATGTTTAAGTTGAATCTGTTTTAGTAGCATTTTCTCCACCACATCCTAAAGTCAAGACAAGCAACAAAAAGATAAATCAAGCCCTGTTTTGTAGCCTTTGCCAATTTCTGAGGTATAAATGCTCACACTGAAAATTTAACAGTCACTTGTAGCAAACCCTTGCAAGCTGGCTCCAATGCACCCCTCTTCTCAGTTCTTAACTGATCCCTATTCTCCATTTCTTTGTCCCCTAGTTTGACTTCACCTGTCTCTATATCTAGCTGCTCTGATAATTCATTTAACCACTTGAATGATTAATAATAATAGCTTGTTGTGTTTTTATAGCCCTTTCAAGTATGCAGAGCACTTTCCATACATGTCACAATTCTTGGTCTCTTCAACCTTAGCTCTGGGTGACTCCCACTAACATATTCCACTATTCCTATCCCTGGGGCTGCTGAGTATCCCTTGAAAACTTTATAAATCTCATTAATTTTATGGATTTAAAATTTATGGTGCATACCTTTAACAGATAATATTTGGAGCTGGCAAGGAATCCTTTAATTTAATTCCTTCCCCAAAGAGCTTATTTTCCCAAAGTCACAGGGAAGTCCAAGCATTGGGATTTGAATCCATGTCCACTTAATCCAAATTCAGTATTCTTTCCTCCTTATACTGCTAGTTTGCTATCTCTCACCGAAGTCATCTTTTTTGCCCTTGTATACTATTCAGCTATTAATTCCATTTCTCTTTTTTTCTCACCCAAAGTTCTCGGGGGAGAGAGTTGTCTCTGTTCAGTACCTCTACTTGTTTCCCCACTTACTCTAGCCACTACTTGCCTCTCCAATGTGTCTTCTGCCCTTAATACCATTGAAACTGCCCTTGAAGTCACCAGTGATCTCATCACTATATCTAATGGCCTTTTTTCAATCTTCTTTGATATCTCTGTATTTTCTCCTGCCACCCATTCTCTCCTGAAAATTGTCTCCTCCTTTGACTATAAATAATATCTTTATCTCCAGCTTCTTGAAGCACACTTGCTTGGCCCCCTTACTAGTTCCTTGTTTTCTTCTCTATCTCCTTAAAGATGGGTGTTCCTTCAGAGTTTTAACTTTATACCTCTTTGTTTCTCTGTGTGCTTTAGCTTGGCAAACCCATTCCTTCATATCACTTTAACACAGATCTCTATTTCTATCTCTGACTTTGTTTCTCAGCTCTAACTCCATATCTCCAACTGTTGGACATCGTACCAGTATCTCAAAGTCGACATGTCTCAGGTTGAGACTGTTATTTTTCCCTAACCGTGCCCCTAACCATAATCATTTGACATAACTCTTTCAATCATTTGCATTACTCCCATTTGCACCATCCCATGTTGAAAATGTTGTCTTTGACTCTTCCTTTTTCATTAGTTCTTAAGTCTACAGAAATATGGCCTAGTACTTCCTTATGGTCCTATTGTACATCCAGGAAAATATTATTGACTAAAGTGCTCTTTGCTATCCTCCACTCCCATATCCATGTTGTCTCTACTGATTAAAACGATGTTATTTGCTTTTTCTTAATAATTTTATTTTCATACATTCCTGTTGATTTTCCCTTTACACCATCTCTTCCATCTGCTCCTAGTTTGGGGTTCCCACTGCTGTCATTCCAGAACAAGCTTTTAACTGATTCTCTTGTCTCTGATTTTACTCTACCTCCCTTCTATTTTCCCCATTGCTACCAGGCTAAGCTTTCTCATCTGCAAATCTGCTAGTGTCATTCCTCTGTTCAGTAACTGTCGGTTCTCTCCCTCCCAAAGAAAGCTCAGACTCCCTAACCTGTCATTCATGGCCCTCTTTTGCTCCACAGTAGCTTTCTAACCTTGTACATAAGCGTGTTGTCATAAGCTGTTACATGCCTTAAAGGTCCCAGGAACACCTGTGGAACATTTTGCTTCTCTAGCTTGGTATTCCAACTCAATGTGTTGTAAACAGTTCCCCCAAGTTTATAGTTCAAAGGACTCAAAAAAGATACAGATTTATTTGCAAGTTGAAGAACTGAGAACACCCATCAATGACCAACCCTTATCAGAAATGCTTATGTGACTTCAGTAACTTATAGTATTCCCCAGGATTGGAGTCACCCAGGTTGTTCATACATATCACCTGGTCATCTGTGTCATGTTATTCAATCCACAGATTGCTCATCTTGCTTTTCTTCACAGCACTTAGATGACCTTATTAGTGAATGTTTCTTCTCTGGGATCTCTCCACTGTGTCCCCAGCATTTCACTCTTCTTACTATTCTTTATTAATTGCCAAAAGTTAGTTGCAGATGTCATCTTGTATTCTGCATTTCTTTCCACCTACAGTTTTCAAATTTTAGCCAATGATATCCCTTCTCCAGAGTGCCTCTTTAAGCCTCTGGTAGCTCACTTAGATGATGTTCCTTGATGTCGAGTCACCTGCAAATATCTTTAACCATCAGGAGCTCACCTTTCCTAGTACTATCCCTCATGCCATTTTGGCTCTTTGTGAATCTGTCTGAGGGAGAATATTTCAGGAAGGGGAAGGTATTCTAGCCTTCCCCTGTATTGCTTTATAGCAAGGAGAAAATAGTACAGAATGGCATGCTCAGGATCTTCCCCACTTATATTCTTTTACTCACATTCTTCCTTATATCTGGAATCTCTTTTGGCCTCCCTCACCTAGTCACCTAAGGGATTCCTGCCTGGCTTTTAAGATACAATCAAAAAAAAAAAAATAGATCCAATCAGATAGTATTTCCATGAGGAAACCCCTCCATCTTACCTCACTCAGATTTCACAGAGGACTGTACTTCTCTCTAATGTGCTTGCCTTCTATTTATTTGCATAAGAATTACTTGTAGATGTGTCTCATTCTCCAATTTCAGGATACCTACAAGGGCAGGGACCATGTCTTTTCTAAAATGTAGAGTTCTCTCATTGCCTGCTAGTATAATGCTCTGCAGCCATTAAATTTGTTGGAAATCGTTGCTGAATAATCGAAAGGGAAATAAAACAAAATTTGAGTCATGGAGAACACTAACTGTTACAATTGCTTGAGATGAAAACATTAAATAATTGGGTCTTTCTGAGACACACTCAGATGAGCCTGTGAGGCACCTGTAAGCAGGAATCATATGTTAAATTCTGACAAATTGCACAGATGGATTTATTATTTATAAATATTGCTGCAGTCCTGGAATGGGACGTTCAGGATCCACGGTAAATAAAAGTTTTAAGGTAATGGAATCAGGAAAGGAGATATGAAAGTCATTTATTTCAACAACAGAACTTTCAAACATGTATATCGGCTAAAGCTAAAATCCAGACAAAGGGGGAAGAAGCTGGTGTAACATGTGGAAAATGGGGCCTAGACAATCGGGGAGCCACTCAGATGATGCAGTAAGAAAGATGTCTGCCTGGATACTATCGCACCTTCTCAATCTCTTCTCTAATTGGCATTTAATTTTAGTATCTCCGCAGCAGACTTGCAGAATTTGTTATGTAAAACTGGCCAAGCAGAAAAGCTCTTTTTGTTTCTTAAATTAGTAAAGCCCTAGGAGATGTTGAATGAAATTCTGTGCAAACACACACACACACACACACATACACACACGCACACACACCCCTATATACCCAGAGCTGTACTCTTCCAATAATGTTTGAAAGGGATCTCATCTAGAGGTAGGATTACTGCTTAAATTGTTTTAAAATGTACCACATTACATATGTTTCATATCCGCTCCCATTCTAGTATAAATTCATGAGCACTTTTAGTTTTGCAACAAACTTGAATCCAAGTGCTAACAAAAAAAATGGAAGATCATAAATAAACATGCTTCACTTCCTTTATTTAGTTCTTGAAAAATACTTGTCTGAGAACGAATGGATTTCAGACCTGCATGTAATCTGGTTATTACCAAGATAATACAGAGATCTGAAGGTAATTTATCAAAAGGCTATAGCTTACTCATAAAGCAATTTGATGTTAAATACAATGAAAATTGGATTTATTTTAAGATGGAAAGATAACCTGGCTTTTGTAATGTTAGTAGTCATTCATTCAGTTCAAGTAGCTCTTCTTTTCTCAAGATGGCTCCTTGTAGAAATGACTAGCACTGGACAGTGCTAAAACTCTCCAGTTTCAAAGTGTCAAACACGTGGCCCTGCCAAACTCTGGAGTGAAACACAAATGCAGTTTGTTGCTGTAAGCTACAAGAAGCTCAAAACTCCTTGTAGGAAAACTGGGTGAGGGCTAACTCACCATGCCAGGCTTCCTTGTCTAAGACTGTATTCACAGCAGTAGATGTAGTTGTGTAATGTCTGGGCTAGCTTTCGAGTCTGGAGTCTGAGATTGAGCTCGAGCACACTCTCACACAAGTCTCTCTCAACTCCTTATATACCTTAGTACAATTACATCACTACAGCACACTGAGCATGTGCCAACTGGAGAACCATTACATCAACATGCTAAGTCCTAAGTATATATGTGAACTAGAGAACCATCATCTCATCAATCACGCTGAGTTAACACCCTGCTGTAAGTATCTTTGCTTCAAGTATACTTTTCTCAGAGTTCCCTAATATCTGCGGTCTTCTACATAGTTGTTTCATATTAAAGTCGAAAAATGGTGTAAGAAGTCTGTGTGTGCGTGTGTGTACACACACACACACATACACACATATGGAAGAGAAGACCTAACTGGTATAAGCTGAAATTTCTGATCTATCATCAGAATCATCCATGTGTTAGGGAAAATAATGAACTAGAACATTGCCTTCTAAATATTTCTCTGTTCTCAGATGTATATAGAATTCATTTTTAAGAAAAATAAGAAGAGCATAAGAAAAATATAATTCACAGTTACAAAATGAACCAGTTAAAAGATTGGTAGTGAGAGCCCCATTATTAGAGGGCTTGTTAGCCAGATTGGATATGCTATGGCACGTCATGTGCCTTGAAACATATCGGTACGGAAAAACCCTTAATAGAGTCTCAGTAACTGATACATCTCCAGTGATGGAAACTTTACAAAGTGTTTTCTATATGTTATCTCTAAGGTAAGGTACCTGAGGCACTTCAGTCCTTGCATGTAAGGCTAACAAGGCAGCTTATCCCTTAGCTAAATTATTGTTTGCTTGTATCTACTCAAACCACATCTCATAAGCCCTCTACACACACCCACACCCACACACACACACACCCATATACACACATATATACATACGTTTACTTTTTCTTTAGTCAGAGGCTATGATCAATTCCTGAAAAGGCATTTAGTCAAATAAGAGGAAAAATACAAATAAAATACTTCCTCCATAGACCTGGAATATCTCTTCTCTCAAATACATACGCCACTAGTGGGAAGAGTATACCTGCCGCAAGAATATCCATACAAAGAACATACATGTGCACTTATGGAGAGGTATGTAAACTAGTAACACATAAAATTCCTTTTTTGTTTCCCTTGCAAATGAACAGAAAGGAAAACAACTAGGTGGAGTGTATTACCCTCCTCCTCAGTCCTTTGTTCCAGATCTGGGTGTGTCTTGAGAATATGTGAGTAATCAACAGCCTATGTTTTGTTTGGTTTTCACAGTGGCTCCAAAGGTTTTCTTTTTCTTTCTTTTTTTTTTTTTAAATAATTTTTTATTGATAGAACGCATGCCAGGGTAATTTTTTACAGCATTATCCCTTGCATTCATTTCTGTTCCAATTTTTCCCCTCCCTCCCTCCACCCCTTCCCCCAGATGGCAAGAGTCCTTTACATGTTGAATGGGTTGCAGTATATCCTAGATACAATATATGTGTGCAGAACCAAACAGTTTTCTTGTTGCACAGGGAGAATTGAATTCAGAAGGTATAAATAACCCGGGAGGAAAAATGTAAGTGCAAGCAGTTTATATTCATTTCCAGTGTTCTTTCTCTGGGTGTAGCTGCTTCTGTCCATCTTTGATCAATTAAGGCTCTCTTTATCAAAGAGGTCCACTTCCATCAGAATACATCCTCAAACAGTATCATTGTTGAGGTATATAATGATCTCCTGGTTCTGCTCATTTCACTCAGCATCAGTTCATGTAAGTCTCGCCAATCCTCTCTGTATTCATCCTGCTGGTCGTTCCTTACAGAACAATAATATTCCATAACGTTCATATACCAACCTGTGGTTTCCCTCTCTCCATCCCAATGGTATTCTTACTCCTCCATTCAGACTTAACCTCCTTCATGAAAATGTTCCTGCAGTGAGATGCAAATGAAAAAGTACTGAATTTGGAAAACCAAAATCATAAATATTTGAGGATTGGAAGAAAGTTTAAGGGCTACCTAGTCCAATCTATACCTGAAATGGATAATTATTATAATATACTGAGTAAGCACTTGTATAACCTCTGCTTTTAAAATTTTTTGTTTTTAATTCCAAATTTTCCCCCTTCAAATACTGCCCTATTTAGAAGACAAGCAATATGATACCTATTATTTCAGGTAAATTCATGTAAAAGATTAGCATTGTTGAAAAAAAACAAAGTGGGGAAAATACGTTTCGGAGTACACTTAGTGTTCATCAGTTCTCTCTGGAGGTGAACGGCACTTTTCATCATGAGTTCTTTGGAGTCTTCATGAATCATTGTACTTCTCAATTTAATTAAAGTTTTTGATTTTCATTACAATATTTCTCTTACTGTATGTGTTATTCTCTTGGTTTTGTTAACTTCACTATGTGTCACCTTATATATGTTTTCCCAGGCTTTTCTGAAACCATTCTCTTCATCACTTTTTATAGTCCGGTAGTGTTCCATCACAATCATATACCACAACTTATTCAGTCATGCCCCAGTGGCATCCTCTCAATTTCCAGCTCTTTACCAACACATAAAGCTCTTATAAATATTTTTATACTGGGTCATTTTTCCTTTATTTTGATCTCCTTGGGATAAGGACCACAAAGTGGTATTACTGAGTCAAAAGGTAAGCCCAGTTATATAGTCCTTTGGGGCATAATTCCAAATTGCTCTGTAGAGTGATTGGACCAATTCACAACTCTACCAACAATGTATTAGCGTACCAATTTTCCCACATTCCCTCCAGCATTTGTCAGTTTCCCTTTTTCTCATCATAGTTGATCTGATAGGTGTAAGGGTACACCTTAGAGTGATTTTAATTTGTATTTAGCTAGTTGTTAGGGATTTAGATCATTTTTATGACTATTTACAGATTGGATTTCTTCTTCTGAAAACTGTCTATTCATATCTTTTGACCATTTATCAGCTGGGTAATGGCTCTTAGTCTTACAGATTTGGTTCAATTGCTTCTATATTTGAGAAATGAACCATTTATCAGAGAAACTTGCTGTAATTGTAAAACCAATGCAATCCAGATTAGAAGGAAAACAGGAAACTTTGCCAGTTTCCTGTTTTCCTTCTAATCTGGATTGCATTGTTTTTTGTTTTTTTGTTTTTTTTGTGCACAAGCTTCTCAATTTCATGTAATAAAGATTATTCACTTTACCTCCCATGGTCTTCTCTAGATCTTATTTGCTCAAAGAGGATCAAAAGGTTATCATGTGTGTCTGGCTGTGCATGATCATAGCAATGTGAGCATTGAAGGGTCTGCCACAAGTCAGGAAAAACGAGTCGATATGAACATTTGGGAAGGAGATATCTTTAAATTTGTGCATCTTATATTTTTTGACCTATTACAATTCTGCTTTGATCATAGAGCAGAATGTAATATTTCTGTTTCCTCTTTGTCCATACTTGTTATTATACTTTCTTTTCCTTGTCTTGTAAATAGTTAGCATTTCTAAAACAATATTATTTTTTTTTGCTGAGGCAATTGGGGTCAAGTGATCTGCCCAGGGTCACATAGCTAGGAAGTATCAAGTACCTGAGACCAAATTTGAACACAGGTCCTCCTATCATCAGGGCTGGTGCTTTATCCACTGCACCATCTAGCTTCCCAAACAATATTAAATAATAATTGTGATAACAGACATCCTAGCTTCACCTCATTCTTATTGGAAGGACTTCCAGTTTCACCCTGTTACAGATAGTTCTTACACTTGAATTTTAGATAGAGACTACTTCTCGATTTCAGTGAAGTTCCATTTATTTCTATGCTTTCTAGCATTTTTAATAATAGCTGTTATACTTCATCTATGGATATAATCATATAATTTTTGTTGTTTTGTTATTGATATAGTCAGGTAAGCTTAGAGTTTTCTTAATATTGAATCAGCCTTGCATTGCTGGTATAAATCTCTGAAAGCTGCCCACGCCTTTTCTGTTCCATTGTTGCCAATCATATGTTGGATCTATTTTCCCTCAAAGTTAACAACAAATGGTTACCGCTCAGAGAAGCCTTCTAATCTGTTGATATTAAGACTTTTGATAGTCTCTTTGTCTTGAGACCACCACTTTTGTTGAATGGGAGCATTTAGCTGGGTGAGGATAAGTGTGTGATCAGTCCAGCACTCTGTGCCACACATTGTCTCTTTTCCTTATGATGACAAAGTTTACTAAATGGCAGTGTTTGCTGTGAGGATGCATCCATGAATTTTTGATAAATGGAAGACAGTATTGATGGGAATAAAGTCATGAGATGCACAAGTCTTTAGTAGTAAGTGACCATTGCTGTTACTTTTTCCAACTCTGTTCTTCCCAATGATTTCCTGACACAGCTGGTAGTCTGAACCTATTCTAACATTAAAAATTACCCAGAATTATATGTTTCTCCTCTTTTGACACGTTGATATTGGGGGACTCTAGGTCTTTATAAAATTTTTCTTTGACCTCATTGGGATTCATCATGTTGAGAACATAGGCACTGATGATGTTGGCATAGATTTTCTTTCAAGAGGTGATCACATTTTCACAAGCCTGTCACTCTTTTTGGTAGGCATACAAGCTTGCTGAATTGATTTGTTTTGATTGCAAAACCAACACCAGTTTCACAGTGCTCTCCTTAACTGTGGTCATTCCAGAAAAAATGTGTGTCCGTCTCCAAGTTCCATAAGCTGACCTTTATTTGCTACCCTGTTTCACTCAGGAATGCTATTTGAATTTGATACCTGCTGAGTTCTCTTGAAACAAGAGCTGTTTATCTTTTAGGTCTACTGGATTTTTGTGATATCTATTAGTGTGCTTGCTCCCATGCTTTTTCGCACGATGTTTTCAGCCATATTGTCAGATGCTTTCACTGAGAACAAATACAACATAAAAGTTAGCTACTGTACTGATGGCAAATTGTTCAACCTAAAAAGGCTATATATACCTTTCCAAAAAAAATTCATAGAAGAACTCAATAAAGATTTTAAAAATCAAATTAGAAAGATTGAGGAAAAATAAAATAAAACAATCCAAGAAAAACAAGATTATGAAAAAAGCCAACTAACTGGAAAAGGAGACCCAAAAATTTTAAGGAAGAAGATAACATCTTGAAAATTAGAATTGGGCAAAGGGAAGCCAGTGAAGTTATAAGAGACCAAGAAATAATAAAACAAAATATAAAGAATGAAAAAATAGAAGAGAATGTGAAACACTTCATAAGAAAAACTGATCTGGACAACAGATCAGGAAGAGAAAACAAGCATAATCAGACTACCTGAACAATAATACAAGAAATAATTAAAGAAAATCTCCATGAAGCATAAGAGCAAGAGGGCAAAATAAGAATAGAAACAATTCACCAAGCACCCCCTGAAAGAGATCCTGTGAGGAAACCCTACAGAAATATCATAGCCAAAACTCTCTGATCAAGAAGAAAATATTATGAGCAATAAGAAAAAAATTTAAATATGGCAGAGTCACAATTGGAATTGCACAAAACTTAGCAGCAACTACATTAAAAGACCACTGGTTTTGGAACACTATATATCAAAGAGCAGAAGACTGGGGTGGTAGTGGAAAATAACATACCAAAAAAGTTAAGCATAATCCCAAAATACAACAACAAAAATGAATATTTAATAAATTAACAGAGTTTCAGGATTTTGTTGCAAAAAAGCATATAAAATCCAAGGTAAATATGAGGTAAATATCAATGATTAATTAGAAGGGAGTCAGTAAGGATAAACTTCACTCTTTTAATATAAATAGTACATCTAAGATGGTCATTTGTAATTAGATGGGGGTAGAGTTGAGTATGATGTGATTCTAAAAAATAAACCTGTATAGGAAAAGGTAAAGACAATAATTATCTTATAGAAATAGGTGTAAGAGGAACAACTGAAATGGAGAAATTAGGGAAGGAGGGCTGGTAGTTTGGGAGTCCTATTCTAATCAGGAATGGGTTAAAGAGGCAAAAATGCATATATATTAAGAAGAGTATAAAGTCTTCTAAATTCAGAAAGGAAAAATAAGGTAAGGAGTAGGGTGGAAGAATGGATAAGGGAGGGATCCCTGAAGGGAAGAGTAGATTAAGTAATAGGAGGGCAAGGTAGCAGGTAGAAGTAAAGCAGAGGAGTTAGGAGGCATACGAAATAGAGATATACACAAATGCAAAATAAAGAACAGGAGTAAAGTTTATTAGGTAAAAAAGGAACAGGAGTAATCATGATCTCAAACAGAGTTAAAGTTAAAATCAAAAGAGAAAAGCAGGAAACTAGATAGTATATGGTTGGAATATTGCTGTGATGTGGGAAATGATGAGTTGGTGGATTTAGAAAAATATGGAAAAACTTGAAATCATGAAGGAAGATGCTATCTACCTTCAGAGAAACAGAGGACAAATAAACATAGTATGGTCTTACATAAAAGCATATATATATATATGATTACAAATCATGTATATGTATATGTAGATACATGTATATACGTATTTGCATATATACTTTTGTGTATATATTGATAGATAGATTTGTGCTTAATTGTAGCCTTGTTGAGGGAGGAGGGAAAGGAAAAGGAAAAAATTTAAGTAAAACGTACACAACATAAAACAAACTGAAGGTCTCCAGAACCTGAGGCTGACCTCATTGTCGTATGCCTGTGAAACCTGGAAAGTATACCAGCGCCACACTGGGAAAGTGAATTGCTTCCATGTGAATTGTCTTAGGAAGGTTCAGAAGATCGCCTGACGGGATGAGATACCAGACGCCAAGGTCCTTTCTGCTAAGCATTCCAACTCTGCTGCAGAGACTGTAACACTGATGAGCTAGCCATGTCGTTCAAATGCCAACCTTGCATTTGCCTAAAAGACAGAACACACATGAGGCAAATGCTCACATGGTGGTCAGAAGAAGTGACACTCTCAAAGTCTCTCTTAACTTTGAAATTTATTGCATGACATGGGAGACACTGGCCGTGCATGATGTACCTTCATCAAAGAAGGTGCTTGAAAAGCGAAGCAGAATTCAATTAGCTCCAAAGAAATGCTAGGTGTGTAGATTTGGAGAATCCACCCCATATGGACTACTTGTGCCCAACCTGTGGTAGAGCATCCTGAGTTCATATTGGTCTGATGGGCCATAGTCAGATACTTTGTAACTTGACTTCAACATAGTGATGTCATTTGAGTCCTCTTTGAGAGCAAAGAACAACAGCTAAGCAGCTGATATAATTCCATCCTGGTCATTGTGCGTGATCATCGTGAAATACTGTTGTAGTATTCCTACTAGTATTTTATTTTAAAATTTTGCATCACTATTAATTAAGGAAATTGATCTATAGTTTTTTCTCTGGTTTATGTATCAAAACAGTTTTATATCACAGAAAGAATTGGGTAAAGTTCTTTACCTAATTTTTTCAAATATTTTATATATTATTGGTATCAACTGTTCCTTAAATGTTTGGTAGAATTTACTTATAAAACCATCTGGTCCTGGGGATTTTTTCTTAACGAATTCATTTATGATTGTTCAATTTCTCTGTCGAAGATAGGTTTATTTAAGTATTCTATTTCCTCTTCTAATAATCTAGGCAGTTTATGTGTTTTTAAATATTCATCCATTTCACTTAGATTATCAGTTTTACTGGCATATAATTAAGTGGAAAAGCACCTAATAGTTGTTTTAATTTCATCTTTATTGGTGGTGAATTCACTCTTTTCATTTTTGAGATTGGTAATTTGGTTTATTTTGGTTTGAGGGAAGGAAAACAGGGAACTTAGTGCATTGGTTATGGATCTCAGAGTGAAGAAACTTATTTTCCATCAAAATATTAGCAATTACTCTTCTCCTTATAGTGCAAAAGAAGTTCCTGGAACACTGGGGCATTAAGTGTCTTTTGTGGTATATATCAAAGGCAGGAATTGAAACCAGGTTTTCCTGAATATGGAGCAAGAATGTTTTCCATATACAGAGTTGTTTTCCCCCCAAAACAGAGTTGTCACAAAAGCACTAAAGTGCTATAAAAACATGAGTTTTTTGAATTAGGTTAAAGGGCCTAATCATCTATATACCATATATTATGTTTATTATAGCTTTTTATTTACAAAACATGCATGGGTAATTTTTCACCATTGACCCTTGGAAAACCTTCTGTTCCAACTTTTCCTCTCCTTTCCCCCACCCCTTCCCCTAGATGGTAGATAGATCAATACATGTTAAGTATTTTAAAGTATATGTTAAACACAATAAATGTTTACATATCTATACAGTTATCTTGCTGTACAAGAGAGATCGGATCTAGAAAGAAGGTACAAAAAAAAAACCTGAGAGGAAAAACAAAAAAATGCAAGCAAATAACAACAGAGAGAGTGAGAATGCTATGTTGTGATCCACACTCATTTCCCATAATTCTCTCTCTGGGTGTAGCTGATTCTCTTCATTACTGAACAACTGCAACTGCTTTGGATCATCTCATTGTTGAAGAGAGCCACGTCCATCAGAATTGATCATCATATAGTATTGTTGTTGAAGTTATGCCATATATTATTGTATCAGCAGCAACTGCCATCAAGTGGCATGCTAGTAGGCTTGAATAAATAAATAATTGTAATTGAAGGGAAATATAATGCATTTTGTAATTAAATTCCTGTAGCTCAAGTACATAAGTGTTTTATGATCCATATTTGAACTTACCCCGGTATTATAAATTTTGTAATCCCTTATTGTTTAAGGGCAGAAATATTCAGATTATTAATATTTAGAAAACTCTAGATGAGTTTCTCTTTACTACTATTGTTCACATTTTCCGGTAGTTCAATGCCCTCACTCTACCTACACGTATCTACATCTTATTTCTCCCTGTTCCTCCTCTCTTCTCACTCCTTTTATGCATGGGAAATCTGAAAGAATGGGGGAGGGGGTTGAAGAACCAAATATCCTACATGATTTTCCAGAGGACAAAACATAATATAAATATTCTATAAGCATATATAATACATAACATTCTATTTGAATATGTGATATGTAAATTATATGTGTGTACAAACATATACACAAATGAAAAAGAATAGAAACCAATGGCAATGAGATAGAATTAGAGTAAGAGTGTGATTGACACCCATATGGATTCATATATGGTCCTAGACATATATACTGTTTCTTACTCCGGCTGTAGCTCCCAGCTTATATATTGTAAAGTATCATGAAATCACATAATAATAAGTCATTACAGCATCTTGGTTCTGCAAGAAAGTCCCATGTCTCTTTTTTCTCTCTTTATTGGATGGAAACATTCCCTTTTGCATGACTAAGAAAAGTGAGTAAATCCCTACTTCAAGTCCCTTTGAATCAATTCCCCCCACACATATTTTCTCCATCATCCTTATGTCTCCCCCAGGAAGGTGGTTTAACTTAACACAGAGTATCTGGAATAGTCCCCTTGATCTTGAAAATGAGAACTACAATGGCTTCTATTCCTTCATGACTTGTCTGACTTTAAAAAAGGCAGTTGAAATAAGGACCTGAAACATGTTTCTAATATTATCTTTAATAGCCATCATATTCAAATAATTTAGGGGCTGAGTAGACCAAATTTCTCCCTAAAACTTGGAAACCTACCTTTAATTAAAGCAAGGATGAAAATCTGGCCTCACTTGGAGCTATTTGGCAGAAAAATCGTTAGGCTGCCACTGATACTGCTTTATTAATATGCTATACAGTACCTTACTCAGAACCACTCTCCTTTGAGTAGCCATTGTTTCCAATAATTGCCAAGGAAATTCATCAGGCAGCACTGGCTCAATTCCAAAGAAAAGGGTAGAAACCAATTAAACGCTTAAAAGTTTTTAAGGATAAATTAGAAGGTGGATTTTAGAAACCCCTTCAGATCCAACTAGAGGTGGATGACTGACTTTTATATAAGTTCTCTGGCTAAGGTTTCTGTTTTCATCCTAAGTCTTTAGGATATATACTACATCTCAGTGTCAGCCACACAAATTAGCCCTGCCTAGGGGCTAAGAGCAGTCAGGAAGATGGCTTATCTATTCACATACCCCCTAGAAGAAGACCTGGATGGAACTTGAAAAACTTTGATAAATTCCATACCTTCAGCCAATTTAAATTCCATACTTCCAAAGGGAAAAAAAAATCATTTTAAACTCTTTTCGGCAGCCCCGGGTTAGGGCCAGGTTTTATCTGATGTAGGGAAAGCTTGGAAAGAGAGGGGCAAATGTGCAAGTAATCTCAAATGCCTTCCTTGTGCTGGTTCCAATTTGCTCACTGTGATTTGTTTTCATCTCCCTCCTGGAGACCCAGAGTTACATGAGCAATTAAGCTTCATTGAGCCACTAGTTGTCTGTATTTAAAGATATAGGTTTTTAAGGGTATTGAGTGGAAATAAGACATTAATAAAGTGGTTATGAAGCCTTAGCAGAAAAGTCAATCAAGTCAGTAAGCAATTATTAAGCTCCAGTTATGTACTAGGAACTATGTGAAGCACTGAGGATGCAAAGGAGTTTACAGTCTAATTGGGGGAAAACCTGTAAAAAGAAGCCAAAAAATGAAAGGAGTGGAGAGGTTACCCAGGTGGGGGCATGATGAATTCTTATAGTTGGAATGGCAAATGACATGAGAATGTGAGAGTTTGCATTGATTTCATCTTGGATAATGAGTTTCTGGAGGTCATGAAGTCCAGGAAAGCATCCAGGCTGTAAATGATAAAGTTAAATCCCCCAGGCACTTTGGTTAAATGGTGGAGGAACCCCAAGAAGTTCCCAGATATCAACTTCCAACCCCTACAATCAGACAGAAGGAAGGGCCTCCAGGGGCAGGAGATTGCTAAGGAAGCATCCGTTTGCGAGTTGATTTTGTCTCGTGGAATAAGAAGACAATCTGTTTTGAAGAAGGCAGGCGACTCTGAGCTTTGAGGGTGAAGGAAAGAGCCAGCATCCTAATTTGTGGCAACTAGCTCCTGGTTATCTGAGACTATTTCTTATAAGCTGTAGCTCTGATTGGAGATGTCCGTTTAGATTTTCATGGTTTAGGAAGAGATGATCAGGAGTCACACCTGGCTGACAGAAGGCAGCGTATAGATGGTATCAGGTACAAAGGAGCAGCTGGTTTGGGGGAACATCTTTGGAATACAGTAAAAATAAAATAATTGTATGATTTCTTTCCTTACAGCAGTACATCTGTTTGGCCTGACCTGGCAATTGCAGCCAGTTGAAGGACAGCTCTACGAAAATGGAGTTAGCAAGGGAAACCGAGGGACTGAATCAATGGATGCTACCTACCCACCAATCGGAGGAAAGGTTTCTGATAAAACAGAGAAAAAAGGTACTTGACTGAAGATGAGTAAATTATTATGAATGGCTTTCCTCACAATTTGGTTCTTCAGTAGAAGAACTGAATGAGGAAAGGATCAAAATGTTAATGTGTCTTATGTAATAGAGCTTTCCTCTGGTGCCTTGGGTAGAAGCAGAATGAATTTTCCAAAAGTGTAGGCTCTTTTTAAAATAGAGAAGTCTTGATACAGTGGAGGTTACAGCACACTTAAGATTTCATTTCCCACCTAATGACTTGAAGCAAAGTTGGGGTTGAAATCAAGTGATAGTGTTGGCGTACAGAAAGGGAGAGTCGTGGTTGGTGTACATACCTGACATTTCAGGAGATGTGTGTGTGTGTGTGTGTGTGCGCGCATGCGTGCATATATAGAAATTCCTTCTGTCATCAGATGGTTGGTGGGAGGGGCAGGATTGGATCTGTAACAGCTGGAGAGCGTGACCTCAAGGCCACCTGAAGGGGAACAACTTAATACAAGGATAACTAATACTACCTCAGAACTCCCTGACTCTTTCCACACATATCATGTCATAAGATTAGCAGCCACTATCAGCTTTTTGTTCCTTTTGAATAATCTGTTTTCAGCTGCAAGATCTGAAAAAAGCCAAGAGGTTTTCCTTAGTGTGACTTTTCTTTTAATGAGATTATGGTAATTTCCATTGTCCAGGTGGCAGTATAGCTATGAACTCCAAGGCTACCTTTTCCTCCATTTTCACTGCCATCACTGTTTAATTTATTCCCCTTCAGCCCCTGCAGGAAGACCCATTCTTCTAAAATAAGGACTCAAACCAACTGGCACATCAGTTTGGTTCCACTTCCATTGAGAGAATTTGTTGCCATTTGACTGAATTTGGTTGAACAAATATTGATCAAGCCCATACTTTATGCCTGGCACCATGCTAGATGCCTTAAAGAAAGTGCTTAAAAGCCAGAAGTCTAGTTCCTGTCTTCAGCAAACTTCCAAGGCAAAGCTGGACCATGCATTTATGTTCATTTTAAAGTTTTAGAAACAGACCATTTCACTTATCAATTAGATTAGCAAGACTATTTGACTTTCTCTTTTGTGCTATATTTTGGTTGTTTCTGTGGCTTTGCTTTGGTTCATGATTCAGCAAAAGTGAATGCTCGGGATCTAGCACCACAATTGAATTGTTGGTCCCGCTTTGGAGTGCTACTTACCATGTTGCTTGTTTCATTAGGGTCCAATAGAACCATACTGACCTGTCTCAGAAATGTCATCACTCCAGAGACACCCTGAAGAGGGAGGCTATCGGTGTCAGAGCAGAGATAGAACAGAATTTGCCTAACCTTTTTACAAAGACTTCTTTTCCATTTCTCGTTGGCACTCTGTTTCCAGGAGGGAACCAAGGAAAGGGTGTCATAGCAGTGTGAGAAAAGCTACACGAGGATCAGTTGTCATTTTAATATTCTCTCTCCTAATTCCATTAGTTTTGTGACTTTTGAAAGCTATCAGAAAGGTAGAAGGTCATCAGCACATAGTCGCCAACAAACCTTTGTATTTGTTTTCACGTACAGATTTTTGGATTTCTTTCCAGTGAGCCTAATACAATTGGAACATTGCAAAAAAAGACCATGGAAGGAAAGCCCTGGAGGCTCTCAAAGACAGTGAATTTTTAAGACAAACTTTATCACCCCATATTTTTATATAACATGACAAGTTACACAAATGTGCAAAAAAATGTTTGTCCAATTACAACAGCCGAAAGACCAAACCAATTTCAGTTAAATATTTTATGAAGAAAAATCACTGGGGTTTTATATCATACATGCCAAGTTTTAGCTTGAAGTAACCTTTTATGGAAGCATGAACATAGCCTGAACCATAGTTACACTTTGGAGGGTCCTGCTCTATTGCATTTTTACTGCATATTACTTATCAAGTACAAAAATCTTGTTATAATATAATGTATAGACAGAGCTGAATCTTGGGAAAATTCTCAAGTACTGCAGCGCTCTCATATCCTTTTGTGGTTTCTGGGCACTGTTCATTCCAGCAACATAAACCAAACCCCATTTTTTATATTATATATTATATCAGGGAAGTGGACAATGAATGAGTCATTGTGGCCTAGTGGATAAAGAGTGGGCCTCAGGGTCTGGAAGATGGGTCCAGTATCTGCCTCTGTCACATGCTGGCCATGTGACTTTGAATGAATCGCTTAACCCCTCAGTTTTCTAGGCAGCTCTCTAAAATATTACACCAAATCTACATTGGTGGCCAGAAATTCTGTATCTGGAAATTCCTTATGGCAACAAAATCACGGGTCTAGCATCCCCCTCTCTATCATTGTGAGTTAAAACTGACTGACCAATAGTTACTGTGTAGTAATTTGTCCATCCCAACTGCCCACTCTTTACAATATTAAGCCAAAAAATGACAGGAAACTGCTTTGGATTTGATTGTTGAGCCTCACATTTTCCACGTAGGAAATACATAAACTGAGCTAAATGATCTCGGAGTCTCCTTTGGCTCTAAGGAGCAATGATATTCAATTTTGTCAAGTTCTCTAAAACTCGGCTTGAAATTGACACCTTGTCATCAAATTCTTGACTTCTTCTATTTTAGAAACTTGCCATAGCCAAGGTTTGGGCTCTTTTTCCTTACAAATTGAGCACCTTAAAATGATTATCATTGTCTTCCTTGTCAGACTGATGAAAAAGAGACTTCTTATAAAAATCTGTCAATCAAATTCTGTTGCGATTAGATTCTCATTAACAGTCATTATCCATATCTTCCTTTCAGTGCAACACAGAAGAATAATTTTCTCCCCACTTAGTTTTCCAAATGAAACAAAAAGGGGTGTTTGATTGCAAACATTCATTTTGTTTAAAAAAAAAAAAAAGACAAAACCTTAAAAAAAAAAAAAAAGCAGTGTGGTATAGCAAAAAAACAATCACTGGATTTGCAGTTTAAGGATGTGGATTCAAATTCTGACTCTGACAAGGTCCTGACCTTGGGACCCTGGATTAGTTATTTCATCTCCCTCAGCCTCAGTTTCTTCGTGTGTAAAATGAATGGTATGGATTAGATAGCAGCTGAGGTCCCTTTCAGCTCTAAATCTATGATTCTGTGTGACCTTGAATATAAAAAGAAAAACATTAATCCTGCAATTTTCTCCCCCTTCCCTGAAGTCTAAGAAAAATCTATTCATTCAATGCCTTCGTTAATCCACAAATATTTATTGAATACTTACTCTGTGCAAGATCCTCTGTTAAGCACTCTGGAGCATCTAAAGAGTCTATAAAACATAGACCTTGTCAAAATGCTAACGCTGTGGTTAGAGTGAGGCCTGACTTTCCACACGTACTGATCACTATTCACTATGAGATGAGCCTTGTACGTGGCTCTATTGAGAGATACAGAGAAAGGGAAGGTATGGCACCTACCTTAAAGGAGCCCTTGACCTACTGAAGTAGACTTGGTAGTCATAAACAAAGCAACTTGACAATACTTACAAGGGGACATTATGTCAGCATATCAGCAAAATGATACGCCAGACATAAACTCCTTTAATACTAAGGGAGGTGTGGAAGAGTACATTCTGAGGGAATTGGCCTAGAAGGGGATGGGTTAGGAGTAGCCCAAGATAAATGACATCCACTTCGCTATCTTATCAGGGACTCAAGGATTGCTTGGTCCAATGAGAAGTGACATTGGAGCTGTGACTTTAGAGTTAGGGGCCAAACAGAAGTGGTCAGCTGAGATTCCTCTCCCTAGTAAGCTAGCTTTCTGTTCACTAGCTCACTTTGCTTTCCCATTTGACCAGTCTTCCAACTGCATGAGCTCCAGATTGGGTCTGACCAGTAGAGCATGTGATTAACACTGAACTCTGATTTATGATCCCAATTTCATTGTCAGTGCTTTTTGCTTTATACTGTGGGTTGGTCTATTTTCTCTAAATGTAATTGTATGTTCAATACACTTTTCAAAGGAACATTGAAGTGAATCCTATTGTAGTGTGAATATAGTTAAGTCGTGTCTGTTTTTAGTTTTGGATTTTTGCATGTTAGAGGTTCGTGGCCTAAAATGATCATCTACATTTGTTTCTTATCTAATTTGTCACATTTTCCCATCTGACATCATCAGATCAGGTTTGAGAGCTTACAAGGGGCCAAAAGTAGGTATGAATATCCAGTTTTGACAGATTAAGAAATAGATGTACAGAGAGGGTAACAGATTTGGCTAAGGCAAGGCAGGGCTTCATAAACTTTTTCCCTTTTTACCCAAGAAATTTTTATGTGACCTTGGACATAAAGGTAAATAAAATAGATGTACAAATCAAACAATTAATGATAAGGAATCATAATTTCACCATCCTCACATTTAGTTACAAAACCCCATGTGAGTTTATGACCCACAATTGAAGAAGCTGGGGCCTAAAATGACACTAAAGTTAGTGGCAGAAGTGGAAGAAAAGCATACTTTCCTGACTCACCTCCAAACTTTTAACACCAGTTCAGATGGTTTTCCTTACCCAGGGAACAGGAAGTAGTTCTTAAGCCTTCTGCTTCTGAGGCTTATTTTCAAATATAGGATTCTGCCTTGGTTAAGGGATTTAGCACTCGGGAAATGTACGCCATGTTGATAACAATAACAAAACGTGATACTTTAAGCTTTGTATAGCACTCTATGTGTGTTATCTCACTTGATAGCCACAAGAATCCTGAGAAGCCGGTGTTGTTATTGCTATTTTTGTAGAGGATGAAACCGAAACCTAGTAAGGTTGAGTGATTTGCCTTTGGTCTGAGGCAAGATTTGAATTCTAAGTATTCCTGACTTCAAGTTTAGCAGCTCTGTCTACTCTCCCACTCTTCATTACATTTTTTTTAACCTGCCTTCTACTAAGATTGCATCTCACAGATGGGAGCCGGGTCATGCAAGTGCCCCTTCTAAACAACACAGGGTCCCACGTGTGAGCAACCAAGCAAGGGTCTTGGCATTGGGTTGGACCCTAGTTGACAGAAGTGAATGCTGATGCTGGTTTTCTTCTTCAGTGCTTGCTTAGCTATTATCCTCATAACAAAAGTTACCAAAAGCAGAATCGGTCTGATTTATCCTTCCTGTGTACACAATGTGAGTCTGATTTAGAGCCATGATGTACGCAAAGCAGCAGTTTAAAGTTACTATGTATAGAGCACAGTGCCATGGTGCTCTAAGTTTGGTACCGGGCAAATACTGGCACTACTAACACTAATAATGCCCACTGTGCTATGATGAGTAAGGTGGAGAAATATGGGCCAAGTGCTATGTGAGATCTTGAGTTGGAAGAAACAGTCAAGGCAATGAAGGGTTATCTTGATAAGAGTCGAAACAACGGATATTGGATGTAGAATATCTGTTTAAATCAGGAACATACTAGCCTGTTAATGTTAGCTCATGAGAGTCAGCTGTCAAATTTTCACTGAACATTTACACCTTGGAAATCTGTGAGTGCTGCAAATCAGGATTTGATTTGTTATTTTTTTGATTGTTGGGACTTAAGAAAATGTTGATAATACAGATTAAATTTTAAAGTGTCATCCATGTATTTTTCCAGAGAGCTGATTGCTGAACATTTACCAGCAAATCCCTGCTTTTAATATTAGGTTTTCTTCAGATGTCACATATGTTCAGTTTCCCTGTTACAGTCCAATAAACAGAACTGGATTTCTTTGGGCCTAAAGTGAAAAAATCCAGATATCATTTGGACAATCAAGAAGGGGGAAGGCTAGGACATAAGAGCCCAGAAGAGAAAACAGTTGGATAATTGAACCCACTCAGCAGGCAAAATAAAACCAGTCCTGTGTTTTAGTAGCTTCTTCTTAAAGACTATTTGAGCTTAAGAAATTGCGGGAAAATTGGAAATAAATCCATATGAGCACAGTAATAAATTAAATAAAATAATTTAAATTTAAAATAAAATAAAATAAAATAGTGAAATGTACTAACAATGATGGTAGAAGTTTACATCTTTATTTTAAAAAATGGATGGCGGGGCAGCCATCAATGAATAGAGCACCAGCTCTGAATTCAGGAGGACCTGAGTTCAAATCTGGTCTCAGACACTTAACACTTCCTAGCTGTGGGACCCTGGGCAAGTCACTTAACCCCAATTGCCTCAAGAAAAAACAAACAAAAAAAGATTGATGGCAAATAGAAGTAAATGTCTCCTCCAATGTTGTGTATATAGATATAGATCAATTCATATATATATATATATATAACATATGTATATGTGTGTGAATGTATGTATGTTTTCCTAACACAAGATTAGAGCAGATCCAGTTAGAGTGTAGTAGCTTGTTTCTGACCATATTAAATCACTTTATCAGTATGCTTCACTTTTAACAAAAAGCTTTTCTGAAGCATGCTCTAAATATGCCTTCTAAAACAGATTTATGGTCATCGTGCTAAAAGATAAACTTAGTTACAGAATAAAAATTTGATGTGAAACATTACTGATCATATATGTTTAATGTTTCACTAGTTCCATTTTCCTCCTTTTCTTTTTCCAAATAAACACACATAGTCAGTGCACCAATAGAAAACATCATAGTGGGTCAGGTTTATGGTATAGTATCTTAAGCAGACTGCCAAGGGAGAACCTGACCATATTCTGTGACACCATTATTAAAGATTAGACATCCAAATTTCTCTCAAGACACCATTTTAATTCCATAATCTATTACTGGAAGACAACAAGTTATCAGTTAGTAGAATGTAAGTTCTTTGAAGACAGGAATTGTTTTTGTCTTCTTAGTGTCCCCAGCACCTAGGACAGTGCCTGGCACCTAGTATGTGTTTATTAAATGCTCACTGGTTGAATTTTTTTCACTTGTATTTTCAGCCTCCGTCACCTCTTGGTGTAATCACTTTCAAGAGTTGACTCCATTGTGAATAGCATTTTCATTTATTTATCATAGCATTAGCACTCTCTGGCTTCAAATGATTTCCTCTATCATTTGCTTAGCAAGTTTGTATTTGCCCAAATGTTACTGTTGACACTTTTCTAGACTTACTTATATTCCCTTTCAACCTCCTTGTTTTCACCCTTGCATAACTACTCCTTTTCCCTTGATTACAACTTCAGTATATGCTATGAGAACCAGATCTGCTCACTATAGCATGGGTGCAGATAGTAGCCTTCCAACTTCAGAGATTCAAATCTTTGGGAAATTTCACAATGAGGGTTAAACCTAGGTGAAACAGTCAAATATGTTATTTCAAAGCTTCACCAAAATGTCTCTGAATGGGAACAAGATATTTGCTCATTCCCTTGGCCTTCATTTCTTTTTTTAACTCGTTTCTACCTTCACAAAAGAAGGAAATAGTGATACGGGAGAGAAGTTATTTGTTTTCTTCGTATCTAACAATGCACAGTACAATTTCAGGGTCTGAAATCTGTTACTCTTTGGTAATTATATTGTATACCTTGCAAAAGGAATAGAGACTCTAGTACTTGCCTTAACAACAAGCTTGAGCAAATTTTAAAAATGTAGACAACTATAGTTTTCTTTTTTTTTATGCTGAGGCCAGATTGACTTTAGGGCTGGTGATCTATCCACTGAACCACTAGTTGCCTCCCAACTATAGTTTTAAGGAAGAGCCACATCAGTACCAAGTAATCCAGAAAAATCCAGGGCTTTAACAAGGGGAAACAAGTGAATACCCTAGTGCTTAGGGCCATAGCTTGAAATTTGGATAGAATATTATTGTATCTACCTCCTTCCCCTTTCATTTTACAAATGAGGAAACCGGGACCCAGTGATAATCAGTGACTCCCTAGTGACCATGAAAAGAGAAAGGGATTCAAATACAAATCCTCTGACTTCAAATCTTGTATACTATACCACATAAGCAAGGTCAGGGGTAGGGGTAGGGGACAAAAGTCTTATTAAGAAGGAAGGATGTATAGGGCAGCTAGGAGGCGCAGTGGATAGAACACTAGTCAGGAAGACCTGAGTTCAAATTTGATCTCAGACACTTAACACTTCCTAGCTGTATGACACCGGGCAAGTCACTTAACCCCAATTGCCTCAGCAAAAAAAAAAAAAAAAAGGAAGGATGTGTATAAAATTCTGAAAGAGGGAAAGATCATTGTTTTACAGAAGGGAGGGTAGATGAATTTCAAAGCAGGATGAGCTTTTTCAAGTCAACAGATCTATTAAACATCTTTGGTACTAGACTCTATGGATGATAGAAATACAGTATGAAACATGATCTATTCTCTCATGTAACATATTAATTATTCAAACCAGACATAAACACATCTGATGGTTAAACAAAAATACAAGAGTATGCATGTATGCCAAAAATAAGAAATGTAAGCTATAAGCTATAGTGCTATATGTAGAGTATATGATACTTTAGACCACCAATCCTCAAACTCTTTTATTTTCAGAACTTCATTATATGTAGAAAAACAATCGAGGAATTCATCTTCCTAGCCCGAACTTTTATTCATGTGTGATATATATTATATGATAGCTAGATACCATATTGGAAATTTAAAAATCTTAGTAGTATTAAGATCAAAGCGAAAAAAATATGTTTATTCTGAGTCATGATCCCATTAGGTTTTTGTATTCTGTACTATTTTTACCTGAGTCTTCCCATGGATGTACTACAGGGAATCCACCCAGCATGCTGGGGAATTTCTGTTCTATATCTTGACGCTGTTGTGTACCAGTGGAACACATGGAATACCTGTTGTCCTTTTTCTTGATACATGATTGTCCTACCTGTTTCAGGTCATGCATTTTTCTGATGACATCAGTAACAGTGCTTCTTTTGAATGGTTTTTCATTTGTAATGCATTGTCTTTTCATGCAACCATATTTCTTCCATTGAATTGCCAACATTTCAATTCTTTGACAGTTTGGGGTTTTCTGTGGTTGGCAACCACTGGAAGAATTTGAGAGAGGAGACAGACATACCAGACCTGTGGTTTCAGTGGCGTGAGGAACTTCCAGTCAGGAAACTTTATCCACAGAACTCTATAGGGATGCCCATCAAATATGGCAAGTTGAGAACAGAATAGAAATTGGCCAGACTACAGAAGACTTGGAGGCACCGCATTCAAAGGAACTCCCAAAGAAAATTTTGCTTGAAAATTTCATGGGGCTCAATATTTGCCTTAACAAGAATTCTGATGGGGAGTCTTTCAGCCTTTCCTGAAAGATAGTGAAAGGAAACTCATCTCAAAAATATCTCATTTTATATCAAATGGATGAACTATTAGGAAGTTCCCCCCATATCAAACCTAAATCTGTATCTGTAATCTCTACCCATTTCTTCTAATTATTTTCTTTAGCTCCTAATATAGTCTTCTTTTCGTGTGACAAAATTTAAAATACTTAGAGTATTTAACATGACTCCTTTACCTCCTCCTCCCAGATCTTCTCTTCTTTAGACTGGACCTCCACACTTCTTCCTTCACCTAATTTTTATTCCTTGGCACAAGGTTATTTACTATCCTGGTTACCCTACTGACAATATATGCTTGACTATCAAAGTTCTTCCAAAAGTATAGAGCCCACAACTGAATACGATGCTGCAGAGATGGTCTGACCGCAGCAAAGAACAGAAAGATGATCAACCTCCCTACTCTTCTCGTTGTCACTTAAGAGTATATTTAAGAAATAATCCCTCTACAATCTATCCAAAAAGTAATTGCAGGCTCTTTCCTCAAAGATAATGAGGAGCTTGTCTTACAATACAACCAATTCTACTTTGGATAACTATTAGTTGTTTGTTTTTTTTTTTGTTTGTTTGTTTGTTTGTTTTTTACATCACTTCCAGATTCATTAATACATTCTAGAATTTTGCTAGTAATCAAAGTCAAACTCACTGACTAAATATTTTCTTCCTCCATTCTGGTCCCTTTTGAAAAGTTATAGTCTTCTGTTGATCTGTATTTCTCTAATTTTCCACAATCTTTGAAAGATCACTGACCGGGCTTTAGTTATCACTTTTTTCAGTACCCTAGGATGGTTAAGCCAGATGACCTACACACATCAAGAGCTGCTCAGTGCTCTCTTTCAGTTTTATTATTTATCTTTGATATCAACTCCCAGTCAGCCATATTTGGTCTTTACAGAGCAAAATAAGTATTAAGCAGCTCTGCCTTCTCTCTGTCCCCTGTTCTCTGAGTAATGATCTTATCCTCTATTTTGAATAGGTTGTTTTAAAGCTTAGCTGGTTGTTGCTCCATCCACATTCATCTCAATAAACAACTCCACTTTTTCTTCTTCATAGGAATTATTTCACTTTGTGTCTTTAGATTCTGAGTTTTTCCTGTGGAAATTTATAGTCCATGAGATCCTCCCTTTCTGAGACCTTTTAAAATAGCTGTTTTCTCAAAATATAGGGAGATTGTTTCTCTCTTTATTTTTCCAAGGTGACTATATCACACTTTTCCCAGCTTTCTTCCTTTTCTATCATGAATTTTAAGCTCACTTGGCTTTCAAGTTCTCAACCAGTTCTTTCTTGGTGTGAATCCCAAGAAACCCAAAGAATTGGTTGCTCTATTTTTGAAGGATAGAATTATCATTGAGGCAAGTGCAGAAATTCACTTATTAGCTTTTAAGGAGGTAGAGGGAGGGAAAGAGAGAGAGAAAAAAATCTAGCAAGTACCTGAGTAATTCAAGCCAGCTATCATTATTGTATTGTGGCTCTGGGCCAGACTTAGAATCTCTTTCCTGAGCCTTTCACCCCTTTCTTCTTTCTGTCCAGGTGTCTGTAATTTGCTCAAGTGACAATTTTTCTATATCTCATTGTCACCAAAATTTTCTCTACCATCAAATTCTTCCATTTACTTCGTGGATTTCTTCATATGAATATATTTGAACAATATGCAGTGGTCTTTTCCATCATTGTTCCTTTTTACATATCTGATTCCATTTGAATAAAGTATCTCTTTCATAAGTTATATTCTAATCCTGAATGTCATCTCATCAAGTATTTCCCATACATCTGAGGTCACATTTACCTTTTTATTCTTTCCATTAGGAAACTACCTTATACATTGACCCATGACCATGAGTATTTGGTTTAATCTATTATTTATTATTAAAAGGTTCGGCTTGCTGGAATGATGCTGTTTACCAGTGGAGTTTTAAGGGAATTGATTGTTTCAAGAAATGTTAATAAGCAACATATAGAAACTTCCCTACAAAGATAATCTTACTGTATATGTCATTACTTCCAGTCATGAGATATTTAAGATTGGGGTCTTTATTTTTAGTGTTACTAAGTGCTTTGTACCAAAAGAATTATGGAATCCAAAAGCTTCTTAGGGCTGTTATCACAATGGGCTTCAAAGAAACTCTTAACATAAGGAGACAGATAAACTTTCAGGGAACAGAGATGCTTTGAATACAAAATGCTATTGAGAATAAACCCCTTAACTAGGACTGAAGCTTTTGAGAGGCCCTGTACAATGATGGCTGAGCTTCTACACTGAAATTGAATAACATTGGACATTGTTCATATGACCTTGTATGAAAATCACTCACAAAGATTTCTATGTAGCCATCTCTTATCTGTGACAGTAAGGGACAGATTCACAAATAAGGAAATCTACAGATCCATGGATAATCTCTCCCAGTTCATATCACTTGTTAGATGCCAAGCGGAGGTAACATTATCTGATTTTCTGTTACTTGCATTCAAATTTCCATCAAGTCCCAAGATCTATCCGCAAAGCACATGACACTTGCTTTAATATTTTCATTTATCTCAGATGGAATGAGCAAAACAAAAAAAAAGGCTTAATTCACAGAGTATATTGTTGATCCCTCAATCATTGAAACTTGACTATATATCATACTTGCACATTTATGAAAATGACATACAATTAAATATACTACCTAAGGCCATGTCAATAGCAAAGTAGATTTTTGCTGCCTTCTTTGGCTCTCGAACACTGATTGAATATTTTACTTTGCCCCCTGTTCTAACATCAGTTTTTTGATAGGAAAGGAGCAATAAAACTAATGGTGCTTAAATCTTTAGATGACAAGCTAGGGAAAGTTCTACTAAAATATACCACTGAGTCAAATAAGATGTCTTTGAAAGTCCATTGTCACTGGAATATCCCACAGTGAAACTTGCATTATGTTCAGAAAAGGCCCTGCCTTATAAATGCATGTTTATATGACTTTCTCTAAATTAAGTACCTCCTTAGCTTGGGTTAATTTTATTGAATTTCAAATGTGTTTAAAGACTATCCAAAATGCTTAGATGCAAGACTGTGTCCTTGACCTTATAGTTATTGCAATAAAACCTTATAATTAAAGCTTTAATTACCATGTGTCACTATCTTTGGGCCCACCTCCTCCCTCCCCCCCAACTCCAAAGTTCCATTGTGCTTTACTTAGCCTAAGGTAACCATTGGAAAGAATCATTAAGCTTCTAGACATTTCAAGAACTTGACATTGAATTAAGCAATTTCAGAAAACATTTTAAGTTGGAAAAAAAGCAAGTGTGTATATACATACAACTACAAATTACTCAACATCAACAAGCATTAGTTATTTGCTGGGGTGGGGGTGAGACACTTTAGGACATTTTGCTTGGCACAGAGATGGTTTAGAAATTCAGATAAGATTGTCTCTTCCTTCATGAAGCTTTCATTGTAGCAGAGAAGGTCAACACAGACATACATACCTCTCAATCAATAAGCACTTACCATGGGCCCGGAACTGTCATACAAAATATTGTACTTTTAAGTGTCTAAGAAAGAAGCAAACTGAGTGCTGTCCAAGGTCTGAGAGGGAAAAGATCAGTCCTTGAGTTTGGGGCAGGAAAAACAGAGAGTAGATGAGAATTCAAGGAAAAAAAAAACAGAATCTTCAAATATAGATAGAATTGCAAAAAAAATGGAATTGGGGAGGAGGCAGGAACCTCTAGGCATAAGGAATGGTCAGAACAAAAGCAGAGTCAAGAGAGTACCAGATATATATGGGAGATAAGAGAGCCCTATTTGGGTAGAGTATGGGGTACATGGAAGGGGCTAATGTGAAAGACGCCTGGAAATATGAAGTGGTGCCAGACTGTAGAAGGCCTTGAATACTTGATGATGAATTTTTGAAGGTTTTTTTGGGAGACAGTATAGCTCCTTTTTTGCTTGTTACCACAACTAAAAATAAGTCAGTCTATAGTATATCAAGTTGTCAGACCATTTCCCTGCTTTCTCATCTTTATAAAATGTTCATGAGAATAATCCACACACATCAAGACATCCTTGATGAAAATATGAGAAATGAATAGGCAAGTTTTTGAAAGAGGTCTGCAGTCAATTCTGTCTTGGCAGTTACATAGTTGACTGAAAGGTACCAAAAATATAAAATCCCTTGAGTTATATTGTTTGTTGGCTATTTTTTCAAACATTTGATTTGGTATAGTAGCATTCATCCATAAACACTTTCCTGTAACTAGCGTATGTTCTGGATATGTTAAAAGTATTCTAAGATTCTCTGATAGAGGGAGCTCTGTTTATGTTGGCCATGTAATGGATGGCAAGCAACGTGTAACTTAGGTAATGTTAGCTTGCCAAAAGTATTTGCCATTTTCGTGGAGCAAATTGAGGAGAGATTGCCCTGATGCTGGAGAACTCCTCCAGATGCTCCTCTGGGACACTTCAGTTACCATAGTGTCTCTGCCCCATGTTGCTTTCAGTCTAGTTGCGGGGGAGATATATGCAGTACTCAAAGATGACTGTCATCCAAAAAGTGTATTCTAGTTATCTCTAAACAAGACCTTTTAGGGTATTTAGCCCATTCCCTTCATTTTGCAATTGTGGAAAATGAGACCCAAATATGTTAAGTGATTTCCCCGAAGTCCCATAGGTCTTAAGTGATAGTACTAGGACTTGATCTCAGTTCCTTTTACACTAAATACAGTGATAGAGTTCTGGGCCTGGAGTCAAATCCAGACTTAGCCACTTAGTAGCTATGTGACCCTGAGCAATTCCACTAATCTTTGCTTGCCTCAGCTTCCTCAACTTTAAAACGGAGGTAATAACCATACCTGTCTCACAGGATTTTATGGGGACTCAAATGAGATTATATGTAAAGTACTTGGCCCATTGTAAGCACTCTACAAATGCTTACTCTCCTCTACCCCTACTATACCGTACTGTTTTTCAAATGATCATCATGCAAGAAAATCTAGCTTCACAATCTATGCAAGGAAAATGAAGTGGATGAATACTGTGTATCTTCCCAGAATATGACATGAGCTTATCTATCAGTACATGTATCTTGAACAGGCACTGGAGATGTACATTGAATGGGGACCAAGATTTGAATTAGGGAAATGAATTACATTTGGAATATTTGACAAGTCTGTCAATGTCCTCAAGCTTTTGACTTCAACAAATGAAAGTTCTTCTTAGCGCCAGTATTCTTCCTTATGGTGACACTATGTTACTGTCAATCTTGAAATATTATAGTGTCTGTAGAATCAAAATTGCAGACTATTCCAAGGGAAATGGAGATCATGTTACCAAAAAAAAATTGATTTGTGCCCAGGAAGCTGCAAAAACTATTGAGATGTGTGAATTGAAAAGGATGTGGGCTGTTGTAGTTCTAAGGGATGACACATTAATACCTGAGTGCTGCACTTGTAATTGTTAAATGGTAAATATTAGAAGGGTACATCTTCTTTTGAAGTCATGGATGAAAATTGTCCAGGATGAGAAGATATGAACAAGTTAGGATCTGCCCTATTGAAGAAATACTACCCGCCATCTAGATTCTTCTTAAACTTCTTAAACTTTTCCAATTCCCAGTCCCTTTGCACCCAAGAAATTTACACAACCCTGGTATGTAGGTATATAATATAGACATATCAACCAAACATTTACTGATAATAACTTATAATTTCGCATAACCCCCACCTTCCATTACTTGACCCCATACAGGGTTACTTCCCACACTTTAAAAAACTTTCATCTAGATGATTAAAATGTTTCCATAATGGAGAGATATTAAATGGATGGTGGTTTGAATTGAATATCATCATTTTTTGTGTATTTAATGAAAGTTCTTTCAACAGTATTAGTAACCTCTCTCAAGTAAATACTCAAATCTTGCTGTTGAAGAGCTTTTGTAGGTGAGAACCATCAGTAAGTCAAGATGTCAAATATTAACTATGTTCTTACTGTGTACCAAGCACTGTTCTAAGTGCAGGGAGTAGAAAGAAAAGCAAATGACGCTCCGATCTCAAGGAGCTTTCTGCTAATGGGGAGACAACTTGCAAGCAAACATGCCTATGTTCAAGATGTATACAGGATCAGCACTCCTACTTGGATTGCAAAGTAGTAATTAAGCCACTTCCTCTTAAGTTTTCCAATCTCTAACTTTTTCTACTTGCTGAGGCCTTTGTTGTTATTGTCGGGCCTTCATTCTCAAAGAGGATGGTGACATCAGGAGGAGGATGTCTTGACTTGCAAGTGAATTGGATTTAAGTGAGAGACAGAGCTGTGCAGTCACCAGTCTCACTCTCTCCTCCAGAGTCATCAGTCTAGTAGCAAGACATAGGTCAAGCAGTGATGGCCCTGTGTTATGACAGATGAGAAAGGCTGAGTGTGGGCCTCTATGAGACCGTGACCACAGAGTCTCAATGCTTCGGTATCTACTTTTCCAGGAGGAAAAAAAAAAGCTACAAAGCAGCAAAAGCAGTGACAAAAAGACATCAGAAACTTGGCTATTCTATAACTACATCCTCATCCATTTCCAAAAAAAAAGATCAGGTGCCAAGTTAAAATAAAGTAAAATATTTCCATTTCATTATCTCAATTTTTTTCATGAAATTACCTTTTTAGGGTATTTGTTTAAAACACAGTTTCTTTCCGCTTCAGTTTTTCCCTCATTGAATAACATTGTGAAAAACATGAAATAAGAAGTGCATTCAAACTCACAATAGTCCAATTCATAAGCTAATTGAGAAAATGATAGAAAAGGGGCTTTGCAGGATGATTTAATAGCATAGTTTGTTAGAAGGCTGTCTCTTTTCTGATACATGCAGTGCTGAAGTGAAAAGGGCCCAGGAGGCCTGCCCCATCCCAGTGCTGCTGTGCAGATGTCTCTTTTTTCATATAGTCTAGACTCTAGAGAATTCTTCATAGAACTATTACTCTTAACAGCTCATTTTAGTTTGTTTCTTTAATTTGCATGAGTAGAATGCATTGTCTGTCCATATCTTGACACATATGGCTTGTCCGTAAGTTTATTAGTAAGGGGCAAGTACTGACTTCTAAAACTTTTTTTTTTCTGGTTACGTCCATCCCTTTGGCAATGCAGTGAATCCCATGACTCCTTCTCAGAATAATGTTTTATTATCTGTATTCATAATTGAATAAGATGCTGCGTTTCAGGCAGAGGTTCGTGAAAATAAAGATGTGATTTTTTTTTCCCCATCCAAGTTCACAGACTCTGTGAAATCTATCTGCAGGCTCATTGGGAGCCTGCAGAGCCCAGATTGAGAATAAGGGACTAAAATTTGTTTCTTTAGAGTGGCTTGTATATATTAGGTAGTCAGTAGATCCTTCCTGATGATGATCATGATCAGGTTCTCTCACACCCCCTCCTCTTGAAGAGTTTCTTTGGGCATCACTTAACTTGTTGAACTTTATTTTTCAATCGACAGACTAGAAAGTACTTGAGAGTACAAAGCACCAATGCCAGAGACAAGAGCTGTTGCTCTGATTTGCTTATTTACTTGATAGTGACTGTCTTTATTAAAGACTCTAAGCCCCTCAAAGTAATGATTGTGGTACCTAGATTTATAATTGTATTTATCTTTACGATTTTGTTCTAAGGCACATTGCCCTCATTTTCTAAAGCCCTGGGTGGATTGAGAATAGAAAGTAATGCTTTCAGGTCACTACGGCTATTTCTCTCCCACATGGAAAAAGTACCTTCTAGTGAAAAATAACAGCCTTATCTTATAGGTTTAAACATATTCAATTGAACATTTCTTTACCTCAAAGGGTGGGTGTTATTCTAAATGCCAATTCCCCAAAATTATGAGTCCTGTCATACATAATTATGTTCAAAATTGCATTTGAAATCTATTATTAACACTGTTAACAGGGGACATTGTTAAAATAGTTATTACTCTTGGCCTTAACACAAAAAGCAATAATGTCAGTATTTCAGTGAGTTAAAAGCTACAGGGCAGCAGCCTCTGCATAAAGCCACTGCAGGTATGGTTCTTAATGGGCTGTTAATTTTATAGTGGGTGAACATAAAAGAAAGAGACTTTTAAAACTACTGTAGGTGTAGAAATTGCAGAAACGCAAAATCTCACCATTGGGAGGGGCCTTTGCGGCCATCCGGTCCCCATTTGTGTCCGACCGAGAACCACGGTTACAATAAATGGTTATCCAGCTTTTGCTTGAGGGCTGCCAGCTAAGAGCACCCCATTTCTTTGGCCCATTTCACCTTGGAATGGCTCTAATTGGTGGGAAGTTTTTGCTTACCTTGACACTAATCCAGCCTCTCTGAGGGTCCCACCCACTGCTCCAACTTCTGCCCTTTGGAGCCAATAAAGCAAATCTAATCCCTTTTGAACATTACAGCCATTCACCTACTTGAAGAGAACTACAGTATCATATCTTCCTCCCCCACCCTAAATCTCATCTTCTCTAAGCTAAACATACCCAATTCTTTAAATAATTTCTAATATGCCTCTCCTTTTAGTAGTTTATGTGATCATTTGTTTTACATGATTTATTATTTGTAATGAGTTCTTTTATTTCTTGACTTCTCGAGGGGAATGGAAGGGGAAGGAGAGAATCTAGAACTGAAAATAAAATAAAATTGAATTAAAAAAATACATGCCCTTACTTTTTTTAGTAAACCACAAATCACACATTTCAAGGATTCTATACCATTGGTAACAATCCCTTAGTTGTTTTACTGAGTTGTTATTTTCAAATTTATTTTTTGCTAATTTATATGTTTGTTTAGATATTTCTGCTGTGTCAAAGCAAAATTTGTCAATTCTGTCAGCCACTTTTGTTCTACCCTATTATCTAAATGTTATTCTCTTCCATGGAAAAAAGAAGGAAAATAAATTGAGTAGGTCTCTCTTCTCTGAGTTCCGTTCTCAAAGTTCTTTTTATCTCCAGCAATGCTCCTATCATTTCCTTGAACTTTTTCCCAAATTTCAAATAAAAATCCTTATTTTTGTGATTATTCTCAGTATTCTTTGACAACCTTTGCTTATGCTGATCTTTAGCACTCCTCATATTATTTATTCTCTTGGCACCATGCCATGCCTTTGTGTGAGCTTTCCTGCCTTTGTTTCCATGTTCTATATAGATCTTTTATAATCTGGGTTGGTTGATTAATTCCATATGTGTCTACATTTGCCTCTTGAGAGTTTAGAGATTTTTTCTTCTAGTACCATTATTAATGAGTACCCATTGATGTGCTTTTTGCATTGATTATCCTGGTGATAATAGTTAGCCAGTCAGACTTAATGAGCTTTTGGGAAGAAATATTAACTGAGGTGGTATAGGAAGTATGGTTCATATAAATATCTTCTAAAACAGAAGTATACATTTCCATAAGTGCATAAAGAATTGGGGGTAAAGTTGTCCCAATCTTAGAAAACTCACATCATAAAGAGATGATACAAAGTACTTCTTCTAAGTCCTTTTCTCCGTTCACAGTCTTTTTTATTGTGTAGTTTTCTATTGCTTCCCAGTACAGTCATCATGTTACCTTTTTCAACCTTACCTTACCTACCTAATCAGCCACTGCTGTCACCTGTTACAGGGAGAGTACTAGGTCACTAATGGGAGGTCTAAAATCTTCTGATCTTCCAGAGTTCACAGGGTCATCTAATTGGTCAAGGAAATACCCTCCTTCCCTCCCTTCCCCCACCTCTCTGGGACTTGGCTGGGCTGTCCTTTCCTTTAGGCTCCCAGAATCTGGAATGCTTAGATTGCAAAGTGGTTTATTATTTTATAAAAGGACCCAAAAGACATGACTGAGTCTCCTCAACCAATTCTAATATACTTCCTCTGTAGCATTATTTCATTTCACCCAATGTCTTTCACTCTACCCACATTGATTGAGGACTTTTCACACCTAATTTAATGCTTTTCATTGATCAGTTCAACAGAGGTGCTCCCACTGATTGAAGTAGTTACTTTAAGTGAGATGGAATTATTGATTCAGTGAACCCCCTCCCCCCCAACTGTTACATAGGGATTCTGAGAGGCAAAAGGAAAAAGGGAATCCCTCCCAGGCATTGGGAACAGCCAGGAAAAGGTACAGAGACTCCTGATATACTGTTGTGTGTGAGAACCAGCAAGTGGACTTTTTTTCCCCGGAACTTGGGATTGGGAAAAAGAATGATACACAATAAATCTGCTTTAAATGTCTAAAAAAGGACTTTTTGTTTTTTTAATTTTTGAGGCAATGTGCTTTGTCACTTTGGGAATGACTTTCTCAGACTTAGGCTTTTCCTATTTTATTAGATATATTAGTAAGCTAGATTACTGGCTTAATTCTAATAAAAAGAAATTGAATAAGGAACCAGAAAAGGTAATCTCTGAGTGAGTGTAAATTGACATTTCTACATGTAATAAGTTTCATAGAATTAGCTTTGTAAGTGCAAAGGTGGAAGAAGTATGAAATGTTACTTGGGGAAAATACTCTCTGAATCTATCATATTTTTGATATGTGACCCTTGATTTTGTTGTTGTTTCTTTAAAACCAGTGTTTCAGAAGGGACGCGCTATAGACACTGGAGAAGTTGACATTGGAGCCCAAGTCATGCAGACCATCCCTCCTGGTTTATTCTGGCGTTTCCAGATCATGATTCATCATCCAATCTATCTGAAATTTAACATTTCTTTAGCCAAGGACTCTCTGTTGGGAATTTATGGAAGAAGAAACATTCCACCTACCCACACCCAGGTAATTGGTTAATATTGATGGTTTCTTTGATGCCTTATATAAAGCCATGATGAAGAGTTTATGGTAGGTGTCTTATAAGGTAGCTGAGAATCAGGAGTGAAATGGGTGATTCAAAATGTAGACATGAGCCAAGCTTCCAAATGCTCACCTATTATACTGTGATGAAAAAAAAAATGCCTGAACAATATTGTCCAAGCAGATTTGGAAGCAGCAGCTCTGGGAACCATCCTAAAAGCTCAGATCCTGATTCCAAGAATTTAGCCGCTAGGGCTGTGACCCTGAATGCAGTGTGAGAATGCTTAATGTGACACCCAGTCCAAAAGCTTTTTCATGCCAGGGCACCATCTTTTGTGGTTAGCTCTCCTAATTTACAGAGCTATAGAGACATGTCTTGTATGACTGCTGATTTTTTTTTGTCAAGAGGCTCGGGAATTGGTGGGCTGTTGGTTTTGCTCTAAGGTGTAAAAGTTATTATGCAGCTGTCTGCTTCCTTATTTTTCACATGCTTCATTTCTTACATCTCTCCTTTTCCTTTGTCTGTCCTAGACCCTCTTTAGGATGCTACTAAGAAGAATAGGGAGAATGAGGAAGCTAAGGTTTAGAATGATTGCCAGGCTGGATGGTTTTTCTTCACCCCTAGATCTGTCTGAAGTCTGCCAGAGACTAAGGCTGTATTCATCAACTTTAGACCAGGAAGGGGATGGAAATCTAACTCAACTGAAACATTTGTCTTCTGAAAGAAAGATGCATGTGTCATGTGGTTACCCTATAGGCATCACATAGACTGCCCCTGACTCACTGTGCAGCCTCAAACTAATCATTTCCTCTCTAATCCTCAGTTGCTTCATCTGTCAAATGAGATAGTTAGACTAAAAGTCTATTAGTCTAAGATCCCGTTCTAAAACAGCAGAACTTTTTAAACCCGATCTGTGATTTCATTGGTATTGGAAACTTCTGCTGAGTGTCCTCTCTCCCAAGTCAAGTTAGTACCCCTTCTGCAACTTAAAGACCTCGAGAAGGTGAGGTTGGAGGCGAGGCTAAACCCCATCTGCCTGGTTCCCAGGTCAAAGCTCAGCCTACTATTCCACTCTTCCTTCTCTAGAGCAAATGAGTGCAGAAAAAAGGAAATCCAAATATCGTTGTTGATAATAAAATCAAGTTTTTGATTTGTTTTGTTTTTGTAATTGTAACATTTTCAGCAGCTCATTTATGTTTCCTTCATCTTTGCAGTTTGATTTTGTGAAACTGATGGATGGCAAACAACTCCAGAAACAAGATCCCAAGAACTCTGAGGATTCACAGCATAGTCCAAGGAACCTGATCTTAACTTCCCTGCAAGAGACAGGATTCATTGAGTACATGGATCAAGGGGCTTGGTACCTGGCATTCTATAATGATGGAAAAAAGATGGAGCAAGTGTTTGTGTTAACTACTGCAATTGGTAAGATACATACATATATACTTGTGTTTATAGATATAAATATGCATGTAAAATCTCCAGAAAGTCATCATTTTAGTAGCATCTTAATGTCATTTATATACAGTAGTCATTTTACCTCAAAATCAGAATGGATCGATTTTGGGAGAGCTTTATTGTATTTACTATTTAGAAACACTCATCATATACCAATAGGAATGGCTACCTGAAAAATATTGACTCTGGAGCTGTACTAACAAACAAAAGTTGTAACCATCATGCTCAAGAAGTTACAGTGGCTCCCTACTGCCTCTTGAATAAAATATATTCTCAACTGTCATTTAAAGTCCTTTATAATTTGGCTACAGAATATCTTTATAGAGTAATATCATGATACTCCCCCCTCACACTCTACATTCCAAATAAACTGGCCAATTCTTTGTTTTCCATGAACAACACTCCATGCCTGGAATGACCCTCCCACTGTACTTCTACCTCTTAACATTCCTGCTTCAAGTGAAGGCTCAACTCAAGAGCTGGCTCCTATAAGAGGCCTTTCCTGATCTTCCTCCTCACTCTCCCACCCAAGTTATTAATGATTACCTCCTTCTTAAGATATTTCTCTCTCTCTCTCTCTCTCTCTCTCTCTCTCTCTCTCTCTCTCTCTCTCTCTCTCTCTCTATATAATATATATATATATATAATATATATATATATATATATATATATATGTATGTATTTCACATTTCCTTTTCTCTGCCTATGGCATATCCCCCAGCTCAAGTAGAATATAAACTCCCTTGAAGTAAGAACTTTTTCTTCATATCCCAAGTGATCAGCACAGTGCCTAGCATGTGCTTTGATAAATGTTTGAATCTCATTGGAATAGATTTTTTAAATAATTGCTTCAAATATCATTTTAAAATAATATCAGGGTAGCATTGCAGATTTTCTTTTAGAAGAATTGAGTTGAGACCCATTTAAGCCCCAACAGAACTTAATCCATTAATATAGTACTTTTAAGGATGTGAATAATTCAAGGTTCTATTTCTGTTGCTGCTGTGTTGTTGTTGTTGTTGTTGTTATTGTTATTGTTGTTGTTGTTGTTGTTGTTGTTGTTGTTTAAATCCAAAAAGAAGAGAATTTTTTCATGGATTGGAAAGAATCTAAATTGTTCTTTTTAAAAATGTGTTTAAAGCTTTTAAATTCAATATACAGCAACTCCATATGCTTAGGTATGTCACCTGACTTAATGATGTCACACTGGGTTTTTTTAAAGTGAATTCATTTACCATGAACCTCTAAAGGACTAAAACAGAGCTATTTAGGAACTTAAGGTAAAGAACCCACAGACACTAAGTTTTATTATATAAAGTATCTTGAAACACCAGTTTTTTTTTTAAATAAGGGAATTACAGCTATCTTGTTTACTCCGTGACTTTTACCACTTTATCCCTTCCTTAGTTTATTCAACCAGATGTTCAGCAAACTGGGTTGACTGTGAATGGCTAGACCATCTGCTTTTCCTAATAATTCTCTTCTATTTTTCAATAATGTTGAAGAACTTGAACCAGGAAAATGGCATTTTAACTATCACTTTGTCAAAGTTTCCCAGAAAGTAAGAACAAAGGCAATAAAAGCATATTAATGAACTTTTACCAGAGGAAAACTCTACTCATCTCACATATTTGAAATGTAAATACCTCTTTGCTAAATTAGAAGACAAAAAAGAATATTTCAGTTGTTTTCCTCAGGGCTGCCATCTTCCTAGACACAATAGAGATGTTTCTAGTGGAAGAGACTAATGCTACTCCTGCTTGATCATGCAAACATATGATGAGAGACCAGGGTTTCTCCTATGAAATCAGAAAAATAGGAAAACTTGAAAATTTTGATGAAGATATGTTGCTGTTCTTTATCACTTCCTTCCCAAAGACTCCCATTTCTTTCCCATACTTGACTTGTTGCATATTACTGCAACATGACCAAAGTGTCCTCGTAGGTCTTGCATTCTCCGTGGAGAGCTCAGTGTCTTTCATATAGTATATTTGTCTTTTCTCTGAAATCCTATGTTTTTATCACCTTCTCTGATTAGTAAAATTGTGATTTTATATTGCGTCTCAGTGGAACTTTCTTCCAAAGGGGTGAGCACATGTATTCAGCTGCAGAATTAAGATCAAATCAAAAGGAGTATCTGAATTTTATTAAACACCTGACATAGTAGAAAGAGAGCCAGTTTCAGGGTCAAGAAGATTTGAATGCCAGTTCCTTCTGTAACAGATACGGTAATTTGGTGAACCTGGACAAATCATTTTGCCTCTCTGTCTCAAGCAGATCTCTAAGAATGAAAATTTCAAAATTTCACTCATCTACCTTAATAGAACAGGGTTCATGTCCAGAGAGTTAGCTGTATCAGCGAACTAACGTGCAAATTATTTGGTCATTAAATATTCCCTATTCATTTTCCATATCACCTGTTGGTGGTAAATGTAAGCATTAGCTGATTTGAACATGATTCCTGTATTGATTATTCAGTTGTTTCCTATCCTTTAAAATATAATTTACTTTAGTGTTAATGGGTGTGTTTTCACCATGTTCAGTGACTCATAACTCTGTTGTTGAAACAAAAATTCAGCATTTTAAACATAATAGACTGCATGGACCAATAAACTCCAAATTACCAAGACTTTTCATGAACCACTGTATCTCAGTAGGCCCATGCCTACTAGAGGAACACATTTATGTAAAAATGAGAAGTGACTGAGAACTTTGGCAAATAACATGAATGTTGTCTGTACTTAAATGTGATTTGGGGAGATGTGTTAGAGACTAGGGATACTTTAGAAATTAATGAAGAAATTTATTAATATATATCATTCAAGCAAATATTCTCAAGTTATTTTTCTTTTTTAAAAATAGCTTTTTAATTTTTCAGAATACATGCAAAGATAGTTTTCAACATCCGCCCTTGAAAAACTTTGTGTTCCCCATTTTTCTTCCTTCCTCCCCACTTCTCCCCTCCCCTAGACAGTAAGTAATCCAATATAGGTTAAATATGTACAATTCTTCTAAACATATTTCTACATTTATCATGACGCACAAGAAAAATCATATCAAAAGAAAAAAAAATGAGAAAGAAAAAATCAAGCAAACAACAACATCCGCAACAACAAAGGTGAAAATACCATGTTGTGACCAAATTCAGTCTCTGTATTCCTCAAGTTATTTTTCTAAAGTAATGGAGTTTTATTAGTAGCTCCTCCATTGAAAGTTACCTGAAACCAAAGATTTAACCTGTATGGAAAGTTTAAGTGTTTGAAAGAAATCAAGAGATGGTGCTGTACAGCAACCAATTAGATAAGCCAAGCCTGAAGGCAATTTAATATGGTAGCACAGTGGTTACTAAGCCCAAGAACAAAAGTTAATGAGCAAAGGACCCCATTTTCAACCAGAACTGTGGGGAAATTAGAAGACACTTGAGCAGAGATTAATTTTAGACCAACAACTTCCACCATATGCCAAATGAAAAATGACATGTCATAAAAGAAAAAGTAGTAAACAGAAGAGGACATCTTTCAAATCTATGACTTAAGTAGTAATTCAAAATGAAATAACAAATAGAGAAGATCACAAAAAGCAAAACAGCCTTTTTAATTTATGTAAAATAAAAATATTTTTGTTAGAACTTAAAAAAAAATCTTGAAAGAAGAGAAAACTCTGCATCACATTTTTCTGACATAGAGTTCATATCTAAGATACATAGATGGTTGAAACTAACACGTTTCTCCAGGAGATATATGGACAAAGACTATCAAATTGTTTTTAAAAGGAAATTTACAAACTACTGATGTGTAAAAATGCTCCAAATCACCAACAATCAGATAATTGAAAATAACTGAAACAACTCTGAGATTTTACCTCATATCCAGTGCTCTGGGCTGGGCCTGACTCAGATCAATTCCTTTATAGTTAAAAGTTGATATTAGCATAAAATGAGATATTTATAGATCAATCAGTATTGAGTCAAAAAAATTTACAAAAATTTAAATTACCAATTTTTAAATTTAACGAGAGAAGGTTAGACTTTTCAGACACCTCAAGTATGTTTAGCTACATGAAGCTCCTGAGCCTGAGTTACACATAGTGATCTATCAGTCAAGCAATAGCTGACCCCCCTAGAGTTTCTCCTGCTCTTCTTTGTACTTAGAAAACCAGGAAGTGATTAGTAGTCTGAGCCTTTAGTTTCCTGGAGCAACCACTTCTCTAAGGACATAATACTTTTTAATGAAAAACTGTCCTAACTTGCATGGAAGTTGAGATATTGTTCCTATCACACCTAGCAATTCATCAAAAATGACAAAAGGCTGAAATAATCATGGTTGCAGAGGCTCCATGAAGAGAGGCACGTTAGAGGCCTATTAGTGGAACTCTGACTTGATCCAGCCATTCTGGAAACCACTTTAGAACTATGCTAGAAACGTGATTAAATTGTTCTTATTCAGTGACCTCACTACTGGGAATATGAACCTAATAGGTGAATGGCCAATAGAAAGGTCTCTATACGAAAGCGTTTGTGGTGGCACTTTTTGTGTTATCATAAAACTGGATCAAAGCGGGTGCGTGTTTACTAAGGAATGGAAGAAATTTTACCTTTTTTTTATATGATACTAAAAGGTTTCAAGATACAGTTTAGGCTCAATACATGGTTCAGTCTGCCATCTTGAATTAAAATAGCATCTAGTAAAAGTTTTCAAGTAGGCATGTCTCAAAAGCCAGAGGTTATAGAACTAGGTATTTTCTATAAACACTAAGTTTACAGAATCGATATTTGTGTGGTTTAGGAGGAGGGAGGTGATAATTGAATACAAAATAGAACTTTCAGAACATTTGAATAAACTACACTAATTCCAGAAGAGGTAGTCACATGCTTAGTAACTGCTTCTTATCCCACCCTCCCACTGGTAATTCTCTTCTGTAAGTAGCATCTGTAAGGTAAGCATCCAAGACAGATTTGGCCTGGTTTGTTAGTCACTTGAGCTATGCCTGTAGTAATGGAAGTGAGAGGCAAATCAGGATTATCCTTGGGCAAAGTTTGTTTTCTCTGTTTGGTCTCTTTCTTAGCACTCTTTCCTCTACTGCTTCTAAGTCTCCCTAGTATCCTCACTTTGTTTACCCCTTTTTCTCTCTCTCTTATTCTCTCTCCCCCTTCCTCCTTCCCTCCTTTCTTTTCTTCTCTCTTTTCTCTCATCTCTCTTTTTTTCTGTTGCCTCTCTCCTTTCCCTCTCTTTTTTTTCTCTCCCCTTGTCCTCTTTCTCTCTCTTCTTTCTTCCCCTATCATTCATATTTCAAAGTCTGTTGCCAGAAGGAAATCTTATCACTGCGTATGGTGACACCAGTAAACATTATTTTCCTATGCCTGACCCATATGTTCTTAACTTTAAAAATCAAATTTTATGATGTACTTGACTTTAGGATGTAGTTCTCAATTAAAATGAAAAAAGCAGGAAGCAGAAGCTGCTCTGGGGTAAAAGATAAAGGAAAGAACAGCATTTTTTATCAGTCGCTCTCTATGGATACCCTGGAGTGTCTGAGCACTGCCAGTGCTTCTTTGAAGCCCATTGCAGGTGGTACCTTCCTGTGCATTTCATATTGGTTTCTCTTCTTGTTTGCATCACTAGTGCTCTGTTCACGGATGAGAGTCCAGAGACAACTCTCAGAAAAATCAATAAAGTGTAGAGATTTTTATTAATATCGAAAGCAAAATTTATTAACATTTTCCTCCAGAACAACCATATTCCTATAAGACCACTCCCATAAAGTTGTCTACAAGGACTCAGGTGAAATTAAACTTTATTTACTCCTGAAACTGTCTTTTCTGGGATCCTATTAAACATCCATAGTAGGAAAATTTAAATGTAGATATGAGAACTGTCACTACTACTTGGTATAAGACACAGTTTTATAGCTCAGAGATGTGAGGAGGAATTATAACAAGAAATTGCTATTCCATCTGTGACGGGAAAAAATTCAGTGTCCTTTAGTCAAAAGACAGTTTTTCTACCTTCTCATGACTACCTCTTAAGAAAAATAATGGTCTTCCCAAAATAACTAATTTTAATGACTTTTACAGTTGTTGGCTCTTTGCCACGTATTGCATTCCTGCCAACACAGATGTACTTCACCGAGTGTCATGTGACTGTTATCCCAGCCAATTATGGAACCCCAGGTCAGAGAACACAGTCATAAACATGCAAAGGAAAATATTGGTGTAGGACAGGTACCTTGCCTCCCCCTCATGGTTTGTTTATTCCTTGCCATTCTTACTGCATCCTGTGGTTACCAAGATAGCCATCTGCCTTTTTCTTCTTCTCCTTCCCAGCTCAATGCCAGAGCCCCATCTTCCAACCCTTCGCTGTCACTTGCTAACTACTCTGTCATAGAAAAGAAAGGTCTCTTGCTTTTCACTTTGAAACTGCTCAGGACCAGTACCTTAGAAACATTAAAACAGTGTGCTTTCAGATGAGGCAGAGACCTAAAACTTTCCAGAACTGATGTTTGAAATTGGCAAGTCGTTTCTTAAAACTCTTTGAGCTGAAGGTGGAGTTTCTAGAAAATTAGAAAGAAAAGAATTTAACCTACAAAAAAGAAATAAAAATAGTTCACATTTAAATAGTGCTTAATAAGTACTAATGAGTAGACTTATGAGTATATAATAATATAATATAATAAGTATACTAATAAGATGCTAGTAAGTATCAGAATCAGGATGTGAACTCAGATCTTACTTATTATAAGTGTAGCATTCCAGCAGTATTAGCCTATTCTAATGTTGCTACATATAAGTTAAATTATCAACCAAACTTAGATCTTACTTATTGTAAATCTAGTATTCTAACAGTATTAGCCCATTCAAATGCTGCTACATAAAAGTTAAACTGTCAACCGAACTCAGAGCTTACTCATTGTAAGTCTAATATTCTAACAGTATTAGCCTATTCTAATGCTACTACCTAAAAGTTAAATTGTCAACCGTATAATTCATTGGAGTCATCTCTCGAAACAATATATGATACTGGCTGACTGACAAGACACGACAAACTTTTTTTCCCCTCACTCTTCCTTGTATCATAAATAGATACATATGTTATGTCTCTATTTGACTGTAAACTCTATGAAGGCAAGTTCTGGACCTTATTCCACGTTTTGTAAATGGCAGTGTGCCATTGTGAAGAGTCAAGCTGAAAAGTCAGACTTGAATTCTTATCCCACCTCTGACATACCAGCCATTTGATCCTGGACAATTTTCATAACCCATCTCAAGCTCATGTACTTTCTTAGGATTTATATACTAAATTATAGTTAAGTGTTCTGTACTCTGATGAGGTCACAGGTCCTCTTTAGAATTTTTATCCCTGGTTGTTTTTCAGTTGTTTATTCAGTTGTCCTGAACATAGGAGGCATTTAATAAATGTAAGATTGAAGTGGTTTTTTTGTATTTTTTAAATGAAACTTTGGCCCTCAATATTCTGATTATTTACATGATACAATAAAATTCCCTTCACTGTGCATTTTGTGGCTGACAGAACTGAACTCCACAAAAACCTGTTCCTCAAAGAACTGATTTAAAGGAAGTCAATGGCATGGCATGAATAAGCATTTACATTAATGAGGACATTTCCCAACAAAATACTTCAGTTCTGATGGTTTTAGCAGTGGTGAATTTAACATGAACACTTACTTTAAAAGCCTTCCATTGTCATTTATTAATGGCATTGGAGTACTGGCTGTGATATTTAAAGTCAGAATAAAATAAACTATTCTAATTTGCTTGAAAAGCAACTTTATTTGCCTTTACCTGAAAGTGAAAAGTAGACAAAAGAATCTTATGTTTTTAGGATCCGTCTTTGAGCTTACTTTGTTTTTAAGAGTCATCTTGGTTTTCCTGGAAAAGGGTATAGGATAGTGACAGCAATGCTGGATTTGGAGTCATATGTCCTACAATATAACGTGGCCACTTCCCTGCCTTTGTGAACTCGAGCCAATGCCTTTCCCTCCCTTTGGGCATCAGGTCCCTCCACTGTATGATGAGGGGGTTGAATTAGATGGCTTCTGAAGTCATCCCAGCTCTAGAGTTGTTGTCCAGTGAGGAATCAAAGCACAGGAGTCCTGAGGGGCAGGATTGGTTTAATGCCTACTATACATGGGCATGAATTGAAAAATATAATTACCAAATACCTCATAGAAGGGTCCTCAGGTTTGTTGTTCTGCCTCTCTACAGAAATAATGGATGACTGCTCTACAAATTGCAATGGAAATGGGGAGTGTATCTCTGGCCACTGTCACTGTTTCCCAGGATTCCTTGGCCCTGACTGCGCAAGAGGTAATGAATTTACTCTATGTTCTATTAGACTGTGAAGAAATAAACATTATTGGAGAATGCAAACATAGCTAATTTATATAATAAATATGCTCATGGCTGACCTTACAAGGAGGTTTTATAAGTAGTTAGCTGCTTATAGATAAGCTCCCTCCTTTCACACCCAGCCTGCTGACACCTGAAATTTCACAGTTGGAGCTTAATTACTTTGTAATCAACCAAGGACCCCCAACCCTTTGAATTGGGGCTAATGAAGGGAAACCACTCACTCCTCTCCTCATTCCTTAAAGCTGAACACAGGGAGGAATGGGAAAGAAAAAAAAATAAGCATGTGTTAAATACCTACTGTGTGCTAGGCACTGTGTTAAGTGCTTTACAGACCGTATCTCTCTTGATCCTCCCAACAAATCCTGAAAGGTAGGTATCAAGGTAGACATGTAATAGATCTCATAGTTTGCTGGAGCAGTTGAAGCAAGATGAGAGTTTCATCTCCACTGATAGGCCAATGTCCCTAAAAGTGACAACCTATCACTTATTTTCCCAGGAGGAAGTATGAAATAGTGGATAAAATGGTACACTCCAGTCCTTCCACAGACATTTTCCTAATTCTCTAACTCTGGACAAGTCTGTGCCCATTCTGTGCCTTAGTTTGTTTATGGATAAAGTGAAGGGAGTGATAGTAGGTGACCTGTATGGTCCCTTCTGAATTCAAATTGAGAACCCTATATATATGTCTTAATACTTTAATATCAATGAATTGATTCATAGAAGATTTTTATAGAAGAGGGGAAAATGACAATGGGCTTGGGGAAGTCGCCAAATGAATAAGGGATGCTAGGGAGGGAGGTGGTGGAAGGACTCACAAAGAGGGTGTGAAAGACAATCTAAGACAAATTTCACCTACGTTGTATCTGGCCTAAGGTTGGTTCTAAATGTACTTTTGAAAAATTACAAATAAATCAAAAGCAGGGCTTTTTTGGCACATAGGATTCTTCTCTTGACTTTTTGGGTGTCCTAGTTAGGCCATGTATGGCATCTAACCTTTCACTTTGGGTTATTACCTATTCTTCCCTCTCTCTCTTCCATGTCCAACTAATTCCCTGCTTTTTGGTCAACTAATGAATAATCTCTAAATATATTGAACTTGTTACAAAGTAGTGTTTTATTTTTATTATTTATTATGTTGGGTGCCAAATGTGATGACCACATATTTTAAAATCAGCCGGAGTCAGGAATTCAGGTTAGGGGGAAATCGTCAATCTTTATTCTTAGTAGAGGTGAAGAAGGATCGAAGGTGAAGGGGAATTGGAGGTGAAGGGGGATCCGAGGTAAAGGGCAGTCACGATAGCAATACGAGCAGCTGTGTCAAGAAGCCAGCCAGCAGTCTCTCTTTCCGCTTCCCTCTCTGCCCCCCTGCCTCCACCCACCAAAATCATCATTTCCTATACAACACATCAGGACTTGCACAAAGAGTGGACGGGGCCATTCTTTCTCCAAGCATATATTAATAGAGTATGGTCCAATTACTATTTAGCTTCATGGGCTTGGGATCTCAGTGCATCAACTCGAGCCTCAGCTCATTACAATTATTAACCACTTATTATGGTATGATATTAATAAATAATAATAGCTAACATTTACTTAGTGATTTAAGATGAGCAAAGTATTTTTCATGGCTACCTAAGTACTTTTCAAAGTACATTTCATTTGATCCCCATAATAACTATGAAGTTGGTGCGGTTATTTTATAGATGAGGAAACCACACCTGACCAAGTTTAGCTGGATTTAGAATTAGGAATACGTAGGTGTACATCCTACCTTAGACACATAGTAACTCTGTGACCCTAGACAAGTCACTTGACATTCCTGAGCCTCAGCTTCCTTATCTGTAAAAATGGAGCTTATCATAGCTCCTACCTGACAAGAAAGGTTGTTTTGAGGACCAAATGCCTAACATAGGTATAGTACTTGGTAAAAACCTTTAAAGTGCTATAAAGTGTGAAGTAGTAGTAGTAGTAGTTAGTAGTAGTACTAGCAGCAGCAGCAATAGTAGTCGTAGTAGTAGTAGAAGAAGATTATAGAGATAATACAGAAGAAAACATTGTGCAAACTAAAAGATCTCTTTATTGATTAACCATCTAAATAATATATAATATCATGATATAAACATTTTATTTTATAAATTTCCATTTCTGTATAGACGGAGTAGAATTTTTATAATAAACCAATCCAGGAAAAAAAAATTGTTTCAAAACTATTAATATATAGGCGAAAGCTAAATATGCAGTGCAATTCCTCCTAAAAGGAAATGACTACAGTATTTGTAATCATCAACGTGTTTCTATTTAAGCAAGTGGAAGCCATAAATAGGACCAATTTTTGCCTGAAATATTATACTAGAATCAATATTAATTTGCTCTTTAAAGAATTTGAAAGCATTATGAGAACATTACAACTCCATTTGCTAACCTTCAGATTCATGCCCTGTGCTATGTGGTGGAAATGGAGAGTATGAGAAAGGACACTGTGTCTGTCGGAATGGATGGAAAGGACCAGAGTGTGATGTTCCTGAGGAGCAATGCATCGACCCGACTTGCTTTGGCCACGGCACCTGCATCATGGGAGTCTGCATCTGTATGCCAGGATACAAAGGCGAAGTCTGTGAAGAAGGTCAGGGCCCTCTCTTGTTTTCTTGCTTCAATTTTATACCTTTCCTGAAGGCATTAGGTAGTTTTTTTGTGAGCCATAAATGGGCAAATGTCTCTCAGGATTATTGGAGGGAGGGAGAAGAGAAAAGGCTCATTCTCCTTTCTAATTTCCATTCTTTAATATGACTTATATAAAGCAGAGTGTATATTATACATAGCTCCCTTAGCAATTTATAGTGACCTCTCCCCTCCCATTTTCAATACTCTTAATTTGAATGATATTTTACTTACAAACCATGTCCTCACACATATTCCCTGTAAAAATGGACTTAGGAAAGGAAGCTCTGCTGCTGAGGAAGATCCTAAAAAGTACTGGGGCTCAGAAGACCCAAGGTCACCTCCCTGCCCTAGCTGACATAAGGACTCTGCCCTGTTACCCACAACTCACTTGTATGACCCTAGATGAGTCACTTCTGTTCTGAGGCCTCCCATGAGAAGTAGCCCATCTATGTGGGTGGAGGGAGTTTCCTAAAATGGTGAAATCAAAGGTCTATAGGCACCCCTCACAAAAAAAAAAAAGATGTTGATATCTAAATAATAATGACCAATTTTAGATCTATGTGCAGAGTATTTCTGTAAGGAGTAACTTGGGATGATTTTTCCATATCTTGGGTTACAAATTGACTTCCATGTCTGTAGATTCATATTTACCTTTTTGGGAATGTTACAACAAAACTTCTAGGCTACAATTTATAGCATAGAATCTTTCTTTAAAAAAAACATTTTGAAATTTCAGTTTATTTTGTCATTTAAGGAAAATACACTAGAAAATAATGTGTTTACAAGTAATTGGACCTTTTTCATGCCATTTTTCTCAGAAATGACCAATTTCAGAAATAATATTAAATCATGGCCATGGGAGATTGTCTCATCACAACTGTAGTTCAGAAAAGAGGCTGCCTAAAATATGCTATAATTGCTTTTTGAAGAGATCTCATTAAAACTATAACATGGCAGAAAGGGGTTTAATCACATTCTCCTCCAGAAGCTAGGAAGACTTGAGCCACTTAGCAGCCATTAACAGTGGATATGGAGATAGTATCTTCCCTGTAGAAATGGACTTAGGAAAGGAAGCACTGCTGCTGAGGAAGAGCCTAAAAAGTATTGGGGCTCAGAAGACCCAAGGTCACCTCCCTGCCCTAGCTGAAATCCTGGCCCTGTTACTTGTTACCTGTGTGACTTTGAGCGAGCTACTTATTTTCCTCCTCTACCAAATCAAGGTGTTGGACTAGGAGACCTGTGAAGGACCCCTCCCGCACTTAATTGACGACCCTATAAAATGGACCCTATGAATGAATGTACTTGTGATACATATAGATTTTTTCAATTAAAAGTCTAGTTCAGATGCTGCATGCACATGGCTCCATTCATGTAGATATCCCAGAATGGGGTTGGGATTTCTATGATGATACCGTGAGAGGATATATATTTAAGCATATCTCCAGGTAAATCATCAGTTTGAAACTTAATGTTCTTTGAACCAGGGGCTGGACTCCAGTTTACTGTTTTATTATCTATACAGAAGGAGAGTTTGCTAAGAAAATAAATGGTTTAAGCAAGATTCCAGGAGGAGCATTTAAAATGTAGCCAAGGTTACAAAATTTGTAAACACAATGGAAACACATATAAGTATCATCCATGCTAACTAGAACACCAACTCTATCAATCACATCTATTGATTAAAGCAGGTCCCGTAAGGATCTGCTAGGCAAAACGATATATTAGCTAAGTTCAAGTTCTTGTGTGTACTTGAAAGCAATAAAATTGTTTTTTTCTTTTAGAACATCCTCTAGGTCAGATTTGTCACTAATTCAAAGTGCTCTTCTCCTGTTTCTTTCATACAATTTGGCATCTTGTGAGTACAGAATAACCCAGGCAAGATAAGAGGTGTTCATAGCCATCTTATATGCTGCAGATTAATGGGCCAAATGATTCCTGTTGAATAATAGTCATGGCTATCTCTAATAGAGCTGAGCTTTCAGCCCCCAAGTTGTTGTGACTGTTAAATTGCAGAGCACAAATCAGGGGTGGCCCCTGGGAGTGATTTCCTGATTAGCTCAGCAAGATAGAGCGTGATGTTTATGAAGCTAACTAGGGTCAGGGTTTGGTACCTAAGTAGGCCACTTAGATGTGCTGTACTCCATAACCGCAGACTGCACCTAACTTCTCTGACCTTGCCACCAGTTATGAGCAGAATTGAGCAGGAACTCTTCAAACTTGTTGTCTTCTCTAGAAAAATGACCTCTTCGGGTATATAGGCTTTCTAGCTAGAGAGTTAGTCTAATGATATTAAATGAAAAACTTGGAAAGCCCTCTTTCCTTTCTATATGGAATAGTAATCCATAATCAAAGCACAAAGCAATTTATATCCCCAAGGCAAGCATAGGAACTTCCCAGCTAAAAGAGATACATGTATGTAGTAGAAGGTGCCACAAAAACCCCAAAGGCTTGGAGGACCTGGAGCAAATGGAATTTGTGCCTGTGATGTGTGCCGAGACGAAGAAAACACTGTGCCCTCATACAGGTAACACTACCACGGAATGGAAGAGGTTTGAGTTTGGGAATGCAGGATTGGGCGAGAGTCTCCTAAAGAGCCATTGAGTTTTTAATGGAACCATTGCAGTTGTGCACATTCGTGTAAGAGCAGAAATTTCTAGCCGCTACTGAGGGAGGAGTCATTTTTTTAAATATACATCTACACATGTCAAACAGAAGCCTTTTTTCCTTCCTTCCGGGAGCTATGATTCTAGTTGAAGAAAGGTTAAAGCAATGATTTCTCAGAAGCCCGTAGGCTCTTTCTATAAAACTGGGGAATTCACACTGAAAAGTGACACTGTTACACCCACCCCTTTGTGCACGGGTAACAGATGTTTCACAACTCTTCACAATTTCTCACAACATATGTGTGGTTTCCTCCTCTTCTCCATTTAGGTTGCAACCTTTATGATACCCTACCATATTTTTTAAGTGTTAATAATCTGACTGATTGGAACACAGTGTTTGCATGAATCATTGTATTGTCTAATTAAAACAACGTTCTTGTTACCATATTAGCCAATCAGTGTGGGAATGTCGATTTCATTTTCCTTAGCTATACTGGCCACAGCTGCTCTTCTTTTTCCTTTCTCTTATGTCCTTCAGAGGACTGCCTGGATCCAATGTGTTCCAGCCATGGCATCTGTGTCAAAGGTGAATGCCACTGCTCCACCGGCTGGGGAGGAGTCAACTGCGAAACTCCTCTTCCTGTATGTCAAGAGCAGTGTTCAGGACATGGAACTTTCCTTTTGGATGCTGGAGTCTGCAGCTGTGAACCCAAGTGGACAGGATCCGACTGCTCTACAGGTACATTTTCATTGTTTTCCCCTACCCTACATCTCCCAGATCTAATTGTTCTACAAGGCAGGGATTTCTCCAAGCAAAGGTGATGTGTGGTCTGGTGTCTTATTCGTTAGGTTTTATAATACACTAGTTGCCTGTATTTTATGGATAGCTTTTGTTATTGACATTCTGCCCTCTCTTCTCTTGCTGAGTTCTGAGAGATTTTAGTCATCTCCAACAGCTGTACTTCTAGCAGGTATTCAGATGAAGATGATCTAGATGTGATCAAATAGGTCCCTACTCTTGTTGTTTTCTTCAAAGAACTGTATAAGATTCTTAGATACGCATAGGAGGGACCTTGTCGATAGCCGATGTACAACAAATAGGATAGGATCTTGTATTCTCTGTACTATCTTTCTGTTACCTGAAAACTTTAAAGCTTTGGTCTCCTGGAGAATATTTGCCAGAGCTTTCTTGTCCCTTTCTCCTGCTTTAGTGAAGGATACCCTCAAAAATAGCTTATTCTCAAAAGATTTCCTAGAGATGGAAAAAATAAACATATGGGATTATATTTATCTGTGATGTTTTTCTCTCCAAGCAACTGGGAAACTCTTGTCTCTTTTCAGATACTGTGAGAATTCCAAAGTGTGTTAACTGTAGTGTGGTCTTCCTTTGAGTGTACTTGAAATGGTTCAAATGCTCTTCTCAACTATTTTCTTTGGGATCATTTCTACTTGGTCACACAACACAGTGGAGACTTGATATTAGAGTCCAAATGTGGGGACTATGTTCTGATTGATAAAGAAAAGAGTATACCAAGACTTTGAAAACCCTTTTTCATTTTTGTTTGTTTATTCTTTATAATTCCATCCTTAAATATTCATAGGATGGTCAAGTATAATTGAATTTCTTTCCAAGCTTTCTGTAAATTCTTCTCTCTACCATTTTCCATTGTTTTGTGAGGGGATATTTTTTTTTACAACTTTCCATTATCCTCTGTAGTAAGATGCTGTAAATGATTTTATATTTGAAACCAGTATTGTCCTTATTTGTTATATTTCAGAAACAGTGGATCTTCTGTTTGATAAAGAGGCGGAGTAGGTATAGGACAAATTGTTGTATAGGCTCATTTGGTCTCCACATTTTGGCGGTTGATATTTATGCATTAAAATTTCCTAGGAAGCAGTTATAATTAGTGTAAATGTCTCCCCCTTTATCCCTTTCTTATTTTCCAGTATCAGTAGCTTATTTCAATGAGTAAAGATCATGTTGGAACAACTGTATATCATTTCTCCTCCCGCTCTGATTCTTTTATGTTGCTTTTGATTTCGATCTTTGCTCTAACTAGTCAATGATTTGACTGTACCTTGACAATGGATTCGAATGTGACTTCCATATTAATAACAATTAATTTCCTGCCTTTTAAAACATAATCAGTTTCCTTTTTCATTATTCCTTGTTCACATGTCATCACCACTTCTTCAGGAAAGTGCTCCTGATATATAAGCATGGCTCTTCTGTAGAGTATACAAGCATTAGCCTTGCTCATATCTTAATCCTAAACTATAATTTCCCTTTTTTTCATATTTTTCCTATGGTTACCTTTCCATTGAAATCACCATGTATTTAAACCAAACACATACTGATTGATTTTTGAAGGCCTTTATAGAAATTTTTCACCTCCTCTTCCTGTGCAACAGATATGACACATCCTCCAGGTGGACTTTTTTGCAAATGCTTGTCACGAACGTTTGCATATGAGAAAACCAGTGTAGAAATGGTACTTTTGCATATATGATAAAACCAGCTCAAGAACCTCTGTGAGACACATTTTTTAAATTTTCTTTGGAGGACAGGAGTGATGTGATTGGCTATATCCTCTTCTCCCAGATTAGGTATATGTTACTTAAATCCCAGGGAAGTGGAAGGAGAGAAAAGACAAGGAAGGAGGAAAAAGAATCATTGCATTTTAGAAATGGAAGGGACCTAGATGCCCTGGAAAAAAAAGGGACAGAATCCTTGCACTATCAGTTTCATTCAATTATCATAAAGAAATAAGTTTTATAAACTCTAAAGTATCATATTAGTCTACAATGCTTTTAAAATTCTGAATTAGTATTATTACCATGATCAAGTCTAACATTCAGAAACTGAAGAAATTGAGATAGAGAAAAGGCTTGCCTAAGGTCTCTTACCACCTTATCTGTTAAAACTTTGTTTGGATCAGTTCATCCTCTTCATATGCACAAGTAACTAACATCATCATTTATAGAAGCTAAATAATCATGGTTGGAAGGGAAAAAAAAGACTTTCTCCTCTCCCCACTTCCTTGACACTTCGCAGTGTCTTAATGAGTTGAGGAGATCTGTAGAGCCTCCTTTGTCCAAATAGCTTGCATAAACATTAGGTTCTCTAGAGTCCAATTTTGCATGACACCACCAATATGGAGCCCATCTCCATGCCCAAAAGAACTCATTGGAAGAGTGTCATACCTTTAAGTCACTCTCCTGGGGCTAAAATGTACTGCTTCTTAGTGCAGTGACTTGGGGAAAATTTACTAAACCTTATTGGACATTACGTATCTTATCGACAACTCAGGGAGAGATGAGTTTTCACAGCTCCAAGATCCTGGATCAAATATAATCCTGTACTGACAATGATTTGAAATAGCCGATAGGCTCTATAACTTTTATTCCATATCATTTATGGTGAAATCATATTGATATTTGTTTTCTCCTTCTAAAGGCATTCATTGTGACATTCAGTGATATCAAACCTTTTTGTTTTGTCTTTACCAGCTTCGAAATCTCATTTTATAGATATATCTTCATTATGACAATGTCTCATTAAGTTTTGCCTAGTGTTCCCTAGTGGAAGATGATATGCATCCACTAATAAAGCAGATAATTAGAGGAGGATGTTCTATTGTTGCCATGGAAACTATTTCCTTGATACTTCAAGAACCATATAAGGGAAAAACATCATTTGTCTTCCTATTATTGACTGTGCCAACAATCTAAAGCCTTTCATTTGGCTCTCCATGTCTATCACACACAACTCTCTTTCCTGCAGTTTTCAGAAATTGATTAGACTATTTACAATGATCAGTACTTGCACTTTATTGTTTTTACTTTACACATTGCAATAACAGTATGGTCACTTGTGCAGTTTGACAAAGAAGCCTAGTCCTAGACAAGTATTTCAGCATCCCTCAAATCATTCAGAAGTGTATTCCTCTGATGTGTACACAATCACTAAAAGTGAGCATATTTAAGAAAAGAATACTATGTGATATAATTATACTAAGAACCCGAAACTGCAGGTTCTAGATTATTTTCCAGAATATGCTTTGGATGCACTGTGCAAATGAATCTGGTCTGTGCATATCTTAATTTAACCTGAAGGAAAAAAAGACTTGGGGAGTACCCAATAGCTGTGTTCAGATGTTGGAAGTGCTGCCATGTGAAAGAGGAATTAGATCCATTCTGCTTGACCCCAGAGGGCAGAACAAGGAACAATATGTGTTGCAAAGAGGCAGCTTTTGGCATGTGAAAATCTGCCCAATGGGATTCAAAAAATTACTATGTGCAGGACTCCGAGAATACAAACAAACAAACAAGTAAGCAAGCCTCCTCTACCCTCAGGAATTTTGCTTTGGATCAGTCAGATCTCTCCAAGAGTGAAGTAGACTGCTTTGAAAGGTAGTAAATTCCTCCTCGTTGGACATCTTCAAGCAAAGTCTTGGCCTCTGGAGTCCCTTTTGACACCCCAGGCACTCTGGAATTCTGAATCTATGAGGTAGCCTCTCAGTTTAAAAAAATTATTGATATCTTTTGTTCTTATACAGCCTTCAGTTCGATATATCCTTACCTTTAGCCTTTTCCTACCTGGAGAACCACTTTGTATAACAAAGTAGACAAAGAAAGAGGAAAAGAACAATTGACCAAGAGGAAACAATGCATCTACCATGTCTGTTAAGAATGCAATATTATGCATCCATCTCAACCCCATGTCTCCAAAGAAGAAAGGTGCACTTATTCATCACTTTTCCAAGGCTAACCTTGGTCATTATATTTGTAAGCACTGAGGGAAGGACTGAATGGAAGGGGTGGATTTAGAACAGAAATCTGAGAAAAGTGATGTTTAAAAAAATTAAATACAAAAGACAGTAAAAGGGAGGGAGAAAAGGATCAGTTGATGTTTAGTGGATGCCAGTGGATCATCTAGCTTGTCCATGAGTTATCTATTGGTTCTTGCTACATGACTGGAACACTCTTATTCATAATTCTCTTTAGCATCTTTTACTCTATTGGCACATAAGTCATGCATGTGCCCATTGCCTTTTGGATGACTCCTAATTTGGATTCTTTGAAGTTGTGCTGCTTAGTTATATGAAGTCCTATATTATCACTGATAGAATACCCGAGTTAAAAACATAGGGATTTGCTTTGGGATATTTCAAAGCATTGAACAAAAGTACATATCCATAATATCAAAAGAAAAAAATTCTTGAAACTTCAGCAGAAAGCTTCATATAACAAGCAAGAGGTGTACCATATATGGCACATAATAAGATTTTGCATCATTTACTTTTTCCATACATGAAAACAAACTACACTCACAGGGGCTTCAACTTCTTTGTGTCCATGTCCAAATTATGTCAGCATGTGATCAAATCCTTTGAAGTAGAATTGCTTTTTCACTGCTGTGCCTTAAAGGATGAACCATGGATCATTTCTAATTTGCTTGATTTAATACATTCAAATCCTACATAGAAAATGATTGATACTATAGTTCTTAAGTTAAAGCTTTTAACTCAGGTGTTGAAGCTGATTATAGAAAGTTAGAATACAGCAGAAAAGCAAACTTTAGAAGGTTGGTGGCAAATCAAGTGGGCAATGCTAACAGCAGAAACTGACAGTGAAGGCAAAGTGGACCATCTCTGTTTTAGTGATTTGCATTACGTTCTCCTCTCAGATATTTTGTTACCATCGCATTTCTCTTGTATTTTTAGTGAGAACAAAACCTAGGACAAATGAAAAAAAAATCCCTTTTTTATCCCAAAAGGAACTTTTCTCAGCATGAGGGGATGTGTCACCTGTTGGCCATGGGCTGATGCATAGTAAAGACAGATAGTATACTGCGCACCAAATACTCATTGTTTTAAAAGCCAGATTTTTGCTTGTCTTTCCCACACAGTGCACATCATGGGACTTATCCTATCATTAACAGTGAGAGCAAAAATGCCTTCCAGTTGGTGACAATTTGATAAGTTGGAATTAAGAGGTTACTGCTTTTCAGCTGCCTCACAAGCTGCCTGGCTTTTGTAATACATGAAAGCTTTTCAGGTGTTTTCCAAATCAGGGAGAAAGATTGCATTCAATAGGTTGCCATTTGCGTGGCAAGAAAATTATCTGTAGTTGAGCATGGGAGGGCATGATAAAAGTACACAGCCTGATACTGAGAATTCATTTAGGCATCATGATTTGAACAGTGAACCAAAATGTCTTTGGATACTTGTGGAATAGAGAAAAATAAAACGTTCCCATACTTAGTATTGGACTGAGATTTGGGTGCTGGTGCTCAATTTGCCAGACTCAACCGTGTCATTTCCCCTTTCTGTACATCAGATTCCCTAAATACAATAAAGAGCTTATTCTTTAATAAATAATAATTAATATTTATAAGACTAGATAAGTTCTAAGTTTTGAGTTTTCCAATTTTGAATCTTACAATTCCTTTCTTTTTTGACTCGTGATCTTCCAGGTTCAGAATCCTACTATTTTAGAGCCACACTTGAAGTTTAAAGATCATCAAATGCAACTACTTTACATTTTACATTTTTTTTCATAATTAGTAGCTTATGATTCCACTCCTATTACTCTAAGGACATCTCTATTTTGGACTCCGGTTTAAGGATTCTCCCAGCAAGTGACTGGGGGAGGCAGGATATAAAAAAAAGTTTCTTGAAGTATGACCATGAATCACCTATGGAACAAATTGTTTGATTCTCACACACAAAAAGGAAATGTGTTTGAAATTATTAAGCTAGCATTCAGTAATTCATCATGAATCCATTTGGTTGAAACAGTAACTCATTCGAGTTTCAGTTGTATATCTGTAAGCAGTTCTTTTGCTAGAGCTGCTAATTAGACACTTTACATTTCACCTCCACTGAACATCAACCAATCAAAACCAAGTGGACCCTCTTTGGGGGCAAGTCTTTCTTCATTGGTCCATCAGTTTCTGCTATTCTTGCTTCTGAAACTGCTATCCTGCTGCTGTAGCACCCCAGAAAAGGCCAATACCAGCAGCTTTTGAAGATTTCCCAAGATCCTATACTAAAGGAAAGAAGGCACAAAAGGAAGGAAGCCCCAGGAATGAGTTCATGATCTGTTGCCAGATGGGAGAAGTATGCTCCCACCCAATTGTCTGAATAGCTCAGAAAAATGGCCTTGCCCTTTGAAACTCACAGGAAGAGGAAACCAAGGAGTGATGGAATCAATATGTCCTTGAAATGCCAGTTCAGCAGTCAATCAAAAGAATCCATGTCACTATAAACTATGAATTCCTGAGTTATTGTGGTCAACGGGAAGTGGTCAGAAGATATATGCTTGTGCTCTGAGGGCATATGTGGAGGGGAGGAGATGGTCTCCATCACATATGCCCAGAAATGGGCTTACCTAAGCTTGTATACATGTATTTTCCTGGAATGGCATGCTCTAAAGCTGTGGTGTCCCTGAAATCCTGGAATGACCCCAACAATCTATATCCCGAGAAAGTATTGATGAGACCAACCCAGATTTTCCCTCCAAAAATGCACAAAGCTTAGCCTTAGCATTAAATCCAAAGTCATGAAGTAGACTAGAGAATGAGTAAACACAAGACTAAAAGCTATTGTGGTAACAGGGATGCTCAAGACACATACCCAGAAGAAAGAACTCTAAAAATAACTACAAGTCAAACCTCAAAGAAAAACAGTAACTTGGACACAAACTCAGAATTCCTAAAAGAGATGTAGCAAGAAGTTTTTTAAGTTAAAATATTTTGTACAAAACCTTACTCAAGCAACAAACTTCCTAAGTTTTTGAATGGAGCCACAGACCTTAAGAGAAAAACAAGAAATATTTGAACGAGGTCAAAAAGACTAGGAAAAAAATAGGAGAAAATGAAAGATAGAGAACAACTGGTCTGGGAAATAGATGAAGGCGGGGGAAATTTAATTACCACTGGCACTCTGATACCCTATAAAAAGGACCCTAGACAATATATTTTTGAAAATTACAAAACTGCCCATATCTCTTTTTGTTTTATTTTGTTTTGGTTTGGTTTTGGGTTTTTTTTATTATTATAGCTTTTTATTTACAAGATATATGCATGGGTCATTTTTCAGCATTGACAATTGCAAAACCTTTTGTTCCAACTTTTTCCCTCCTTCCCCCTACCCCTTCCCCTAAATGGCAGGGTTGACCAATACATATTAAATATGTTAAAGTATAAGTTAAACACAATATATGTATACATGTCCATACAGTTATTTTGCTGTGCAAAAAGAATCAGACTTTGGAATAGTGTACAATTAGCCTGTGAAGGAATTCAAAAATGCAGGTGGACAAAAATAGAGGGATTGGGAATTCTATGCAGTGGTTCATAGTTATCTCCCAGAGTTCTTTCGCTGGGTGTAGCTGGTTCAGTTCATTACTGCTCTATTGGAACTGATTTGGTTCATCTCATTGTTGAAGAGGGCCATGTGCATCAGAATTGATCATCATATAGTATTGTTGTTGAAGTATATAATGATCTCCTGGTTCTGCTCATTTCACTCAGCATCAGTTCATGTAAGCCTCTCCAGGCCTTTCTGAAATCATCCTGTTGGTCATTTCTTACAGAACAATAATATTCCATAATATTCATATACCACAATTTATTCAGCCATTCTCCCACTGATGGGCAGCCACTCAGTTTCCAGTTTCTGGACACTACAAAGAGGGCTGCCACAAACATTCTTGTACGTACATATCCCTTTCCCTTCTTTAAGATTTCTTTGGGAAATAAGCCCAGTAGTAACACTGCTGGATCAAAAGGTATGCACAGCAAAACTGCCCATATCTCTTAAAATCAGAAGGCAAAGTTGTTGTTCTCGTTCTTATTGCTTACCCTTCTTACTCAAAGAGGTCACTGACATCAGGGAGGTGATGCAAGTGAATTGGATTTAAGTGAGGGAAGGCTGTACAAGGTCATCTGTCTCACATTCCCCTCCAGAGCCATTTGGCTCCAGTGGCCAGAGATCAGAATAGCTGGAGATGGCCCTGGACATAGTGAGAGACTTTGGCCTAAGTAAATACCAAAATGAAAGCCCCTAGGAATATCATAGACAAAATCCAGAGTTGCCAGTTAAAGAAAAAATACCGTAAGCAGCCCAAATAGAGAATTCAAGTACCAAGGAACCACTTGGAATCATACATGATCTAACAGTCACCACTATAAAGCAGAGAACTTTATATGTCCCATTGTGGAAGGCAAAGGATATGGGCCTACCTCCAAGAATAACTTACCCAGCAAAACTGAGTATGATTATACTAAGGGGAAAGTGGGCTTTAATGAAATAGAGGCCTTCTAAGCATTCCTGATTTAAAACAAGAACAATATTATGGTATGGTATGATATTAATAGATAAAATGTGTTGAGATTATACCATACTGTACATATATTTTATGCATGTCTGAGTTTCTAAACTTTTTCTGTGTCCTCTATTGGCCTTTGTGTGTCATCTGTTGCTTCCACCAAACCTCCAAAAAAAAAAATCCCCATACACATACATTTGGGTATAGAAATATATTTCACTGAGCAAGAAAATATAAGGGAAAAAGGGAAAAGGAAGAATTGGAGAGTGGGTAGGTTAGAGGGATTTGTCTTAACTCAAACTCTTAGGAATTATAAAAATTTGTCTAGTTCTTTTTGAGACATGGCAAAGAATGAAAACAGATATCCATAAATTGGGGGATTGCTGGACAAATTATGCTACACAGAAGTGATAGAACACTAATGTGTTGTAAAAATAATAAAAATAATGGCTTCAGAAGATCTGTACCAGATTAAATGGCTTTGAGGATTTTTTCCCAAGATCCACAGGGTCTCTTCAGCCAATTATAAGGAATTTCTTATATGGCCTCACATTTTGTATTTAGTTTGTACCATAGAGATGGCTAGGAATTGTTCACATCAAGTTTTTTTTTTTTTAAATTCAAGGAAATGGATGTTTTCACTTGTTAAAAGTATCAGGGCACTAGGGTATCTTGTTCTTTACTTTAATTGGACTTGAGGGTGTGAGACAGAAGAAGTATCATTACTAGACTTGATAGTAAAGTAAAAAGGTGGTTTTCTAATGCACTTTGCCCACTGAAGAGAGGGCAGAATGATTTTCTAAATTGTACAAAAATATATTTGTTCCCTTTTAAAATTTAAATCTCTATTGCCAAATACCAGAGTATCTTTAAGGCCAAAGATTTTGAGGGGAGAAGGGGAAATTGTAAAAATTTTGTAATTGTTGTAAATTGGTCTGTATGTTGTAAAGTGATTTAAAATCATTAGAGTAGCACATTTTTAAGGTAAGTGCTTCAGAGGAAAATGAGCGAAGTAATATTAGAGTATATTAATGGAGCTCAAGACATCTTAAATTGATTTTGAAATTAAGCATCAAAAACTGTAACTTAGAAAAAATTAAGTCAATCATTATACAGAAATCAAAAAAAAATCTTGAAATTTAGGAAATTGCACATTAAGAGCATCAGTCATTTTGATATGGCGCCATCAAGGATATTCAGTGACAAGAAAACATACTGTTTAAAATCCCCTTAAAAATTGAACTGTGCATAAACTGCCACATGTTTATCTTTTGCTTTGGACCTATGTCCAAGTGAGATCATGTATGTAAAAATGTTTTGTGCAACTTTAAAACACTATATATAGGTAACTTTTTTTTTTCTTGCTGTGCATCTGCTTTGCATTCAGAGATCACAACAGAGATATAGCTAATAAATATGAACATGCTTTGAAATAACTCATATTTCTAGTATTTTCAGTTTTACTACATAGCTGCCACTAGATCACTCTCTGAGGCCCCGTATATTTATATTCATTATGTCAAGGAGGGAATTGAGGCTCAAAGATAGAAGTGCCTTGGCCTGGGTCAATGACAATGATTATGAGAACTGAAATCGAAGCCAATCCTCCCCTGAAGGTCTAGTGCACTTCCCATCATATCCAATACCCAAGCTCTAAGGAAGCAAACCATTTTCTCCAGGCTTTACCTTCTTGGACCTACTGTTTCTCCTAGCCATTTTTATGTGCAGGGTGAGCTTGCAGAGAATCTCAACATTTCTTCCATCAGGCCAAAAAACTGCTCAGCGTGGCGTTTTCTGAGTGGGAGAGAGCTGTTTTCCACCTCTGTATTCAGGAAAAGAGTGAATTTTCCCTCAACTGGAGATTATTCCCGATCCCGTTCCATCCAAAGATTTCTTCTTAAGTTGGGGTTGTCTTTGGTATATTTCTGGCTTTTCTACCTTGTTGTCAAATGGAGTGCCAAGAGGACCAGAAATCAATGTCATGGCAACTATTTCCCTCTTTCCAGTTACTCTGCTTCCCTCAGTAACATGAACTCTTGGGAATTCGAAGCCCATGCAAGATTATATTCCGATAACCAGCATCATGGGCTTGGTTCTATTCTGTGGGCTGCATCCATGCCTCAAGGAGAAACAAAAGATAGCTTTCTTATCTTCAAGAAATCTCAGTACTTAAAAAGGTTGGAGTTGTAGACAGGAACACTAAAGAGCTGGCTATTGGGCTTACAAGAGGCAGCAGCACGATGAAAAGGAAGAAGCCCTACCTTTGAAGGCTTGATTGTGAGATGGAATAAGTGGCATTCAACACTGGGACAGGCATGAAACATTGAAGGTTGGGTACTATAGTGAAGACAGAAGTGGATTTAGATATGGGTTGGGATCCCAACTTTAATCTGCTGCCTCTGTGAGCTGCCCTACCCTTTCTGGGCCTCATGAGTCTCAAGTCCCTTCTTTTTTTTTTTTTTTTTTTTTTTGAGTTCTCTTCCAGCTTTTTTTTTTTTTTTTTTTGAAAATTTAATTTTATTTAATAATAACTTTGTATTGACAGAATCCATGCCAGGATAATTTTTACACAGCATTATCCCTTGCAATCACTTATGTTTCGTTTTTTCCCCTCCCTCCCTTCCCCCCCCCAAGATGGCAAGCAGTCCTATATATGTTAAATATGTTGCAGTATATCCTAGATACAATACATATTTGCAGAACCGAACAGTTCTCCCGCTGCACAGGGAGAATTGGATTCAGAAGGTAAAAATAACTCAGGAAGAAAATCAAAAATCAAATAGTTCACATTCATTTCCCAGTGTTCCTTCTTTGGGTGCAGCTGTTTTTGTCCATCATTTATCCAATGAAACTCAGTTAAGTCTCTTTGTCAGAGAAATCCACCTCCATCAGAATACATCCTCATACAATATCGTTGTCGAAGTGTATAATGATCTCCTGGTTCTGCTCATCTCACTTAGCATCAGTCCGTGTAGGTCTCTCCAAGCCTCTCTGTATTCATCCTGCTGGTCATTCCTTACAGAGCAATAATATTCCATAACATTCATATACCACAATTTACCCAGCCATTCTCCAATTGATGGGCATCCATTCATTTTCCAGTTTCTAGCCACTACAAACAGGGCTGCTACAAACATTTTGGCACATACAGGTCCCTTTCCCTTTTTTAGTATCTCTTTGGGGTATAAGCCCAATAGAAACACTGCTGGATCAAAGGGTATGCACAGTTTGATAACTTTTTGGGCATAATTCCAGATTGCTCTCCAGAATGGCTGGATTCGTTCACAACTCCACCAACAATGCATCAGTGTCCCCGTTTTCCCGCATCCCCTCCAACATTCATCATTATTTTTTCCTGTCATCTTAGCCAATCTGACAGGTGTGTAGTGATATCTCAGAGTTGTCTTAATTTGCATTTCTCTGATCAATAGTGATTTGGAACACTCCTTCATGTGAGTGGTAATAGTTTCAATTTCTTCATCTGAAAATTGTCTGTTCATATCCTTTGACCATTTATCAATTGGAGAATGGCTTGATTTTTTATAAATTTGAGTCAGTTCTCTATATATTTTGGAAATGAGGCCTTTATCAGAACCTTTAATTGTAAAGATGTTTTTTGCTTCCCTACTAATCTTGTTTGCATTCGTTCTGTTTGTACAAAGGCTTTTTAATTTGATATAATCAAAATTTTCTATTTTGTGATCAGTAATGGTCTCTAGTTCATCTTTGGTCACAAATTTCTTTCTCCTCCACAAGTCTGAGAGATAAACTATCCTATGTTCCTCTAATTTATTTATAATCTCATTCTTTATGCCTAGGTCATGGACCCATTTTGATCTTATCTTGGTATGTGGTGTTAAGTGTGGGTCCTTGCCTAATTTTTGCCATACTAATTTCCAGTTATCCCAGAAGTTTTTATCAAATAATGAAATCTTATCCCAAAATTTAGAATCTTTGGGTTTGTCAAACACTAGATTGCTATAGTTGACTATTCTGTCTTGTGAACCTAACCTTTTCCACTGATCAACTAATCTATTTCTAAGCCAATACCAGATGGTTTTGGTGACTGCTGCTTTATAATATAATTTTAGATCAGGTACAGCTAGGCCACCTTCATTTGATTTTTTTTCATTAATTCCCTTGAGATTCTCGACTTTTTATTGTTCCATATGAATTTTGTTGTTATTTTTTCTAAATCATTAAAATATTTTCTTGGAAGTCTGATTGGTATAGCACTAAATAAATAGTTTAGGGAGTATTGTCATCTTTATTATATTCGCTCAGCCTATCCAAGAGCACTTAATATTTTTCCAATTATTTAAGTCTGACTTTATTTGTGTGAAAACTTTTTTGTAATTTTGCTCATATAATTCCTGACTTTCCTTTGGTAGATAGATTCCCAAATATTTTATGCTATCAACAGTTATTTTGAATGGAATTTCTCTTTGTATCTCTTGCTCTTGGATTTTGTTGGTAGTGTATAAAAATGCTGAGGATTTATGGGGATTTATTTTGTATCCTGCTACTTTGCTAAAATTATGAATTATTTCTAATAGCTTTTTAGTAGAATATCTGGGGTTTTCTAGGTATACCATCATATCATCTGCAAAGAGTGATAGTTTGGTTTCCTCATTGCCTACTCTAATTCCTTTAATCTCTTACTCGACTCTTATTGCAGAGGCTAGTGTTTCTAATACAATATTGAATAATAATGGTGATAGTGGGCAGCCTTGTTTCACTCCATATCTTACTGGGAAAGGTTCTAGTTTTTCCCCACTGCATATGATGCTTACTGAAGGTTTAAAATATATGCCCCTAACTATTTTAAGGAAAAGTCCTTTTATTCCTATGCTCTCAAGTGTTTTTATTAGGAATGGCTGTTGGATTTTATCAAATGCTTTTTCTGCATCTATTGAGATGATCATATGGTTTTTGTTTGGTTGGTTATTGATATAGTCAATTATGTTAATAGTTTTCCTAATATTGAACCAGCCCTGCATTCCTGGTATAAATCCTACTTGGTCATAGTGTATTATCCTGGGGATGATTTTCTGTAATCTTTTTGCTAATATTTTATTTAAGATTTTAGCATCAATATTCATTAGGGAGATTGGTCTATAATTTTCTTTCTCTGTTTTCAGCCTACCTGGTTTACGTATCAGTACCATATCTGTGTCATAAAGGGAGTTTGGTAGGACTCCTTCAATCCCTACTTCTTCAAATAGTTTATTTAGCATTGGAGTTAATTGATCTTTAAATGTTTGATAGAATTCAGATGTAAATCCATCTGGTCCTGGGGTTTTTTTCTTAGGGAGTTGATTAATAGTTTGTTCTATTTCTTTTTCTGAGATAGGAGTGTTTAGGATATTTACTTCTTCCTCTGTTAGTTTAGGCAAGTTATATTTTTGGAGGTATTCTTCTATTTCATTTAAGTTGTCAAATTTATTGGTGTAAAGTTGGGCAAAGTAACTCCTAATTATTGCTCTAATTTCCTCTTTGTTAGTGGTGAGTTCTCCCTTTTCATTTTTAAGACTAACTATTTGATTTTCCTCTTTCCTTTTTTTAATCAGATTTACTAAGGGTTTGTCTATTTTGTTGGTTTTTTCATAGAACCAACTCTTAGTTTTATTAATTAATTCAATAGTTTTTTTGCTTTCAATTTTATTGATCTCTCCTTTTATTTTTAGAATTTCAAGTTTAGTGTTTGATTGGGGGTTTTTAATTTGTTCCTTTTCTAGCATTTTTAGTTGCAAGCCCAATTCATTGACCTTCTCTTTCTCTATTTTATACAAATAGGCCTCTAGAGATATGAGATTTCCCCTTATTACCGCTTTGGCTGCATCCCATACATTTTGGTATGATGTCTCATTATTATCGTTTTCTTGGATGAAGTTATTAATTATGTCTATAATTTGCTGTTTCACCCAATCATTCTTTAGTATGAGATTATTTAGTTTCCAATTATTTTTTGGTCTACTTTCCTGTGGCTTTTTATTGAATGTAATTTTCAATGCATCATGGTCTGAAAAGGATGCATTCACTATTTCTACCTTACTGCATTTGAGTTTGAGGTTTTTATGTCCTAATATATGGTCAATTTTTGTATAAGTTCCATGAACTGCTGAAAAGAAGGTGTACTCCTTTCTGTCCCCATTACATTTTCTCCAGAGATCTATCATATCTAATTTTTCTAGTATTCTATTTATCTCTTTGACTTCTTTCTTATTTATTTTGTGGTTTGATTTATCTAATTCTGAGAGTGCAAGGTTGAGATCTCCCACTATTATAGTTTTACTGTCTATTTCTTCTTGCAGCTCTCTTAATTTCTCTTTTAAGAATTTAGATGCTACACTACTTGGTGCATATATGTTTAATATAGATACTTCTTCATTATTCATTCTACCCTTTAGCAAGATATAGTGCCCTTCCTTATCTCTTTTGATTAGATCAATTTTTGCTTTAGCTTGATCTGAGATCAGGATGGCTACCCCTGCTTTTTTGGCTTCACCTGAAGCATAGTAGGTTTTGCTCCAACCTTTTACCTTTAACCTGCATGTATCACCCCGCTTCAGGTGTGTTTCCTGTATACAACATATTGTAGGATTCTGGCTTTTAATCCATTCTGCTAACCGCTTCCTCTTTATGGGGGAGTTTACCCCGTTCACATTTATGGTTAAAATGACCAATTCTGTATTACTTGCCATCTTGTTAACCCCGGTTTATGCTTTTCTCCCTTCTTACCCCCTTACCCCCCTTCCCAGTATTAAGCTTGTGAGCACCCCTTGCTTCTCACAGCCCTCCCTTTTTTAGTATCCCTCCCCCCCTTAGAGTTCCCCCCCAACTTGCCCCTTTCCCTCCCAGTTCCCGTATTCCCTTCCACTTAGCTTATTCCTTCCTTTTTCACTTTTCCCTTCTCACTTTTCAATGAGGTGGGAGAAGTTTCACCATAGATTGAATATGTCTAAAATTCTTCTCTTAATGCCAATTCTGAAAGCAGTAAAATACTCACTATATTCATCCCTCTCCATTCTTTCTCTCAGATATACTAGGTTTTCTTTGCCTCTTCATGAAATGTAGTACCCCCACTTTCCCTTTTTTCTGGTACAATGTCCTTTCCACATCTAGTTTCTAGAACAAGGTATACATGTATTCTTTATACATCTTTATAGCCAAAATATAGTTCCCAAGATTAATCTTTACCTTTTTAGATTTCTCTTGAGTTCTGTGCTTGTAGATCAATTTTTTGTTAAGTTCTGGCTTTTTCATCAGAAATAGATGAAATTCGCTTATTTCGTTGAATGTCCATCTTCTTCCCTGGAAAAAGATGCTCAATCTCGCTGGGTAAGTTATTTTTGGTTGCATACCAAGTTCCTTAGCCTTTCGGAATATCATATTCCAGGCCCTTCGATCCTTTAATGTGGATGCTGCCAGATCCTGGGTGATCCTTATTGTGGCTCCTTGATATTTAAATTGGGTTTTTCTAGCCGCTTGCAGTATTTTTTCCTTTGCCTGAGGGTTCTGGCATTTGGCCACTATATTCCTTGGTGTTTTGATTTTAGGATCCCTTTCAGTAGGGGATCGATGAATTCTTTCAATGTCTATTTTACCCTCTGTTTCTATGACTTCTGGGCAGTTCTCTTTGATAATTTCCTGGAAAATAGTGTCCAGGCTCTTTTTTTCATCATACTTTTCTGGGAGTCCGATGATTCTCAGGTTGTCTCTCCTGGATCTGTTTTCCAGGTCTGTTGTCTTCCCCAGAAGGTATTTCACATTCTTTTCCATTGTTTGATTTTTTTGGATTTGCTTGACTGATTCTTCTTGTCTCCTCGAGTCATTCAATTCCAATTGTTCGATCCTGATTTTCAGTGAGGTATTTTCTTCACTCACTTTTTTAAGATCTTTTTCTAATTGTCCAATTGAGTTCTTTTGTTCTGTGGAATTTTTTTCCATTTCGCCAATTTTGTTTTCCAGTTCACCAATCCTATTTTTCAAGGATTTGGTTTCTTTATCCACTCTCTCTTTAACTGACTTCTCCAGGCTCTTTTGCCAAGCCTCCCTCTCCTTTTGCAGAGCCTCCCTCTCCTTTTCCCATTTTTATTCTAGCTCTCTTGTGAGAGCCTTTTTAATTTCCTCCATGAGATTCATCTGTGCTGAGGAACATATGATCTCCTCCTTTGGGGATTCACCTGGGGACTGTTTGTTTTTAGTCTCCTCAGGATTTGGAGTCTGCTCTTTATCTGTATAAAAGCTTTCTTGATGAGTCTCAAGGATGGTTTCTCTTGGTAAGTAATTGTATGTTTTTTTTCAGTCGAGCATTAATTCAGAGGCATGAAATGAAATGAATAGTGAGAGAAAAACACGGAGGGTACACAGCATTGTATTTCCTCTCTGCCATCTTGGCCGGAAGTCCCTCAAGTCCCTTCTTGCTCAAAATCTGTGATCTTCTCATCCTTTTTCTGGAAGTCTTAAAGAAAAAGATGGGTTTCTTCCATATGTGATATGGTTAAGAATGTCAGACATCAGGGGAGCTTCCTGGCTGTGGATGTGTAATTTAATGTGGGTCCCCACACTGCCTAAATGGCCCTTTTTAATCCACTGAGCATACTATCCTCTGCCCTATGTCTTATTCAGTGCTGTTCATTTTCATGAGATATTCGTTTCACTAAAGTTAATGTGTTCACAGAAATAACTCAGTAAATGTCAGCCCCAGCAAAAGCTCTTTCCTTCACTACGATATGGACATCAGATCCATTCTCTTTGCTTAACTACAGAAATGATGAGCAAGTGGGAATAGTCTCGAAGTCCTTGGAACAGAGAGGTCACTGGGTCAAAAAAGTTGAGAGCCTGGGACTTAAATGAACTAAGATCTCATCTGCTTTAAACTTTGTGGCATTTTCAAAGGATGGTACCTTTTTATAACCAGTGTAAGAAAGAGGTTTTGTGTTTGTTTTGATCTTCCCTAATACTATAGTTCCTTTGTTGTGTCTTTTTCATCCCTTGCTTCTGTAAGTTGGAGGAACAGCACAGATCTTTGACTGGGTCAGTCAATGTTTCTTATAGTCTTTGAAGACCCTGGAGGGGAAATCTAACTGGGTAAACTAGTTTCTTTTCTGGGAAAAACATCATCATCATAACCGGAAGGAAAGCTTAATTCAAGGCCCTGGGGAATTTAAAGTGAAAATCTTTGGGCAGCTAGATGGGCCTAATGCAGTCATTCATTGATTTGAGAGAGAGGATATGTCAAAGGTATTAGAGTTACAGTGAGGCAAACCCGACAAAGCCCGGGATGGCCTGCCAACCTTTGCTTGATCCTTTGCTGCAGTGGAGATTACTGGCAGGAGGGTCAGAAATATTCCCTCTTCCCAGTCTCTTTCTTCTTCACTTACTGAGTCAATTCCCCTCCAGCTATACTCAAAAACAACTCCTATTCAAGAAATTCACCATTTCCTTTGGGCTTGCCACAGTTAAAGCTGATCAGGTATGAATGAGGGGAAGGGAGGGAAGAGCAAACCGACAGCCTCATTTAGTGAGTCTGGGTGCCGAGCTCAGAAGCAACACGGACAGTGATTTCGTGTTGCAAATGGCAAATGGGCCTAGCCAAAGCACCACAGAAACTGGCACCAGTTTGGATGATCACAGTGGTGTGGCCCCTACAAAATGTGATTGAGGCAGATGGCTCCATCAGGGAGCCCAGGTATCTTAGACTAATGTACTTACTCAGTCATTCCAGTATTGGATCCTGGAGAATTACCAAAGATTCCTGGTGCTTCAAACAGCCCTCATCCTTGGCCTGACACTTACTCTCTTTTCATAATAATTTCTGATATTTGCTTAGAATTGTAAGGTGTCCCAAGAGCTTTACAGATACATTTTAGCCTCAAAACAAGTCTGTGAGGTAAATTTCATCAGAATTATTTTCCCATTTTACAGATGAGGAATTTGAGGCACAGAGAGCTTAAGTCATATGTCTAGGATCACTCAGGTAATAAGCATCCTGGGTAAGCAAGCCATGGTTGCTAACTCAGTAGCTGAGCTTACTCTGCCTTTATATTTCTCCTTCATTTCCTGCCCTCATGTCTATGTTCTGAACGTCTTCTTCGTTTTCATCTTGGTTGATCAGTTCTCTATGAGTCTCTCTCCTTCTCTTCAGATAATTCCTTTTCCTCTTCGTTGGAGGTATTTGTAGCTCCGTAATTTTCAAGGACCATTATCAGGAAATACTGCTTTGTGTCACCTTTCCTGTTTATTAGGGTGTTGGAAGGAGAAAAGAACCACAGCTGTTGTGAAAGCAGTAGGAAAGATGAGCCCCATATGTAGTTCTCTTTGCTGCTGTTCTTCATATATTGAAATGGTATTATTTATTGAGGATTATTAATTTCATGATCAAAAAAAAGAAAGGATTTTAAAACAAAGGTAATCTAGAAGCTAGGAACAACTTAGTGGAGAAAAACTTGCTCTCATCACAGACAGAAATATAGGGCCAGGTCCGAGTTGTTACCACCTCTAGTCTCTCTCCCCCTCTGAGACTGTATGTAGGACATATGAAGATAAAGTTAGTCCAGGCCTCTGGGCTGGTATTGCTGAACTCTCTTAAACTGTACAGCTTTCTTTATTGACCAGAGGGAAAGGCAAAGCAAGCAAGGGGCATCATCTTCCCCCTCCTCTTATGCATGAGGTGCCTAATCTTATCTCTTGGTTTGAAACTTTAGATATTGAACTCTTAATAGAGGATCCTTTTTCAGAACTGAATTCAGTGTTTGTTTGGGTTTGGTTTTTTTTTTTTTGAAGGTAGAATAGGGCTAGGGGTAGGGCAATAGATGTAAAGAAAATTTATTCTTCCCTTATCCATGTTGGGTTTTTTGTCCTTGTCTTTCTCATGCTTAAGATAGAGCCTGTACCAGAGGGAAATACAGTCCTTTGTTGTTAGAGAAGAGCCAGTGGGTCGGAAACTCAGTTATATGTAAATAAAGGCTCTTGGAAACTTTTTTAGTTCTTTTAAGTGGAAGCCCTCCTAGTGTAGCAGAGGAAAAGAGGAGTTTAAAGTATTTTCAAAAGTTCATAGATGATTACAGTCAAAGCGACGTCCCACAGGTGAGATGTCGGTATCGAAAGGTGGGAATAGGAGTTAAAGGAAAAAATCTCTTGCAATTGAGTCCCATTAGGCATAAATTGCCTATGTGTTCCTCATTCTTGATTCCATTCCCTCTTCTTTCCACAGTTTTTCAGGAGTCTGAATATTTTCACTGAATTTTCTGTTACAAATAGACCTTTTCCCATCCCTCCTTTTCCTGGGATCCCAATCTTAGTCTGCAAGGTCATTAAAAGAAAGTTTGAACCCGAATGGTTCTCTCTGGTCCTTGGGACTTAGAGCTGAGAAGTTCAGGGTGGAGCATGAGGGTTTGCTCCATTTCTGAGTGCTGCCACCCCTGTTACACTGTAAGTTCCTTAAGGCAGGGACCTGATTTTTGCCTTTCCTCATATCCTCAGCATTTAGCCCAGTTTCTAGCAAAGCACTCAATAAATACTTGTTGACTGCCTCACTCTTCAGCAACTTTATTTTGAGCTCTGCTTCTCAACCAGTGCTAAAAAAGATTGGGGGTGAGGTAGGGAGAACCCTCAATCTTCTGCTAGTGCAAAAAGTGAGAGCAATTGATCTCTAATCAATAGCCAGACTGTGAATTTTATTGGTTTTCCTGCCTGGGGTGGGAAAGCAAGCTGGAAACTTGTAGATGAATGTACCAAACTGCACCGTGATCAACTGACTCCAGTTGTTTAATGTGGGAAACACTCTGAAACTTGCAACATTACATGTGTGGAAGGTTGAAATGGAGGAAAAAAGCTTAGACTTCTATTCGAATTATGTTAGGGAAGTATCCATATGTTAGAAGGTAAAGACTTTTGGATTACCAAAATCCCCTCTTTCATCTAAGAGATCCAGACCAGCACAAAAAGGTCCCAGATCTGTGTTTTGTATGTATACAAGTATATAATCAGCCTATACATTTAAACCACAGGAGAACAATAAGTTGTTCTTCACCCATTCCATATATATATATATTTTTTTTTTGGGGGGGGGGAGGGTGAGGAGAATGGCAGTTGCTAGAGACTGAAATGTTTTGTCATGCTTTACTTTCCCAAAGTTTTGGCTAGATTGGTTTGAATTGGGCAAAAAGAAGTTGTAGATCTATCAGGAATTATTCCCTACTGTCTCATTGCCTGGGAAAAGCCTTCTTCCAATTGGGATTGTAAAGCTACTACAATGATCTGACAAGGCAGGCCATTCCTTCAGCCATTTTCCCCATCAATGCTTAAGCAATATTCCTTCAATAACACGTCCACTTTCATGTTTCATGTTGAAAATGTGCCTCACAAAAGCTAGTGACTCCAAATGACCTTCCTTAATTTGGAGAGCATCATAATCCAATAAAAGATTTTTTTTGTTTTATGAACAAAACATGCTCAAATTCTACTACTCTGAAAAACTGTAGATAGCTACGGTTTTTAAAGTTTATGCTCACATGTACAAGAAGTTGTTTTGTAAGAAGAGGCAGATGTAGAGTTCAAAATGAAGCTAAACATACGTAAGTCCTGGGGAAATTCATTTCCAAACCTTGCTGTGAATGTGAGCTCTCACATTTATTATGTATACTATGATAGATGCCTGATGCATTGGAAGTAGAAAGCCAAAATATCATTTGTTCAGTCTTGTGGTTGGGAGAACTATAGTCTGGTAGGTAGAGCAGAAGGAAGAATATCTCTTCTCTTCTGTTCCTACTTTAAACTTCACTTAGTCTTGTGAGTTCCTGTCAAATCCTCAGACTTCCTATTACCATTGTTCAGTCTTCGTGATGGGCATCTTGGAAGGCAGTAGAACCTGGCGGAGGGAACACAAGGGTGAGAAGGAGCAGTTACACCAGAGTTCACACCCCCAGCTCTGCCATTCACTTACTGTATGGTGTCAAGCAAGTTCCAACCATTCTTTGGACTTGTATTCCCTGCCAAATGGAAATGGTAAACTTGGCCAAACCTCATCACAGTATTATAATAAAACTATTAGACATTAAATGAGGAGGTGCTTTGGAAGTAGTAAGAGTACTATGTCATGCTGTAAAATAATGACTGAAGTATATGAGAAACTTCAATCTTTTCAGAAATTTCTCAGGAAAAAAAAGAGGAAAAGGATCAAATGAGTCATCTCTTTCCTCCTAGCCCTTGAGTTCTGTTAGGATATCAGTTCATTGTAAATAGAGATTGGCTCCTTCTTTGTACTTATATCCCCAGCACCTAGTACCTGACATATAGTAGGTGTTTAATAAGTACTTTTTGATTTTTTAGTTACTAATAAGTGAGATACACAGAGAAATGGCATACATCAATCTGGTCCATATAGGAGCTTGCTTAGGAAATACCAAGAAGAGTGGTTTCCTGTAGAGATTTTATCTCCACACTTGACAAACAGAAATGATCTTGCTTTGAATCACAGGTAAGAGTTCGGGTGACACTGCAACCCCTTCCTCTGCCAAATCTGGTGATGGCTGAAAAGCCATTGTTGGCTCTTCTCTACAACAAAATGAGCCTTCTGGGAACCAGGCAGATCAATATGTGGATGGATACAAAGGTGTAAGAGCAACTTATGAGCTTATCTTCAATAATGGATCTGGGTGGGCACAAACTTCCATATTTTAGCCTGGCTAAATAAATACCTCTTAATAGATGGTAGTAGTTTATCCCCTGGCATAATGTTGGAGGCCAAGCTTCATGTAGGTCTTTCTTCTGAAGAGGTTCCAGTCCTCAGGCTAAATTGATCTATTCCACATGTCTAGACTTATAGCCGTGATCAGCACGGGAACTTTGCCATGATTATCACAAGCATTGCTTGGGAGTAAGCTGGTTTACTTCACTACATTCCCCGTCATAAGTTTTCTGTTCAGGCAAAGTGAACTCCTCATTGTTGCCTGACTCCATGCTTTTTCCATAGACTAAACTCTGGATCTTTAATGTATCCCCTCCTTGCCTTTCCCTCCTCTAGGAAACACTTCTCAGTCCTCCAATCTTTAGCACTCTGCTTCTCCTGAAATTACTTTGTATGCACTCTGTAGTTCTTTTCCTAATGTTCGTATTATGCTCCCTCAAGTAGAATGTTAGCTCCTTGAGATGAGCTTCTGTTTTTGTCCCTAGTACCAAACATAGTGCTTTGCCTATCGGCCTTTGATAAGTGTTAAATCTTATTAAAATTGGAGGTCAGGAAGGTACCAATGGACTTGTCCTGGTGTGTTGCTGGTTTGCTGTGTAACGAGGGACTTAACTTCTCTAGACCTCATTTTCCCAGTGAACAAAATGGAGAGGTTAGATGCTCATGTTAAATATGTAGAAAAGTTACCGTGTAAATTGACTATTAGAATCCTATCATTTAAAACTCACTGACTCTCTATAATGTTTATGGCTTATATATTTCTTGGTATTGTCTTGACTCATATTGCCTGTCCTTGACTGACTCAAAACTACAAGTTAATCCTGAGGACCTTCTTCTCTTGTTGACCATATATTTACAATGGTACCTTCATGTTCCCTTAGTTTCAGTCTCACATTGGAGGGCCATGGTCCTCAGGAGAGGACCTTTTTTCCCCTTTTTATTTTGTCTATCATCAGCTCTTCTCATGCTGCATTGTTAATCTCCATTCTCTGTTGCAGTGAGTGAGACCACTAGTCAGGCGTTTTTTGGGGAGAGGAGAGTATTGCAGATATTCTTTCTTTTTCCATCCCATAGCCAAAATCTGGATATCCAGATTGTAATTATGCCTGTTAAAGAATACATGAGCTACAGTTTGACTCCCAGAAGCCACCATTTTGTGGTCTCTCTTAAAATGTAGTACCCTGACAGTCCAGTGATTTTGATGCATATGAAAGGAGAAAAAGAACCCAACCTTCATCCATAGACCCTCTCCTATATTGTCTCTGAAAGCTTAATTTTTTTAGATTATTCTTGTCTTGGGGAACTATCATCTCTGCAGTGACTGTCAGTATCATTTTCTACCCTCTTAGATTAAGTTTCTTTTCATTTATTCCAAGCAAGTTCTTACAGTTGCCTTATTTGACCTGCCAACTTGTACGATCTATGCATCTGGGGAAAGTAGAGAATAGAAGCAGGAAAGGGAAGGCAAGTTCTACAGTTTCAAACCCCTTGCGTGTTAGCCACAGCATAATTGTGTTTTTGCTTTACACCTACATCACGGTTGGGTAAACAAAGTTATCCCCAATGGTAAATGAGTAATCCTTTTCAGTAGTATCAATTTCCAGAGCTTTGGCCCCATGAAATGAAATATCTGTTAGTGTGTTTACCATTACCAGTCCAACTCATAAGGTTGTATTGATTAGATTTTTTTGTAGTGTAAAAATACCATGTTATACCAGGGTGGAATCAATATGGCTGTGTATTTTTTATATACAAATTGCATTTGGTTCCAAAAGACTATTCTTCATTGGATCAGAAACAAATCTGGAAAGAAAAAATCTAGTAAAGCATCAAAAAAAAGGGGAAAGAAGGTTCACCTTCCTGGCTCTCCAGCCCTCTCCCCTGGTTATTTCTTTCTCTGTGGACTTAGATGTTGAGGGATTTCTTTTCTCCTCAAAGCAGATCAGTGAGCTACACAAATGGGGTTTTTCGATAGCATCATCACTGTGAAATGCCTTCTTTCAAGCGATATGATGCCACAAACTAAGCTCATTCTAATATTTGGGAAGCGGCAGAAACAGAACTAACCACCAGCCAGTGAGAGTTCTGATGACAGTGTCACGGGTTTCCCATAAAGCATACAAGTTCTTTCTCTTGGAGCACTTAACGCTTTGGAAACATCCAACCAGATGGGCTAGGATTATTTCCAGAAAGCAATTAAGGCAGTTACTGAAGCGATGGGAAGGCATTAGTGTGGATAAGCAAATAGCAAAGTGGCAACCCCACAAGTTGGACTAGTTTTCATTGGATTTGGTTAAAGCTGAGCTTCAGAGATAATGAAGATGGCTTTAGAAAGCTTGAAAGTGGGGTGTAATAAGTTGTAAATATGGACTTTGCCTGCATGTGGAAAGCCGCTATTGATTATGACAATAATCTTTTGGCTGTTCAAGTAAAACTAAAGGTGCTTTCCTCTGGCTTGATTATCCTGCTACTGCAATGGTCAAGAGCCTATTGGGTAGACAGGGCTCCACAAACATCAGGTGCTGTGTTGTTTAGCCTTGCCACTGAGTATGTTCAAGTTCAGAGCCTCCCCAGACTTCTACTGCACTCTGTGTTCCCAAGTATAAATGTAAAAACCCCCTTACCCCTCTTCATTTCACCCCTTATAATAGTTGGGACATCCCTAGAATCCTAGGTTTTGAGAACTAGAAAGGACTTTAGAGATTATCTAGTCCCACATCTTCCTTTATCATAAAAGGAATTGGGCCTCCGAGGGAATGGCTGCCACTGATTAGAGAAGATGTTGAAAAGAGAACAGAATTTTGCAGGGAGGCTGATTTAGTAAAAAGGGGTGATTATTGTCATTACTTATTCACGGCTCCATGGGTCCATGGAGTTTTCTGGGAAAATATGCTCGAGTGACTTGCCATTTCCTTTTTCGGTGGATTAAGGCCACAGAGCTTAAGTGACTTGCCCAGAGTTATACAGTTTCTAATTCAGTCTGGGGTTGGATTTGAATTCAGGTCTTTCTAACTCCAGGCTCAGGGCTCTAGCCACTGAATCATCTGGCTGCTTCTAAATAGAGGTTACCCAGGCATAATTGGTCACCTTTGCTGTTTGGCCTGGGGTGGCTCCCACGATCACAAATTGGTGTTTAGCCCCTTAGAATAGGTGGTAGAAACACTCTCTGGCTCATTTCTTATCAATTCACTTGGTTTGTATGTCTTTGCAGACTCAGGCAAGCAGTGCTGGGAATTTCCTATGTTATAATCTCCTAACTAGAAATAAGCTGCCCCTCCCAGCAAATGTTCCTAATGCACCAGTGAATGGGTGATCAGTATATACTTTTGCCACAACAACTATGGAGAGACAGGCTTTTAGAAAGAAGTGAAAAGAAGCCTCCCAATAATATATTTAAGTGGCTTGAAGAATAATGAATGCTAATTTCAGTGGTGAAAGTAACTTGGAAAGACATACAAAGTCAGAGCATCCCTGTAAACTACTCCTGTACTCAGGCAGCTTTTAAAGTCTGCAAAACTGACACAGTGTGAGGAGAAAATCTGTCTGGTTTGTTCTCTGATGGATGGCAAGAGATATATATCCATGCTAATTGAAAGCCTAGCACTTAATGGGAAGTATGCATTTATTAATGATGCATTCCCTTGGGAAGCAGTAGAATAGTAGATCATGCTTTGTATTGTCTGAGCAATGTGGTGGATCATGGCTAGTCCCATGGAGATTAATCCTCATTATGGGAAAGTCATCATCAGGTTACTGGACAGGTAGCACCAGCCCTCGTCAGCAAAGATTCTGGCAGCTCCAAGAAAAGCAAATATTGCTGAAGACTAAATGGAAAAGATGAAATCACAAGTGTATTTGTAAATGCTAGGAAACTCGGCTTTCTCTGTCAGGCAGAAAGTCCCCAGATTGGGAAATGGGATTTATTCCTGACTACTCCAGCCTCTTCATTTAATCTTTGGTTCTTATAAGAGTTGATTGGCACCCTGCTTGCCACCATTATCACTTCTAGACTAGATGAGGTGCTTTTGTAAAATCTGGTGTTTTTTAGTCAGCTTCTATTAAAGTATTTGCTTTTTTATATCACCTATATTGTCCAGTGTATCCCTTTCCCCTTCCTTGCCAAGAAAGCCATCCTTTATGAATTGTGAATTAAGACAAACAGAAATAAAAACAGAGCAGCAAAACTAATCACCGTGATGCAAAGTCTCATATTATATTCAGTATTATCCAAAGTTCTTCACTTCTGAAGAAAAGAAAGGGAAGTAACTTTTCATATCTCATCTTTGAGACCAAACTCAGTCATTATGATTTTATTGCACTAGATTACTACTTTTGGGTGCTGCTCTTCTTTACATTTACATTGCTGAAATCATGTTTTGTAATTTTTTCTTGTTTCTCGGTACTTTTGCATCAATTTCATAAGGGTCTTTGCATACTTCTCGATATTCCCTCATGGTCATCATTTTATAGAACAAGAATTGGTGCATTATATTTTCTGGTTTAAGCTTTCCTCAATTGATGACATCCAATTGAGTCCAAATTCTCTACTACTACAAAATGTCCTGCTATAAATATTACATATAAAACTGAAATGGTCCTAGGAACATATTTCTATGTTTCCTCCCACATTGAACATTCCCACCTTCTGTCACTTTTGCCAGTTTGCTGGGGATAAGGTATAATAGCACAACATTACTTTACTTAGCATTCCTCTTATTATTAGTGATTTGGAGCACTCTACATTATGGTTATTAGAAGGTTACAATTCTTCCTTTCAGAAGTGTCAGTTCATAATTTTCAACCACTTCCCTATTGGGGAAAAAATTACTTTGGATCACATAATTTTTGTTCATTGCTGGTATATCTTGAAGACACAAACACCATTGAATGCTTGGTGTCAGAGATATTTGATATAAATATTTTTCCCAATCAATCATTTTCCTCCTTATCCCAGTTATATTCATTTTATTCATACAAAAGCTTGTCCATTTCACACAATTGGAATTAACTATTTTATCTTTCGCAAATGCTCTATCTCTTCTTTGATTAAGAACTCATTCTGTAACCAAAGATGTGAAGGAATCTGATCTGCTTTTATGTAATTTTTTATTATATGATCTATAGTATTCAGGTTATTTATTGTCATATGTAATGGTCAAAACCTACTTTCCGCAAGATTACCTATCAATTATTGTCAAATAGGGAGTTTTTTCCTAGGAAATTGATGTTTTCAGGTTTGTCATATACTGGGTTCACCATTCCACATGTTTGAACTACACTCCTACCTTATCACCTCTCTCCCCCCTTAAGGTGATAGGCAAACATCATATTTTTCCATGCACACTTTCCTGATACCCACAAATGCTGGTGTCTTTGATCCCAAACCGCTTTGTAGTTTATGAGCTTGTATACACTTAAAATTTTTCATTTTATCTTATGCTTTATGTTATATTCACTTGTTTTCTCCTGCATTAGAATGTAAGTTACCCAAGCCTGGAGATTCTTGCATTCTTTTTACTTGTATCCCTTGTGCCAAGCACATAGTAGGCATTCAAAAAATAATTGTCAATTGGCTGAGCTCAATGACACATGATTCTTATATGTCTAATCTACTTCACTGATCTGTTTTTCTCTTTTTAACCAGTAACAGATAATTGTGATATTTACTGTTTTATAGTTTTATTCCATTATCACTCCTACTTAAAATTTTTTTTTCCTCTTGATATTTATAGATTTTTTTTGTTCTTCCAAATGCACTGTATTTGGATTTTTTTTCCCTAGCTCTACAAAGTAGCTCTTCGGTAAGTTGAATGGTCTTGCAGCCTATCTATACATAAGGTTCAGTGATCCTATAATTTTTTTATAATGGTATAAGGCAGATAAAAGCATGGACTTCTCCTCCAATTCTTTAATCTGTCCTTTATTTTTTAAGGAGCATTTGGTAATTTTATCTATGCACGTTTTAATTCTGTGTCTAGTACATTGACTCCTAAGTATTTTATACATTTTCTTGTTATTTTGAGTAAGGCATTCTATTCTGTTATCCTTTCCTTAATTTTGTTTTATTCTATATTGGAAGTACAAAAAAACCCACTGATATTTTGTGAGTTTACATGGTAAAGTGTTATTTTATTGCACATGTTGTCTGAATTAGTTTATTTTATGATTCTAAGCCATGATGTCCTCTACACATACGGCTGCTTTTGTCTCCTCTTGACCAATCTTTATGGTTTCAATTTTTGTCTTATTGCTCCTGTTGGCATTTCCTGAGCTGGCATGTAACAGCAGAGAAAGAGGACAATTTTTCTTATTGGGAAATCTTTTGTTTTGTCATTGATTATACTGCTAGGTTTTTGTATATGTGTATATATAGTATGTATATACATACACACATACATATATTCACATATGTATATACAAACATACACATACACACATACATATATACACATATATGTGTGTTTATATATAAATATCTATATTTATTTTTTTTTAAATCTTTCTATGACTATTTTATGACTAGATTTTAACATGAGTATTGTCACTACTTTGTCATGTGGTTTGAAATGTTATTTTTTTTTACACGATGATTTTTGCTAATTATTTTTGCTCACATTTTAGGAGAAAATTTTGTTTTGGGTGAAGAAAAGTTGAGAACCATTTTTTATGCTTTTAGCCATCAGGATAAAAATTGTATTGGTCATTTCTTTCATCTTTCTCCCTAAAAATAAACTTGTTAAGCAGATGTTAGACATTAAAGAAAATCTATGAATTTTGTCCTCCAAAGGCCAGTTGGCAAAGGCCACGCTCCTTTGTAATTGTTTCCCATCTGACTATGTGTTTGTGGTCTGGGGTTCTTCCTAGAGATAGAAATATGAAAAGATTATTCATAAACAGCTGCCTAAAGCATCTCTTTGTTTTCATTATGTCACAAAGCATTCCTTGCTCTTATTTGGTTAATAAGTTTACTTTGTTTTAGGGTTACAATGTGCTTTCCTCACACTAATTAACTAACTTTATTTTTGGTAAAGATTATTATACCCATTTTACAAATGAGGGAGCTGAGGCTAAGAAAGGGCAAATGACAAAAAGTGTCAGAGACAAGACAGAGATAGAGATAAGAAATGACTGGGACTCAAAGACAGGTTTTCTGACACCAAGTTCAGTACTCTTTCCCCACATCTGTGTCTCAGATATTATTTTTTATGGTTAAATATGTTTTTCTGATACATATTTCTAGTCATTTTTATTCTGGGAGGGGAAGGAGGCCTTACCCAGAGGCAAGTTACACAAGAAAAAGGGAAGGAATTTTGTCAGCCAAAGACAAGAACTCTTTCCCTGAAAAGAACAAAGTGGTTGCAGGCCAGTTGCAAGTACATTGATTTATGGTATTGAAAATATTTTTAATGCTTTAGGAAGTATTTTTTTAAAAAATCACAGAAAAGAGAATCTAGGCAACAAGTCTTCACTCCTTTCTTGTTGTGTCAAAGATACAATTCAGTTTGGAGATAATGCAAGTGCAATCAAGGACTGTCAGTATAGAAGGTGATGGGAATCTATTACCATGTCATTTCTATTGTGGCATATCATCTGTGTAGATCGAATAAATTTAACTGCTTCAGGTTTGGGCAAAAGGCTTAAGACAACAGGGAAAATATGGGGAACTTTGTAGAATGTCAGGAGTTGGAAAGGAGCACAGAGGCCATCTAATCCAACCCATATCTGAGCAAGTATTCCCTCTCCACCATTCTTGACAAGTGGACATCCATTTCTGCCTCTGGTCTTTCAATGATGCAGGGAGAAGGGGCAGGACCTCCTGAAGTAGTCTATTCCACAGTTTGGAGCTGCTCTCTATATTAGGAACTTTTTTCCCCAACAAGGCTAAATTTGTCTTTTTGCAATTTCTGCCCATTGTTGTTAGCTTTTCCAAGAAGAAAAAGTCTGATCCTCTTTCATATTACAGAACTTCAATGCAAAGTCCTTTCTTTATTGGGATCAGTAACCTGAGTTCCTTCAACTGATCCTTATACAAGATGACCTCTAGATCTTCTACCACCAACATCACCAGCCTCTATTTTCTACTGAGAAAATTGCTCTGTGTTCTTCCTAAAATATGGTGCCCAGAACTGAATACAGTTCTCCAGGTGTGATGTGACCAGGCCATAGTACAGCAGGACTATCCTCCGTTTATCTTTGGATGCTGTCCCTCTCTTATAATGCAAATTCCATCATATTAGCTTTTATGCCACCTTCTGTATCACATTGTTGATGAGTATTGAACTTGTAATGAGCTGAAAGTTTTTTCAGACATCTATATAGCCATACTTCTCCCGACTCATAGCTAGAAGGTGATTTTTTAACTGACATGTAAGATTTTGCATTTATCCTATTATGTTTTGGCCTGATGTTCTCTTGTTGTTCAATCATTTCAGTTGTGTCCAATTCTTTGTGACCTTTTTTGGGGTTTTGCCATTTCCTTCTCCAGCTCCTTTTATAGATAAGGAGACTTGGAAAATAGAATGAAGTAACTTGCCCAGGATTACCCAGCTAGAAATGTCTGAGGTCCGATTTGAACTCAGGAAGATGTTTTCCTCACTCCAAGCCCAGCATTCTATCTAGTGCAGCATCTAGCTTGCTAGCAAGATTATTTTGGACCCTCTTACCCTGTGTTTTGGCTAGCTCATGTTCCAGTTTTGTGTCCTTTGCACTTTTGATAAACAGATTGTCCACCTTTGTCCCAGCACAGAACTTAGCATTGATCCTTGGGGCACTTCACTGGAGACCTTTCCAGTTGAAGTGGAATCATTAATGATACTTCAGCCAGTTCCGAATCTACTTAATTATACTATCATCTCACTCATTTCCATCTTTTCCACAAGAGTAGCATAGGAGCCTGTCAAAAGCTTTGTTAAAAATATTTTACGTGACAAATATGGAAATATGCTTAAAAGAATTACACATGTCTCATCTATATCAAATTACTTCCTATCTTGGGGGGGGGGAGGTAAGGGAGAAAAAAAGAAAATTTTGGAACATAATTATCTTAGAAAAATGAATGTTGAAAACTATCTTTACGTGTATTTGAAAAAATAAAATCCTATTGAAATGTTAAAAAAAATACATTTTAAAGGGAAAAATACAGTTGTCACAAAAGTTACTAACAAGAAGATATGGTATAATAATTTGATGAAATCTCTTTGGATGGCACTATATTCAAGATGCATTTTTATTGAAAAAATCCCATTTCAAAATGATGATTACTTGATCTTGCAATACAGTGGCAAATTTACTCAATTTTGAGTGAAATTAAAAACAATTTTTATAGAAACCAACAACTTAAAGATTAACTTGGCTAAAGTGTGTTCTTTTTTTCAAGATTTCGAGTGCTAGAGTGTCTTGAGGGTTAAAACTTGCCTCTACTGCCTCCCATGTAATTGATAATTAATAGAGACTAATTTTTTACTACTTAAAATGTTATTTCCTCTTACTTGGTCTTCATTGGATTGTAATCAATGACTTCAGTTTCTTCTTTCATATATTGACATCTACTTTACAAGGTTATTATGCAGATTCAAAAAGGTAATACTCACAGAATAGCTGTAAATCTTAAAGCACTCTATAGGCACCAACTCAATTTTATTAATGATCATTTATTGGCTGCCGCTTATGTGCTAAATGCTGTAGGTACAAAAGCAAAAATAAAACAGCCCCTCTCCTGAAGGAGTTTATAATATTTAGAGTATGGTATATAGAAGGTATATAAAATATGGTATATTTATCATATCAGTTCAGGCTGATTGGTAGATCATGGAGAACTTACAACTTAGAGTTTCATGTAAAAGATAGTAGAAAATGATATTTCAGCTGAATTTTGAGGAAAACAAGGGATTCTGAGAAGCAAGGGTTGTGTTGGTGCTAATTTCCATTTACTCTTTCTTCTTACCATATTCCCTGCTGATGCATCTAGGGACCTCATGATTCCACACCAACTAGTTTTGATGGAGCCCCCCTCCCAATGACCCACCCAGATGTGCTGTCTGTAGATTTCTCATCCTTTTCTCTAGCACAGGGGATCTTAACCTTTTTAAATACCTTGCACCTCTTCAGCAATCTGGTGAAGCTTTTGGCCCCTTTCTCAAATTTATATTTTCAAATACATAAAATATATAAGATTACAAAGAAAACCAATTATATTGAAATTTAGCTATCAAATCAGAATTTGATTTAAAAATCCAATTTATAGCTTCTTTCCCAAAATTTAGATCCCAAATTAAGAGTTCCTGCCTTAGAATGACTCTAGCCCTTTTCATATGAAAATTATTCCTTTCTCAAGCCAGTATTTTATGTGATTCATACAGTGTCCAAGTGACATAGATCAAGCAAGAAATTTTTTTAAACATGGTAGAAATAAATGTTAAATTTAATATATCCATACATAGACAGTTATCTTGCAGCACAAGAAAAATCAAATCAAACAGGAAAAAAATAAGAAATAAAATAAAATGCAAGCAAACAACAACAAAAAGCATGAAAATGCTATGTTGTGCTCCACACTCAGTTCCCACGGTTCTCTCTGTGGGTGTAGATATCTCTCTTCATCACAAGATCATTGGAAGTGGTTTGAATCATCTCATTGTTGAAGAAAGCCACGTCCATCAGAATTGATCATCATTATAATCTTGTTATTGCTGTGTATAATTATCTCCTGCTTCTGCTCACTTCATTCATCAATAGTTCATGTAGGTCTCTTCAAGCCTCTCTGAAACTATCCTGCTGATTGTTTCTTATAGAACAGTAATATTCCATAACATTCATATACCATAACTTATTCAGCCATTCTACAAATGATGGGCATCCACTTTGTTTCCAGTTTCTTGTCAGATAAGAATTTTTACAGCTGTTTGACAAACAGTTGTATCTTGTATCGGGACAATGAATCATAATTCATTAAAGAATACAGAACAAAACTAGAACTAGAAACTAGGCCACCTCATGTTCTGTCACCATTTTGTATATCCTCTTTGCTTGAATCCCTGCCTTCATCTACTCCTTGAGAGAGGGAAGATTTGGTGCAGGTTAGGGTCTGAATAATTGGCAGCCTTCCAATGATCCAAGAATATTTGCATCTTAGTGGAACAATTCCTTAACCTCTGCTGCCATAGGGGATGTACCTTTGGACAAGCAGGTTTTCCCCAGTATTACCTCTCAACCCCACCTCCACCAAAATCCAGACTTTCCTAGTTCTAGTCTTGGTAAATGCTGTTTATTGGTTGAGATAGAGGAAGGGCTGTAAGAGAGCATCAATGGAGTACAATGGAACAGTTTAGAGTCAAAGTTTGGTGAATATTTTACTTTGGAACTATATGATAATCCCATTTACTTATGCATGAACCAAAATTATACTTCTCATTGCTCCTTTAATAGGCAAAAAATTAGAAAATTTCTAAACATAGAATTGACTGTGACTGAGAATGAGAACAGTGTCATCTAGGGGGCTGTGGTTCTGCCAGTCATAGACCAAAAGCTGTGTCTGCACAATGCCTAATATCCAGATGAAAAGTCAAAATGCCCTCAGATATTGGAAAGTGGCCAGGCAGCCAGATTTTTAGTGTTGTACAAATCCAGTTATTTATTTTTCTTTTTTATATTGGTTGAAAATGGAACATATCCACAATCTAGCTACTACACATCTCATCCTGTGTTATTCAGAAATAGTTTTAAGGTTTTGAAACTTTTTAAAGCTTGAATTAAAAAATAAATTAACTCAGTTGCTCAAAAATTAAATTGGATTGTATGCTGGACACAGCAGGAAGGTAATTTAAAGAACCCATGAACATTGTTGAAATTATCCTGCAAGCTTATTAAATGCAATGTATATTTAAATTGAAAAAACTTTCTTTATTAGACCTAGATAGGTGAATTTTTACAGCCTCCAGCACTAAAATATATTGGGTTTGAAAGTCAGGTTAGATTAATTTCTAATCTTTATGGAAATCATTTTTATTAAAAAGTGGAAAGTTAAGAATGTGACTGTTAAGGGGTTTCGATTCCTCTAAAAGACTCATCATTGAAATATGCAGAGAAACTCGAATCAAAGTGCTGTCTCAAGAATATTATTGATATGTTTTTGTTTATACATTACTCAAATGAGTTTTAATATTTTTTTCATTAGAAAATATGTGGCATAGAGTTAGATCATAGATTATAGCTCTTGGGCTAGAAAGGATTTCAGAGCTATTATCCACGTTCCTAACTTTTAAGGCAGACCAACTGAGGTCCAAGCAGGTACATTCACTTGTCCAAGGTCACACATCATAAGTCATGGATACTGGATAAAAATGCCCCTTACCCCTTACATTGAGAAAGCAGATCAGAGTTTGGTTTTTTCTATATTCACTTCAGAAATTTTGTAAGATTTGACTTATAAATTGACTTCTCAGTTTCTTCTGAATGTTATAGTCACGAACATTTAGAAAATGTTTGGAAAATGATTTATCAAAATCAGTTTTTAAAAACTAAGATTTGGCTTTGTAGTTAAAATTAAGTTATCAGTCTTCAAACTTGTTAATATGCATGATTACAGCATTTGTTTCTTCATGGTGATTTGAATTAAAACACACCTTTCATTTTATAATGATTTGTTTGACAAAATTTGAATTAATGAAATACTCATATCTCATCGCCATTTTCAAGGAGGCTTTAGATTTACTACCTGACTGACCCAAAAGGGTCACAGAATGTTCTTTCCCCAAGGAGTCATCTGACAGTGATCTAAGAGAAAGAAGCTTCTCTTCTTTGAAGTTATCACTTTTGTGCTCTTAAAAATTGATACCCACTTGTGGTACCAAGATGGCAGAGTGAGCATGGAACCCTGTGAAGCCCTTCAAAATTCCCCCCAAAACAATTATGAAACCACCTCAGAATTGAACTAGGTGCAGGAAGCAGCTTTACCAATATGGCTGGAAATCTCTGTCATACTGGGGTGAAAAGAGAACAAAGTCCAATGGCAGCAGCAGCAGCTAGCCTCATAACAGGGAGCCTGCAGCAAAGCACTAAACTTAGGGCAAGGCACCGCCATCCTACAAAGTAGCAGCTCACTAGGCAAGACTACAAGAGCAAACATAATTAAGGCCTTACCCAAGGACCCCCCCCCAACACAAGCCACCAGCAAAACCTTGACCCCCATTGCTGATGGGAAGTAAAGCCCCATCTTGGAGCAGGCCTACTAACAGAGTGGTCCTGTTTCCATAGCAACCCAGCAGCAAGACTCCACCCCTCAAGCAGTACAGCAGCTAAAACAATGAGGCCCTGTCCTCAGATGAGAAACCTACTCTCCAGAGAAAGCAAGTAGCTAAGCCCAAAAGTCCAGTGAAAGCCGATGGTGAGACCCAATACAAAAAGCTTGGTACCATTCAGGATCAGAGCCCAAGTCTCACATAAAAACATCAAATCACAAAAAAAGGCAAAAAAAATGAGCAAAAACAAAAACACAAGACTTGGCTATAGAAAGATATCATGGTGATAGGGAAGATTAAGGCATAAACTTAGAAGACAATAGTAGCATTAAAGTGACTGTATTTGAAGCCTCAAAGCAAAATAGAAGAGAATGTAAAATTTCTCATAGGAAAAATAACTGACCTAGAAAATAGATCTATGAGAAAGAGAATAATAATTATTGAACTCTCTGAAAGCCATGATTCAAAAAAAAAGCCCGGACAATATTTTTTCAAAAAATTATCAAAGAAAACTGCCCTGATATATTAGAACCAGAGAGCAAAATAGAAATTGAAAGAATCTTCTGATCCCTAATGACAGCAATGAGCAAAATACCAAAATTTGTGAAAGGCAGATTCCAGTCAGGTACTTAGGGGATAATTTATTTCTCTGAATGCTTAGAACAATAAAATAGAGAAAAAGCAGATCAACAAATTGGCCAGGCAACTAAAAAAAAAAAAAACAGAAAAAGAAGAAATTTAAAATTCCCAATTAAATATCAAATTGGAAATCCTGAGACAGCAAGCTATCAGATATAATTTTATATATATATATATATATATATATATATATATATATATATATATATATATATATATATATATATATATATATATATACACACATATATATATACATACATATATATATGTATATATATATACAATTGTGTAAAACATTTCTGTATTTGTCTTTTTGCACATGAAGATTCAAATAAAAGAAAAATAAGAGAAAAAGCAAAAATGACATAATTCAATCTGTATTCAATCACTATCAGTTCTTTCTCTGGAGGTGATCATCAGTCCTTTGGAATTATCTGGGATCATTGTATTGCTGAGAATAATAAAGTTATTCACAATTCTTCATCAAAAAATATTGCTATGACTGTATAATATTCTCTTGGTTCTATTCACTTCACTATGAATCACTTCATATAAGTCTTTCCAAGAGTAAGGGACAGAATTTGGAGTTCACAACTTTACATAAAAGTGTTAAGGGAAAAAAAGAAAATTGATGACTACACTTCAAAAAAAAGCAGAACCTCCTTTCTCCTGGGAAGCTTTTCTATTTGTTTGTACTTTGCAAAGGATTGGGAACTGTTAAAACATCTGAGAACTGGCTTTTGAATCAACAGCAGGTGTTACTTTCCCCACATTCAGTGGAATCCATGCTGGATTTGAAGTCATAATCCCTGTGTCTGAATCTCAGCTCTGACACTTCCTACTACATGATTGTGAGCAGGTCACCTCACTTCTCTTGTGCCTTCTCTTTAAAAGGAAGACATTTAAGCTATAGTCTCTAAGGTCCTTTCCTGCTCTACATCTGAGGTCCTATGTATGACCTTAAGTCGGTCTCTAGATTACCCATCTGTAAAATGATGGTGTTTGGACATGGTGACCCTATGAAGCTCTGAGGCTGTGACCCTGTTGAAGATCAAGGAACATTTTTCCCCTGGAGTGTTTTTTGAAAATCAACTTCACAAAGACAAGGTCATGGTGAAGCATTGTGAGAGAACAGTTGACCTACAAAAAGATCAGGAGTCTTTAGTGGACTGAAAACACAGTGAAGCTGAGTTTTAAAGGGAGCTATACATTCTGAGAAGTAAAGATGAGAAGGAAGAACATTTCACAATGGAGGACACCCTATGCAAAGTACCGAGATGAAATCCAGGGTGTCCCAAAAGCCTTAGTGTGGTTTTAAACCATTAAGTCTTAAAACTGTGCAAAGGCTTTTGGGACAACCTGTATCAAACCCTCTCTGGACACAGCAAGCAAGTCACTTTGGAGTCCCTGCAGGCAAGTAATGGGAAATCAAACTAAAGATGGGAGTAAAGAACCACATCATGAAGGACTTTAAATGCCACATAGAGGAGCTCCTAGAAGCAACTGGAAGCCATTGAAGCATCTTGAGCAAGGGATTGATATGGTAAGACCTGCGCTTTAGGAATATTGATTTGACAGCTATGTGGAGGATATAGATTGGAGTACATGGTCTCCAAAGTGTTGTGAGCTCTGAGATTTTGTGATCTTTAAGCATTCATCCAGTTCTAAACTTTATAATACCATATTTTATATTCAAATGATTTAGGGTCGATTCAAGCAATAAACTGATCAATTCATTTCTTCAGTGAATATTGAGTATTTACTAGATTCAACAGCCCCGTGCCAGCTCTTCCAGGATATAAAAAGATGAATACCATGGTCTTCATTGTTAAGGGGATCACATTCTAGAAAAATATGTATTCATGAAGAACTGTATTACATGATAGTATGTGATGAATGCCATAAGAAAGAACTAATTATTTTAGAACCAGGCTTCATATGAAGTAGTGATGAATTGCTCACAAAATCCAAAACATCACATTTGTGAGGGATCTTGGAGGTTACTTATTCTACTCCATATCTACACAAGAAACCTTTCAGCAATGTCCCCGAGAGGTGGTCATCCACACTCTACTTGAATACCTCCAATGACAGGAAAGTCATTATTTCCAAAGTTATGAAGTGCCATTTACTGGCATCGCTAATTGTTCAATCAACTAAAAATTATATTTGAAAGGGCATTTTCTATGTTGTTGTTGTTGTTGTTGTTTTAATTTGGCCACATCTGTCTTTTTGTAACTTCCATCATTTGCTCCTGGTTCTGCCTTCCCAGTACCAAATAGAACATATCTCATCCCTTTTCCACAGGACAGCCTTTTAAATACTTGGAGACAGCTATTATATTTTATCTCCCCCAAGTCTTTTCTTTCAACTAGACACATCCTCAATTCCCTTAGCAGATTCTTGAATCCCTTCACCTTACTGATCACTCCCCTCTAGGTATATTTCTCTTAGCCAATGCCATCCATCTCTTCATCCAAATAATTAATAGTGGCAGTCCACTAGAGATGTCCTTCTGGGCTGACATTAGGATTATAATCACTACTCTCTGGGTACATTCATTCAGCCACTTCCAAATCCACCTGAACTATACTGTCATCCCGACTACCACAAGGATACTATGACAGACATTGTCATGTGGCTTGCTGAAATCCAGCCATACATACTATTTCTACAGCATTCCCCTGTCACTGATCTTATTAGTGCCTTGATTTTTCTTAATGAACCCATGTATATTTGTACTGATCATCACTTCCTTTTCTCAGTATTCACTAGCTATCCTTTTATTAATCATTCTAGACTTTGGACAACAATCAATCTAACCCACAGTCTGAGAGATCTGCCATCTTTCTGTCCCATTTTATCAGCAAACTTGGCTTTCTCCAGTCCCTAGTATTCTCCTTGATTCCCCAAAGACTCAGACCACATTCAGGGCAGGCATCTTGGTAGAGATTGCATTTGGGCTGAATTTTGAAAAACGAGTACAATTTCATTTACTGGAGATGAAGGGTATCCAAGGAGGAGGCAGTAGCACAAACAAAAGACTAGAGTTGACAAAGGTCATCTCAGAGAATGAGAGCTGTTTATTTTGGGTAGAGACTTCTGAAAACATAAGGGAGCCCTTGATCGGGGCCATTTTAGTAGGATGCTTTGAATGGCACTCTAAGGACTTTAGACTTCTGTAACAATAGGGAGCTTCATGATCCCAGCTGTACTTTAGGAAGACGAATCTTGTAAGATGTGAAGGATATATTGAAAAGAGACAAGATTAAAGTCAGAAAGATCAGTTAAGTTATTACAGTACTTCAGGTATGAATGAATTACTGAACTAGGGTAGTGGTCATCTTAGGGAAATGATGAAGGAAAGACACGCTACAGGAAGTACAAGCAGTAGGTACAAGTGACCACCTTAAATGTGTGAGATAAAGAAAAGACAAAAATAATAGTAACATTTCAAGCTGACAAAACTGGAAATAGGCAAGTCACCAGTTGGGATTTGGACTGAGAGAGAATGATGAAGATGGTGAAGAGGGAAAGTTCATTTTGGGGTGACAGCAGTACTTAACATCTTAATAACAGAATGACTCTGCGACCCTCATGGCTTTCACTCCATCACTGTCAATCAGTTCCCTCATTCCTTCTTATTCTGCATATTCTTGGTTCATTTTATTGCATGAAACCCATAGGAATCCACCCATTGTACTGGAAGTCAGCAGGTTTTCCTAATATTTGTGGCCTGACTGAATAGCATGTAGGACATCCATCTCTTGAATCTCAGCCTTATTTCCAGTAATACAGGTCCTGCCCTCCATGGAGCTTCGGACCTTGAAGAAATCATCATGATTAATGTGCTGTGGCCTATTTGTGCTTGCCTTCTACTTATCTGATACTACAAAAAGTTATTGTAACTATTTGGAGGTATATAATAATTTTCCTTTCCAAGAGGGAAGTTGTTAACTTTCTATATCCTTTACCTATTTGGCAGTCTGGTGACATTTATAAATCCCTTCTCAGAAAAAGAATAAAAATAATAGCATTTGTATAATACTTTAAGGCTTTCAGTGTCCTTCATAAAAATTATGTCATTCAATCCTCACAACAACCTGGAAGGTGGTACTATTATTATTCCCATTTCACAAATGAGAAAATTGAATCTGAGAGTAGTCAAATGGCTTGGCCAATAAGAGTCTTAGATCAGATTTGAACTTGGCTCTTCCTGGCTCCCAGCCCAGTGTTCTATCCTCTGTACCACTTTAGCTGGGTTATGTTTGTAACTGCATAAAATAAAATATATAAGATTAGCAAGGAAATCAATTGTACTAAAATGCACTTATCAAAATATTTTTAATGGCTCACAGATCCTAGCTTAAGAATTCCCATAAATTCTGAGGAAAAGTGCTCATTTAACATGATTGCTGACATCATTTGGGACAGTTCTATATTTACTCATTATCCTAGTGCTTCTGCTTGATCTCTTTGAAGTTCTTAGCAGATTGATTATCTCCCCTTTTTTGTAAGGGTCAAAGTTTGTGCTGCTTAATATTGAGAGAACTTCTGCCACCTACTAGTTATGTGACTTTGCCTCTCAATGCATCCAGGCGTCTCTCTCAGGTTATAATAGGGAGTTTCCCCACTAGACCTTGAGGAAATCACAAGTCTGAATAAGAACATCAAAAACTTATGAAAATAAAAAATAAACAATATTATCTGACATTTCTATGTATTTGTCAAGTACCTTGACCTACTGGTTAATTATAGTCTTAGAGGGTTCCCCGAATCTTGCTGAGATTAAATGACTCATTAAGATTTGTAGGAGTTTTATGTTTTACCTAAATTATAATCCTCACAATAATCCTGTAAAGTAAGTCCTACAAGTACCATGATTCCAATGTTACAGATGAAGATCCTGAGAAACAGAGGGTTTGGAGGCTTTCCCATAATCGCAAGGCTTTTAAAGTGGGATGTAAGGCCAGAGCCTTCTGATTTCCATTCATCCCTCTCTCCACTATATCCCTCTGCTTCTCCTGGCTGGTGATTCAGAAATTATAGCTTCATCACCGTGCCTCTGCTTATTGCCTAGAGCCTTCGCAGAATAACAGAGGAGCTTTCCTAATGGTACCAAAAGACCAAAAACAAGAAGCTCACTTTAATTCAGAATATGTTCTTCTTGTTAAATATAAACTGTCCTTCATCCAAACAGTACTTGCTTCTGCAGTGAGATGTGCTAGCCAGTGTGTTCCAAAGCTCAGATGGGTTAACTCTAAGCTCTGCCATTCCTCTATTTGTCTTGTCAGGATACTTCAGAAATTCTGCAGTCAGTTGTCAGGTTTATTGGAAGAAGAGATTTGCAAGAACATGAGGGTAGAACTTGTATTAGTCACATTCGTTTCATTGCTAGGAAGAAAAGGGGGAAGCAAAAAGAACAAATTGTAGATACCCCACATGTACTCTCCTTTAAATGGAAGATGATTCTCCTGACCTAAGATCAGTAGGACATGGGCTTCCAATTTATCAGTGGTTGGAGGAGCAAGCTAATGAGATCAAAACACATGCTTAAGCCCTTTGTGAGCTATTTCACTTTGCTTTGGTTAAAAAAAAAAAACAGTTTATTAGGTTCAAGTGAGCATGCATTCACACACATGAAACACACACAGCACCTCCATGTGACTTGGTTTGCTACATCATTAACCTTCCTCCATATGATTTACAGTATCAGCAAAGAGAAAGATGCAGATTCCCCTTCTACTTTGGGGCTTGTATTGTGAAAAAGCAAACTGAGTTTTTTTTTTTAATTCAGAATTAGTGAGCCAGGCCAGGGTTGTTTTTGGTTTGGGGGTTGTTGGGGTTTTTTTAACATTTGGGAGTTTCAGAATTATAAAAGCAAAACCAATCACTTTATGCAGAAAATCACAGATCATGTGTTCTCCAGGGTCTGTGAAACATTAGCCCTGTTGCCATTTTGAACGTCTAATGTGATTGAACTTCAAATTTCTCCAGTTTATTACCTAAGAGCCTTCAAGAATGAGGAGTAGGGAGACCTACAGAGACTTGGAATAGTTGTTGTTTAGTTTTTATTCATTATATTCTACAACAAGGTGTTTTAATCCAAGTCTTTTGATTTTTGTCTAAATATAGCTAGCAAAAAAAAAAACTTTAAGCTATAAGGGGTATGTGAAATTTAAAGAGCTTTGTAAACTGGAAAATGTACAATCCTCCTAAGATCCCACACAGTAGCCCAAGTGAGCTGGAAGTAAGGATGAAGGGGAACACCTGTGTTCTGCATCCTCCACTCCCTGTGAGCCTATGGGAAAAATGAACGAGTTACAGTGAAAACAAATCTGTGTTGGTGTAAAAGGCTTTGCAGTGGGGTTGTAGTCAATTTTAAAAGCTGCCTGTTTGCAAGTTGCACAAATAAATCAAATGAGACAATATATGCAAAGCTCTTTGCAAACCTTAAAGCACTAAGTACTGTTATTGTATGATAAGAAGTCATTTTATTAAGAGCAGATGACTTATTCAATTTTTTAATCACCGCTTTTTAGGTAGAATTTTATCATTATGAAGCTGGATACCATTTTTTATCTTACTGGAGATGACACTATTTATGAGTTAGAGATTGCAAGTGTTATTGTACCCCATTAAATAGATGAGGAAAGTAAGTTCCAGGCTTGTATAAGGTCACATAATTGTTATCTGTAAGCCCAGAACTTGTGTCTACTACTTCCAAGTCCAGGTGGTCTCTCAATACATGGAGATCTTGAAAAAGAGTCTGTCTTCTTCAGAGCTAATAATTCTTCAGTGTCTGATCAAGGGAATTTAGTAACAGCATTTCTTCTCTTTTAGTTAGTGAATAAAAATGTTTAGTTCAGAGCAAGTGATCTATCCTCTTCCCCTCCCCCCCAAAAATATATCAGGTTGGTTGACTTTAGTATTTTTCTAAGCCCTTTAAGTCTTGACTGCCTTAGCCCAACTAGTAATTTCATCCTAACCATTATCTTCCTACCAGTTGCACTACATTAGTATCTACAACAAGCAAATAGTCCCTAGACTTCCCCCACCAAAAGTTTAACTAAAATCTAAGTGAAAAAAGTGAGAACCAATCTCTTTGATTCCAGTGGGCTAGACTTCCTACTCTCTTCAGACTTCCCACCTGAAGTCCTATAGGTAACACCTCATCTCCTTTAGACCCTGACATTACCTTTGGCCACTTTCCCATTTCTTTGGCCATATTCAATATGCTGTACTTGAAAAACACACGTTGATCTGCAGAGAATCATGGAAGGTTAAATGAATAATTCTGATTATATTAAATTAAGTTTTTATGCAAATAAAACCAATGCACCCTAAATTAAAAGGAAAGCAGGAAACTGGGAAATTCATTTCTATAGCAGGTTTCTCTAAGGTCTCATAGCTCAGCTATATAGAGAAATGAGCTGAATTTGTAATAAATAGGAGCCATTCCCCAACTGGTAAGTGTTCAAAGAATGTGAACAGTTTTCCAAAAAATGAATAAATGAAAGAAATCAAAGGTATCACTAGTCATATTAAAATGCTCTAAATAGACACTAATTAGGGAAAGTAAAATTAAAATAACTCTGAGGTACTACTTCATACCTGTTAGATTGACTAACATGACCAAAAAACAAAATGACAAATGATGGAGGGAATATGGGAAAATAGAAACACTAATGGTATACCTCTTAGTGGAACTGTGAGCTAGTCCAGTCATTCTGGAGAATAATTTGGAACTATGCTCAAAGGGCTAAAAATTCTGCACGCCTTTACTAGTAGGGCCATTTCTGTAAAATGAACAAAGAAAAGTGATCCATATGTACAAAAAATATTTATAACAGTTATTTTTGTGGTGAAAAACAATTGAAAACTGAAGGGATGTCCATCAGTTACAGCATGGCTGAACAAGCTATGGTATATGAATGTGATTAATACTACTGTAGTTTAAGAAATGTTGAAGGAGATGATTTTGGTGATACCTGAGAAGAGTTAGATGAACCAAGTAAGATGAGCAGAAGCAGGAAAACAATTTACATAGTAACAGCAACGTGATGAAGATAATCAACTGTGAAAAATTTGGTCATTCTGATCACACAATGACTCGCCACAATTCCAAAGTACTCCTGATGAAAAATGCTATCCACCTCCCAATAGAGATCTGATGGATTCAGTACAGATTCGAGCATATATTTTCCTCTCTCTTTATTTTTCTTACTTTTTCTACAACATGGCTACTGTGGAAAAAGAAAAAGAAAATGTATCTTCAGTATTTATGTATTTCTTAGAAGCCAGCTTATATAGAAACTGATTCTTGTACCCCAGTATCATTGCCATTGCTGCCCAACACTGAGTACTGCCAAAGTGCTAGGAAGGCACAAGGAAAAGAATTTACTTCGCTAGGAGATTTTTGTCTAAAAAGTAAATCTCGGAGAAATGTCTCTGAGCAGGACTCTAAAGGATTTACTGTTTAATCAAATTGTTCTTTGTCAGCATGCAACAAAGAAATGCTCCTGTTATATCCAGGCTCAATTTATACAAGTCTTGTTCATTGTTGGCATGGAGAAAGAAACTTATTAAAAATGAAATGTCTCAATAGAACTTTAAAGTCTGCTTATATTTTTCATGTTCCTTTGCAATACATTTTCAGAGAAGAATGTTTATATTTTAGCATTCTTTTGTCATTTTTTGCAGCCCTGTAATGTTAATATATTTTCAGCCAGATAGAAAATAGTACACGTGGAATAGAACTATTCATGAGACAAATACATTAGAGCACAATACCATTCAACTTCACCTGTTGTAAATCACACAGTTGTCAACATCTGTTATCTTGTTCTTCCTAAACCCTCCCCCTTACCCCAACTGGGAAAGAAGATTGTCATGGATAAACAGTTTTTAGCTAGTCCAGAGGCACCATTCAGCACTGGAAACAGTGCAGGGTTATGACCGTTGAGAGTGACAAATGTTCATTGTTTAATATCTGTTTCTTGTCTGATGATAATGTATTTTTCAGGTGAATCCCTTATTTACAGGAAAACAACTTTCTATCTGGCTACTTATCACACTAAAACTTGCACTCATGGTTGGAGTTGCCCCTTACACTTTGATCAAGGCGTGGTATTGAGGGGAAGGGAGTATACAAGGGAATTTAAGATTTCATCCCATTTGCTTGATCAGTGGCTCCATCCTACAAAGTTTCATTTCTCACTGACCTTTGAAGGGAGGATTCAAATACGGACTTAGCCCAAAACCTGCATGTGCAAGGACCAGGAGAGAGCCTAATACCATACAGCCAAGTCGACCCCATTTGTTCGGAGAGAGAGACAGAAAAAAGAGAAGAGATAGAGAACCAGAACCAGTGGGATTATTACCATTGTAAAGTGCTCAACTGCTGGGACTCCTCAAAAAGCTTCTCATCTCCACCTTCTAGCTACTCCCCAGACAGTGTCGGAGTCCCAAATTCCACCCCCAAGGTCACCTCCCAACATGGGGCTAGAGAAGTCATTGTACTATTGGTTTTCTTAGTGCCTTTCTTTCCAGCACCCAGTGTACTTGTCCCAGATTCCTTCCTATTTATAGTCCTTGCTAACACTGTTCTGCCATTGCCTGAAATGGATTGCGTACTAAGATCTACTCCTATTGTTTACCATAGTAGTTAGTGATTGCTCCAGAAGACTTCTCCATTGGGGTTATTCTGCCTCTTACAGTGTTCACATGCAATAACAACAGCAGGATGTCTTTGCGCTGGTTACTTGGTGTACCGAGCTACTAGGTAGCTTTAAGACACACCCATGTACCTGCATGTTATTCCTTGTATAAAATGATAATCCTAGCTCACCATCAGTAGGGCAAGAGCTCTGAGTGATAATGGGAACGGATTTGTGCTAATCTCCCCATGCCCTTTCATTTCCCTCTGAGCAGGGATGCATTGTTATGAGATGCCTGCTTAGAATTAGTGATTCATTTAGTCATGATGCACAACCCTTAAAGTCTGTTGCTAAACACAGTTCTCTTAAACTCCTTCTCTGATGTTTTACAGGTGCCCTTCTATCTCTTGCTTTACTAAGAAAGTCATCTTATTTGAGCCTCTTTGTGTCTATGTAACTATACAGCTTTGATTCTTCCTTCCAGTTCCATTTATCTATAGATTAATTTGGAAAAATATTTATCAAGCTCATACCTATTCATTGAAAAGGTATTTATTAAACTGTGGATCATGCCAAAATTGGACTATTTAAGAAAAAGGAACAAAATGGAATCTGCAAAATACAAGAAATCTTGACCTCAACTGCCAGAAAAATTCTCGAACATAATATAAAAGTGTTAGTGAGTATCTAGAAAAGGAAGAGGCAATCATCATAGCCAATATGGTCTCATCTCGAACAGATCATGGCTAACTGGCTTCATTTCCTGTTTGGACAGGTTACTAGATTGGTACATCAGGGGAATGCTTACTTCAATTTTAACAAAGCATTTAATAATCTTTGACATGCTCTTCTTAATGCAAAGATGGAGAGATGTGGATTCTAAAGACAGTAATATGTTTAGATACATTCTATATCATTCTAAATGACTAAAGCAAAGGTGAGTCCAAGAGATCCATCTACATTTGAAAGTACAGATGTACTTTGTCCTGTGCTGCCCAATGCTTTTATCAGTGATTTATCTAAAGGTATAGCCTGTATACTTACCATATTTGCAGATGACTTAAGGCTGGGAGAGAATATGAACTCGTATTATTGATAGTCATGATCCAGAAAAAAATTATTCATGTCTTAGAATGTCAGAACAAATCAAAGAAGAAATTTAAGAGGAATAAATGTCAAGTCTCACTCTTGATTCAAAAAGTCAACTTCACAAGTACAAAGTGGGGAGTCTTGGTTAGACTGCAGGACATCTAAAAGATAGCTAAAGATTTTAATGGACTGCCAGCTCAGTATGAGTCACTAGTAGGATATATCTGTCAAAAAAAAAGTAATGTAACCCAACTGTCTCATTTTACAGTTGAGGAAAACTGAGGCCACAAGAGGCCAGATCCCACTTGTTCAAGGTCCCCAGAAAAGCCGTAATTTGACTACAGGTTCCTTGGCTATATAGTCTTTCAGAGCATCACCCTGCTCACTCTAAAATAGGAAGAATACTTAATCAAGTTTTTTTTTTCTAAACTCAAATGTATCATTTGTTTTAATCAAATTTAGAAATCTCCTTAAAATGGGAATGAAAATCTAGGGGTCCTCAAATACTCAGATTTCCTTTTGCTAAAACTTCCATGAAAAATTGCCTGAAGTACAAAAGATCCAAATGCTTTAGTCTTCCTTTTTCTTCTCAAACAATAGAACAATATTGCCCAAGGGATGAAAATGATATAGTAGTCCAGAACTTTTGAAGAATAAATAAGGAAGTTAAAATTAGTTTTCTTCATTCTTCCTTTCAAAGTTTTTTTATTATATCTATTGATGTCTTAGGTTTTTACATCTTATTAGCCATATCTGCTAATAGATATATAGATATAGATATAGATATAGATAGATATATAGATATAGATATAGATATATACTCTGTGCAAGTTGTCTTTCATCTCTGCATTTTTCTCAATTCTTCTTCAGAGTTCAGATTTGAATTTTTATTGTTTTTGTTCTTCCATTTTTACCTTTGTTAGCATTGTGTGTATTTTTTTCTTGGTTCCTTTTACTTTCCTCTTCATAAATGTTATTGCTTCTCTGTTTTTTTCATAATAATATAATATAGTATAATATAGTAATATTCCATTGCAATTAACATATCATAAGTTATTTAGCTAAATCTTCATTAAACCATCATTAACTTTGTTTCCAGCCATATTAATGGCATAATTACAAATTGCTTTCTAGGACAATTGGACTAATTTCTCAGTTCTAATAGCAATGTATTTATATTTCTGTCTCCTCAAAACCCTTCAAAAATTGATCATTTCCATTTTTTTATCTTTCCCAATTTGATGTGTGAGGTAAAACTTTGAATTTTTAATTTGCTTCTTGTTTGTGTGTGTGTGTGTGTGTGTGTGTGTGTGTGTGTGTGTGTGTGATTTAGAGCTGTCTTTCATAAGATTGTTAATTGTAATCTAAAAATGTTTATCTCCTTGTACTATTTATCTACTGGGGAATGGTCCTTAATCTTGTATATTTGTGTTTGTTTACTATGTATCCTGGATACCAAGACCTTGTCATAGAAATTTGAAGCATATATTAACTCCAATCAACACTTTCACTACTTGTCCTAGTCTCATTCATTTTGTTTATTTAAAAACTTGTCAGTTTCCTATAAATTCTCTTTTATCTTTGTGGACTCCCCTATTCATTTTTGAGGTTAAGAAATCTCCTTTTAGCCTTACTTGTGAAATTCTCTTTTAGATTTTTAAAAATTATATGACCATGTACATTCAGATCACAAAAATGTTTTGAATTTATTGTGGTATATGATATAAAGTATTGGTCTGAACCTAATTTCTGTCCAAAAATTTTTTTCTGATTTTTCCAGCCATTTTTGTCAGTTTTGGAATTCATTTCCATGAAACTTATTATATTCTTGGATTTATTGAATATTGAATTATCGAGTTTAACTTTTTTAAATTCTGTATTGTTGAATCTGTTCAAATGACCTGCATTAAAATATTGTTAACCATTACTAAATAGTTTTTATGATTGCTTCTTTTATAATGTAATTTAGGGTCTAGAAGTGTTATTTCCCCTACCTTTCATAATTAAAAAAAAATCCCCTTATGTTTCTAAACTTTTTGTTGCTCCAAATAAATTTTGACATTACTTTGTCTAGCTCTGTAAAGCATCTCTTTGACCTTGACCTTGACTGATTTAGAACTCAATCTGTCCATTAAATTGCTTATTATCATTTTTTTTATTAAGTTGGCATGGCCTTACCATATGGTATGGTGACTATCCCTTCAATTTATTTTTAATTATTTCTTTAAACTATGTTTTGTAGCTGTAAGTCTTTGTGTCTTTTTATCTTATTGGACTGACCCCAAACATATATTCAACATTTTGTAGGGCTTTTTAAAATAGGATTTTTCTTTTTATTGTTTCCTCCTGCAATTTATTTTTGCTATTGAGAAAGGCCAATAATTTTTACATATTTATTTTGTATCATTCTATTTTACTAAAGCTATTGATTTTTTCCACTTAGTCTCTATTGATTCTTAGGGGTTTTCTAAGCAAACCATTGTATTGTGTGAAAATAGGGATAATTTTGTCTCTGCTAATCTTTATGCTTTCAATTTCTTTTTTTTGTCTTATTGTTACTCTAGAATTCTAAAATTATGTCAAATAATAGTGTGAAAATGAGGCATCCTTCTTTTATTTGCATTATTTTAGATCCTTTTTGTAGGAGAGTAAACATTTTAAAATGAGAAGGTAAATATTCTCACTTCTACTCCCCCAGGAGCATTATAATACACACCCACACACCCACCTACACATACACACCATAAATTTTGGAGCTTTAATAATGACCAAGCACAGCTAAGTGGTGTTGCAGTAGATAGAGGGCCAAACTTGGCGTGCCAGACCTGAAGGAAAATTCATCTTCATGAATTCAAATATGGCATCAGACATTTACTAGCTTTGTGACCCCAAGCAAGTCACTTTACCCTGTTTGCCTCAGTTTCCTCATCTGTAAGATGAGCTAAAGAAGGAGCTAAAGAAACAAAAACCATTTTAGTATCTTTGCCAAGAAAATCCCAAATAGTATCAATAAGAGTCAAGACATGACTATGAAACAAAAAAAGCTGACCGGGAAATAAATTTCATGCTTTTCTCAGCTTAGATCATATGGTACTAGGCTCAAAATATATGGTAATAGCCCACCATTGCCAAATCAGAAGCTATTGGTTTCTAGTTTCGTTCTTCTCAGCCCTGGTCTTGGCACATCTATAATATCAAATTCAACCCTGGGCCCCATGCTTTAGGAAGGATTTTATAAGCTGGAGAACAGCCAGAAGAGGCAATCACAATGGTGAATCACTGAATGAAAATATAGTAAGTGCATCTTGTGGGCCAGGCACTGTGATATAGATGCTAAGGAAAGGATAAAAGATACTTACATTCTGACAAGAGGGCATAACATGTTTATAGACAGTAATGAATGCTGACCATCTATAAAATGATGTTGAGTTGGTGAGGGTCGAGGGCATGGTGTAAATTTAGATGGAATCAGGAAGACTTCTAGAAAGAAATGGTGCTTAAGTAAGTTCTGGCTTGAAGGGAGCTGGACATTTCAAGAGGCTTTGTATGCTGAATAGGTTTCTATTTTATCTCAAAGTAAAGGCAGTGCACAACCACCAATCAGAGTATTTGCCCTTGATGGATATAAGAATGTTATGCAAAATATTTTGAGGAAAAATTAGTTCTTTGTTTTGGATGCTGAGTTTGCGGTACCCATAGGAAAGTGTCCAGCAGGAAGTTGGACATATGATACCAGAGTTCAGGAGAAAGGGGGGAATTAGATATGGAGATTTGGGAATGATCTGCATAAAGATGATAGTTAAATTAAATTGGAATTAAATGGGACTACCCATTCAAAGAGAATATAAAAAGGAAAGAGAAGAGATCCCAGAACAGAATCCTAAAGGACTTCCATGAATAGAGGATGTGCTATGGAAGATGATCCTGCATGGAAGACTGAGAAGGGTCTATCTGCCCCTACCAGGTAGACATTTACTAGGAGAGCAGTTTTATGAAAACCCAAGATGGAGAGAAGATCCAGAAGATCCAGCAGAAGCAAATACTATAGAAGTCAAGAGACAGAGAAGAACTAAGAAAAAAAAGCCTTAGACTTTTCAAAAGAGATCATGGTGATCTTAGAATCATTTAGACAAAAGTTAAGGGAGAAGTCAAGTTGAAGGGAATGGGAAGCTAGAAAATTGGAGACAAGTGTAGATTTTTTTCCCCTAGGAATTTGTAACGAATAGACAAGACAATATCTCAAGAGGATAGTAAGGTCAGAGTATGGTGCTTTAAAGTTTGGGAGCTTATCAGCGGGGAATAAGGCACCAGATGGAAGAGTTTGAAAAGTAAATGTAGAGAGGAGATAGTCTGGCAAGTTCCCAGAGTAGACAGGAGGGCATGAGATCAAAAGTCTAAGTAGAAAGATAGATATTGGCAAGGAGAGGGTCTAAACTCATACTCCTAAATTGAAGAAAAGGAGGAGAGGAGCAGATATAATGAAGATGTTTGCAGTATGGGGTGGCAGAGGAATGGGAGGAGTTCCCTATGTATGACCTCAATTTCTTTTCGAAGATTGAGACGAAATCCCCTGCTAAGAGGGAGTAGGAAGGAGTGTTGGTAGGAGCTTGAAGAGAAAAGGCTTTAAAAAGCTACTCTGGTGGATGTTTCAGAGGATTAGAGAGCTGCAGAAAGGGCTAAGTGGAATAGGGGCTGGAATAAATTTAGAAGAGACTCGACACAGCTGTCTTGACTTCTTCCAGTCAAGTTCAGCGGCCCTGGGAAATCCAGACATTATATAAAAAACTTCTTTACCAGTACTCCTCTCAAGATCTGTGATTTTTACCAACTGAGAAAACTCCATCAACCAACAAGCTATGTCTTTGTAAAGAAGACAACATGGCACAATGACTCTCAGGTTAGAGACCTGGATTTACATTTGAGCTCTTGTCAATCCCTTTATGACTTGAGGCGAGTCATTTAGACACTTAGAGATAGCCATGGTCTCCCATCCAGGAAGGTTTAGAGGTGGAGTTGAAACCAAGTCTTCCTGGCCCACTATCTACTAAACTGCATTGCTTACTAATTAGAGTAATCCCAGAGTTTAATGGACTGCCCTCAGAAGAAGGAGACTCCCCCTCCCTTGGAGATTTTCACCCGGAGGCCAGATCCCCATTTAGAGGGAGAAGCTGTTGTAGAGGTGATTCTAGTTCGAAAAGAAATTGACTTAATGGTTTCTGAACCATCCAAAGACTCTTCTGACCCTTGAGTTATTGTGATTCTGGGATGTCACTAACAGAAAGGTACCAGCAAGGCATTTTGATGTTCAAGTGGTCTGGTTTGAAATGTGAATCTGGAGTTCAAGAGAGAAGGTGAATATAGAAATATAGAATTAGGAGCTCTCTCTGCCTAGAGGGGGATAGTTGAATATTGAAAGCACCAAACAATAAGCAGCTGAATCAAATATCCTTCCTACTTTTCAGCCAACTCTGTGGCTCTAAAGAACTGGTCTCATGGAATATAATTTGTACCAGCCTGCCTTTTGTCTTCTCCTGTCTTAGCTGATGATGATGATGATGATGATGATATGTGTATGATATTTCTCCTTCCTCTTATATCACGAAGGACCACGATGTTGGGATCAAAATGTGATGACTCTAGTGTTGTTGTGGGAAAGGAGAGTTTATCACAACTTTTATAGAGATTCTCCTCTTTTTTTTTTGGCCTGTTTGTTGTCTTTCTTCCAGTTTCTCCTTAAAATGCCTTCAGAATCATTTTGCTTAACTGGATCTCTCACCAATTTCGTTGTAAACTTGGTTTTCTCTTCTATTTTTGTCACTGTTGTATGGACATACTGCTAATGATTTTCTACCACCTTGCCCTCTTCTCGGAGCAGAATTGCTATTTGTTCTGACCTCGAGATAGCTGCTGGCACAGTGGATAGCGTGTTCAACCTGGATACAGGAAATTGTGCATTAAAATCTTTCCTATCTCTTACTAACTACATGATGCTGGGCAGCACTTAAGCTCTGTGTGACTCAATTTCCTCAACTGTAAAATGGGGATATAATAACGTCTACTTCCTGGGGTTATCGTGAGGGTCCCATGAGATAATATTTAGAAAAAGTGCTTAGCACGGTGCCTGCCATGTAGTAGACATCACGCAAACATTCCTTCCCCTTCTGTACCTTTCAGCCTAAAACTATGAAAAGTAGTCAACTTGCCCTCTTTCATCCAAATAGGATTCAGTGTCCCAGATGGTCGGTACCTTCTTGTCAACAAGCTCCCATAGCAGCTGTCACCCTCTAGCATGAGATATATCAGACTAAAAACTGCCCGGATTTATTATTCAGGTTTTCAATGAATGGGGGTTAAAAAAGGCAAGGGAGAAGAGGCGAATGCAGCTGGAGTGCTAGTACCCCCTATGAGGACATTGACTCTGTATTGAATGGCATTTTGAGATAAGAAGTCTGGGAGTTTTTTAATCAATTGGGAGTCGTTTTAAAATGTTTCAACTAAATGCAAATAGTGTTAATAAGATTAGTGAAACAGACTGATTGCCATCTTCCACAATTTCACCTTTTGTATACGGTGGATTTTATTAAAAAGTTAACATCTTTTCCATTGTAGAACTTGCCTTCCTGAATGAAGCATCGGGTGTGTTTCCTGTTTCTTCAATGATTTATTGTAACATCATAAACTCCCTGCACCCTGCTTGGCGTTCTTAATGAATTTTTAATGAAACTCACTCGATATTTGTTTGGCATCAGCTTCATTGTTAAACATTGAGTGTTATTATCATTTTCTCAACTTTCCCAACTCAGTTTGGATTTTAGATTTTATTTGACTTTTAGAGGTGTAACTTCTAGCACCCAGGAGCACTTTGGCAAGTTCACCTGACTACTATGGTTCTTTGTAAAAAGATTTACATTTTCCATGTTTGTGCATATCCATGGAGCCTTGGGAAAGGATAATTCCTTTTAGACAGGTATTTGTAACAGTGCTATAACCAAGAATTATCACACCTAGGACAAACTCAAGTACAGGAGGGAGCAGGATCAGGAGCAGCCCCGAGGGTCATCTTATAACAGATTTAGTCTTCCCAAAAGGAGTCCATTCCCTTCACTCCCTTGTCAGGACTGGGAGAAAGACAGGTCCTGAAAACAGGATACCATGAATATGGGACCCTAAGGTGGCTTGTGCATGTGTAGGCACAAACAGAGATGATGTCAGTCACTTTGGCAAGAAGAAGAACTGATGCTTCCCATACTATTGCCTTGGGCAGGGCCCTCACTTGCCCAAAACTAGTTGCCTGTCTGAGTGAAAGTCAAGATGGTTCTTAATCAAATAGATCTCAGGATGAATGTATATGTTCTCTTGAATTTCCTTACAGAGCTCTGCACCATGGACTGTGGTAGCCATGGAGTCTGTTCCAGGGGAATTTGCCAGTGTGAAGAAGGCTGGGTAGGACCCACCTGTGAAGAGCGCACCTGCCCTTCTCATTGCGCTGAGCATGGGCACTGCAGAGATGGGAAGTGTGAGTGCAGCCCAGGATGGGAAGGAGACCACTGTACTATTGGTAAGTGCCATGATATTTTAGGACATGATAAACGAACCTTGCTAATTAAATGGCTGCCCCGTGGAAAGTTTTTAAGTCATGGGTATTGCCTAGCAGAGGGAAAAGAGTCCTGTGAATTATGCTCCCATTTCACATAATCTCCTTGACACTTGAGACGAATATTTTTTATCTCAGTGTTTCCCCACTCTCCATAGTCCCTATTTTAAAGATGTTTGGGGTTCTTCTTCAATCAATAGGACTGTGTCTTTTGTTAGGAAAGTAAAATGTCCTTACCTTTTTCCCTTTTGAAAAACTAAGAGCATTTCATTGGTTAGGGCTGTTTTAATGAATAAGTATATGTATTGATGTGTTACCTTTAAAGTAAATGAAATCTAGTCTAGATGCTCCAACAGTGGGAAATTTGTTTAAATTGTTTTTCAGGTAGGGAGAATGGTTTGTCCTAAGTCCCTACACACACACACACACACACACACACACACACACACACACACACAATCTATGTGTAATACCTTAAACTGAGTTTCTACTCTAGTAAAGATAAGTCTTGTCTGTGATGATTGTGGAAAACATTTAATATTGATTAAAATGGAGAAGAGAGGTGAGATTGAAATTCCAACGATAACCGAAGTTGTTTTCACAAATATTGCCTCCTAAAGCTGTCACCAAAAAGAAGCCCGAGCTAGTCTTTTTTCCCCAGAAGATGTAACTAAGATGACATTTTTTAATGAAATATGACATTTTGAAGGAGGCTAATTGGGTTTCTTTCCTAAATGTCATTCATCTCTTCCCTCCCCCACCTCACACACAGCCCAACGTCAGCACCCACGGGTGACAAGTCAGCATTTCAGCTCTTCACAGTTTACAATTCTCCTATAAGGCAACAGATGGTAAACCGTTAGAACACACACACACACACACACACACACACACACACACACACACACCAACCACTGGTCTCTCAGAAATTTATTCAACCATTCTTCCTTTTTGTTTTTTTCCTGCTTTAGCTCACTACTTAGATGCTGTCCGAGGTAAGATTTTCTCGCCAGCATTATAACAGAAAACATGCATGTATCTTTCACTTGCAGTAACCTGTGATGTTCCTGGGCTCAAGCTGTGATAGACTGAGGGAGACACACATTCACAAAAAAAAAAGAATTTGAATTTTTCAAGATTAAAAAAAGACATTCATTTGCTATAGCAAATAATGGGCTGATAGGCAAAGTAAGGGACTTGTCATTTTTCTTTGCTTGAGTGAGAGAGGCTCAGATGTGAACAGCAAGGGACAGATTCCGAATATGGGTAGATCTTAGGTACCTTTCTTAATATGAATGTGACCAGCACAAGCTTATTTATTCTGCTGCCCAACTGGAGCATTCCCCAATTCCCTTGTGTCCAGCATTCTGTCCCTTAAGAGGACATAAAGAAACATTTCATGGTATAGTAGGGCATAGAGCAGTCTTCCTAACATCAACATCAGAATGTTAAGGATGACACCTAAAATGTCCAGAGTGTCCTTTTAAAAACCTGTTATGAATTTCTCATCCATGACAATATCTCAACATGTCTAAAACATTTCTATTTTCAACCTATATTACCTTTTGGGAGTACTGCACATACAACTTACTAGCTTTACCTAGCAACCAACTCCATTTTTATTTTTTTCTCTTTCTATATGGAAGATTTATCTTTCTTTGTCCCCAAGAGGTTGCTTGAAAAGATGTTTGAAGGTGGTTCCTATGTTACTTCTACTGACCACAATATCTAGGGATTTCTTTCTTCTTTTATGCTCTTACATTTTCTTCTCTGGATAGATGAATGTTAAGTTGTTGAAGGCTAAAATGTACGGAAGGGAGTAGTGATTGGACTGTCTCCAAAAAGAACTCAGATTCACTCCCATGTTGCAAGAAGAAGACTCCACTAGCAGTAAGACTTCTTCCCTCCTCTCACATTCCCCTTCTTTCCTGGAAAGCACGTTTATGCTCCCAGGATAGAGGCAACTTCCTAGCTGATAATCTCAGTAGCCAAAGAGAGAGAGAGAGTCCACCTATGGAAAGACATTATTGATGGAACAAAGAGGAGAGCATTTCTGGAGAACCAGTGCTAGCAAAAAGATTGTTCTTGGAGAGTTTCATGGACAACATTGGAAAGGAGCACTGACAAAGATGTTCACATTTGACTCCGGTTATCCCAGTCAGCTGTTAGTATTGAAATTAGATATTTTTTCTGCACATAATGACTTCTCAAGCATCAGTTCTGTGCATAAATAACATTATGCTAAATGCTAAGTAGCGTGTCTGAGAGGTAGAAGACACACGTCTCCCTGCAAGGAACTGACAGTTTTGGAGAGATGAGGCAAAGGGCCACAAAACAAGAGTCACACAACTCCAAGGCAACATGTACATGAGGAGATGTGTGAGCACATGGTCTAGATGGTACATCAAAGGGTAGAAGCAACATAAAGAAAGAGGAAGGCCAGAGGTAGCAAAGTCACAGGAGGAAGATAACTATTAAGAGAAGTGATTGTCTTTTTCCAGCATATTAACCAGAACCAGTCTTCACATCATTGATCCAGTTTTGATTGAAATGAGGAGATGAATTTTCAAAAAGAAACTAAAAAGCTTATTTTTGCCCCTGCCACAGTTTTCATCCAATTTGAATCATATATTGGGAATTGGGGTAGCATTAATAATGCTTAATTGGATCTCCAAGGGAAAGTACTGCAGAGTAAGGAATAACAAGTTCCCTGGGAAGGTTTTGCAAGTGAGCAAGATGCTCTTCCTTTTATTCAATACTTCATCTTAATGGAGCCCACATGATAAGCCATATCCCCGTAGGCAGATAGATCATTGTTGGCCAATCCCATTCAGACATGTTGGTTATTGTTTCCCTCTGCTCTTTTTCCAGATGGTTGCCCAGGGCTGTGTTTTGGAAATGGGAGATGTACCCTGGATCAGAATGGTTGGCACTGTGTATGTCAGGTGGGCTGGAGTGGTTCAGGATGCAACATTGTCATGGAAATGGTTTGTGGAGACAGCTTGGACAATGACGGAGGTATTTGATTTTTCTGTCTCACTTTTTTAAGGTTTATAAGGGGAAATACTCTTCTAGTTGAAACAGTAACATAATAGTATCAGAGTATCCAGTCCAACCAAGGGAAGGAAGCAGTATCATTGGCAAAGGGCTGAAACGGTGGGGGTTTTTTTTCCAGAATTTTAATGGCTGATTCACTTGGTACTGAATAGAAGTGCCAAGTGTTTGTGTTATTCATCCATGTCTTCATCTGTATGCAGAATCTGTTCTGTTTTATTTTTCTAGATAGTTTTGCTTTTTTGGAGAAGAAATTGCCAAAGCAGTAGCACTAAAATTAAACCACAAACAAATAAGAAGCTCCATCTTGAGCACTCAGTACTAGTGAGCCCAGATTGCTCAGATACAGGTTGGACTAGATGGCTTCTGAGAGTCTGGGATCTAAACTGCAGGTCCTCCAGAGCCCTGTATTCAGGAGTGTGGTCAAGACAGTTCAAACCAACTTCTGGGAGCTGATTGTTAAATTTTCAGTGTTAGCATTTACACTTCAGACAAATGCTACAAGGTAATGCCTGATTTATTATTTTGTCACCAAGACGTAAGAAAGGGATAGAGAAAATGTTAATAATGTTGATTAATATTAAAAGTGTGTCGTGCATTTTTGGAGAGCTACTTGTTAAACCTTTTACTGGCACACTACTGTCCTGCATCTTCCTGTTACTATATCATAATTCATGAACATCTTGGTCCATCTGATTGAGACCTGCAAGTAGAAGTTTTTTTTGTTTATGGTGATCGACTATACTTCAAACACTTGTGGTTCTTTTGTTTTTACTTTGCCAAAAATGGCATTACAATAGCATGTTTTGTTTTATACTAATATTCCTAAGATCTAGAAAAGAGGTTCTTCATCTGCTTTCTAGGGCCTCCCAAACGGTCCAAGGATAGATTTGAGGATATCCATGAATTTGAATGGGGAAAAATTGCATCTTTATTTTCAGTCTCTTATAACTGAAATTCAGCATCGCCTTCCATTTATAATGCTGACAACAAAACATTGTTCTGAGAAGAGCTCCATGGACTTCACCGGACTGCTGAAGGGTGGGTCCCTGATTGACGAAAGTGAAGAATCCCTGAGTTCATTATTTAAATGGCCTTGGAGGTGTCTCATCTAAGCCTTTTACTTTCCACATGAGGAAACTGAGGCCCTCAGAAAGAAAGTGATTTGCCTAGAGGCACACATATAATGTGTTTGAGTTACAATTAGAACCCAAGTCTACCTGATTTCGAGTTCACCCCACTAGCCTTTATCCCAGAGAGTTACATGAAATGACAATCTCAATTCTATTGTCTTTTTTTTAGGCAATTGAGTCATATAGCTAATAAGTGTTAAATGCCTGAGTCTGTATTTGAACTCAGATCCTCCTGAGTCTTGGGCCCGTGCTCTATTTACTATGCCATTGAACTGCCCCAATTCTGTTGTCTTTATCATGAAAGCATTTTGCTCTGCTGCCAGTTGCCTAGAACACTTTCCCATGTCTCTAAGTCTTGGTACTTTCGATCTTTAAGAGAATCCGATCTTAATTGCAGTACATATGCAGTTCGCGGATTGTTCTTTCTTCATGCTGGCTCAGGTGGCGGCAGGTGAATCTCTGACAAGCAGCGCATGATCTCAGGCCTCACTTTGGCCATCCCAGGTCTAGCGGAACAGAAGCTGAGTAGGATCATTTACCATAGTGGCCACTAAGCCTTACATCAGCCCCCAAGGCTCTTCATGTGAGAGAGTGGTAAAGGACAAATACCTGGCAATTTCTCCTTACATTTCATGCTCCAGGGAGCATGACATTCACAAAGAACTTGGCCGTTTGAATTCCTCCAAATAATAACATTAAAATGAAATACATTGTTCAGTTTGGCTTCCCTCACCTTCTGCATCTGCCTTGGAGATTATCTTCACTGTCATTAAACCCAGGCTAGAAATACTCGGTAAGATAAGGGAATAATGGGAGATTTAGCATCAAACAAGCTGGAAGAATTTCCTTTTTTGCCATGTAACTTTAAAAGGTTATTAAACCTAATATGTCTAAGTAATGTGGATTCAGCAGTGAATTTAAAAGAGTAAAACATTCTCTGAAAATGGATTACAGCACATTCGAGGAAGGATTAGATCTCAGAGCTTTCTGATTCCAAATCTCTTGTCCGATTCACTTGATTGTATAGTCAGAACAATTATTTAATTAGCATGGGTGAGCATTGTGTTTTTTCCACTTGATTCTTTCCTGTATCAAAACTTTAGAGCTGTTTTTTGGAGAATGAGCCCAAAAAGTCACAGAAACACAGAATCTGGAAGTGGAAAGAGAGCCCCACAGCCACCCTGAAATAAATCCCCAATCTAATATGCAAAGCAAATGATCAACTATATTCTGCTTGAACAGCTCTAGTGAAGGAGTAATAAAATGAGAAAGCTTCTGAGCACCTCCCAAAACTGGGTGCCTTTTCCTCTGTCACCTTGAACAAGCCATTTCCCCTTCCTAGGCCTTATTTCCTCATTTGTAAAACAAGAGCCTCAGACTAGATGACCCTTGAAGTCCTTCCAGCTCCAGATCTGTGACCTCCCAAGGAAGCCTGTTCTGCTTTAAGTCAGTGCTTTGTGTTAGGCAGTCTTTCCTGTCAATAAGGACTAGATTTGCCTCTCCTACCCATTTATTATGGCCCTCCAGGTCCAAGTAGGTCTGTGCGTGAGAAGGCAAGCATCCCGGTGCTATTTTCACTGGCACAGGGGCAGTCTTAGAGAAGTCCATCAAAAGTAGGTTGCCATTTGTGCTAGTCATTGCAGGAAAAGGCAAAGCCTGATAGCTCATCATCAGTGCCCCGGGTACGGGAATTTGAGTCTCACAAAACTCTGGAAAATACAAGCAAAGTCATCCCCAATTTGCCAGATGATGAAAAGGAAGCAAAATGGTATATCCAGATGTGTTCAAGGGATCTCACAATCCAACTGAAGGAGCAAACAGAATTCTGAATAAGACTAACACTTAGAAAGTGACACTTAAGTTAGCAATATAACATAATAATGTTATATAGTAATATATTATATATATTATATAAATATAATAATAACTCAGTTATTTCAACTATAAACCTGAGAGAATAATAATGATCTTACTTACCACCCAGGAATATTGTGAGGATCATAGAGGCATGAGGTTTTGAAAAAGCAGAAAAATCATCAAATTGCTAAACTGAGAAGTGAAATCTCCCTTAATCTTCATCTACAGTGATTTCTTCTCTCCTGAAATTCATCATGACCTTGCAAGCCAGCAGTGATATCCAGTCTTCTCATGTAGCAGATATACACCCAGATGACTAAGTCACCTGGGTTTATAACGGGAATTTATTAAGCTCCTACTCTATGCCAGGCAATGTGCTAAGTGCTAGGGATACAGAGAAAGGCAAAAAGATGGTCCCTGCCCTTAAAGAGCTTACAGTCTAAGGGAGGATAAAATATGCAAACAATTGTGTGCTATAGATTCAATGAATCTTCTAAAAGGGAAGGCACTAGCATTAAGGGGAGCTGGGAAAATCCTCTTGCAGAAGGTGGGATTTTAGTCGTGTCTTGAAGGCAGAAATGGTGAGGGAGAAAATTCTAACCATGAGGAATGACCAGGGAAAATGCCCAGAATCAAGATTTAAGAGTATCTTGTGCAAGGAAGAACTCATCACTCGATCACAGAATATGTGGGCAGAGAGGGAAAAGGAGGGGATGTGTGGTTTGAGAAGACTGGAGTGATCAGAGGGATCCAAATTATAAATGTCTGTAAAAGCTCAATGGAGGATTTTATAGTTGCTCCTGGGGACAAGAAGGAGCAGTTTGATTTTATTTAATTGGTGGGGGGGAGTTGTGCAGAAGGAATGGCATAATCAGACATGTGCTTTAGGAAGATCACTTTGATAGCTGAGTTAAGGATGGTTTGGAGTAGGGAGGAAGACCAACTTGCAGGGTATTATGATATGCCCCGTATAATAATATGCAATAGGATGGTGACATTATCAAATGAGGGAAGGGAGTACCTACAAGAGATGACAGGAAGGGGAAAATGGAAGGACTGGACAAATAATTGAATATAATTGAATAATAAATTGAATAATTGAATATGTTAGTGAAGAGCCACAGATGACTCCAAGTTTGGGAGCCTGAGTAATTGAGTGGTTTAAGTAAACTGAGTAAAGTAGATGGTCGGAAAGCACATGTCTGATTATGCCATTCCTTCTGCACAACTCCCCCCCACCAATTAAATAAAATCAAACTGCTCCTTCTTGTCCCCAGGAGCAACTATAAAATCCTCAAAAATACTTGGGAAGTTTTCAAAGAGGGGAGATTTTAAGGAGAAAGTAAGTTCTGTTTTGAAATGAGTTTAGATTGAATTGAAGACATCTATAGGACATTCAGTTTGAAATTTCTAGTAGATGGTCGGAAAGTAGAGTTTGAGAGAGAGGTTGGGACTAGGATTGGAGAATAATCAACATCAAGATGGTCATTAAATCCATGGAAGCTGATGAGATCATTAAGTGAAGAAGCATAGAGAGAGAAGAGAAGAGGGCCCAGGCCAGAGCCCTGGGAGACACACATGGTTTGTAGGCATGAGCATAACAAAGAGATTGAGGAGAAAAGAGTATCATGAAAACCTAGAGAGAAGAGCATCAAAGGAAAATTGATTGACGATGTCAGAAAGTGCAGGAAGTCAAGAAAAATGGAACCTAAAAATTGACTTTTAGATTTGGCAACTGAAAGCTCTTTGATGACTCCTTTTTATCTCCTATACCTCAATGAGTCACCAAAAAGAGATAATTTTCAAAATATTTCTTCTCTATAATACCTTCTTCCCACAGTTTAAACCAGGCTCTTATCACCTGCCATCTAGATTGGCATCATGGTATAATGCTGGTCCTAGAATCCTGGGGATGAATCCCAGCTTTGGCCATTTACTTCCTGTGAGACTTTGAGCAAGGCACTTAGCCTCTGTAAAGTGAACAAATTGGTTTAGATAATATGTCTCAGGTCCCATGCAGTTCTAGGCCTGGGTTACTATGATCCTATGGTAACATCCTTAAAGTTGTCTGCAAGATGGAGAGATTCCCCCTTCACTCCTTACTGCCCATTACCATAGCGTCTCTGATGTTTGTCCCATCATGTCTAAGATCATCAGATTTATAAATCCCTCTAATTTGTAAGTCCATCAGAATGATCATGAGTAAATCTTTCTTTGGTGATAAAGTATCTTGCTGGCTTTTAAGGTGATCACTCAAGGTATCACTGTTCACAGCCCAAGATTGTAAGTGGAGTTTGGAGGATGCAATAGATATTTTCCCATCTAGGGAAAGGGTAAGCCCTTTCTATGGGTAAGTTATTTTTAAGTTAGTTGCTTTTTTGTTGTTTTTAAGTTAGTGTGTAATTGTAAATTGCAGTTTGTGTTGCCATGAACACCTTTCTCTGATAAGTTTAGTAGAGAGTAGAAAATCCCAATAAACGTTCTGATTAGTTAAGTTTTGGTTAATGGAAGTCATACTCTTGTCTTATCATGACTGTAATGTCACTATATTAATGACTCAAGCTTCTTATTGGTAGCTTTGGGTTTTGATATACACACCCCACACAATCAAAGTATACCCACCCTCCCAGATGACAAAACTAAGTAAGAAAAGGCAATAAATATGGTGTATTCATCTGTAATACGTAATATTCAGCATCTCCATGAGAGAAGGAAGGTATTTCTTGCCTGGGGAAATAATAGTAGTCTTTGTCCTTGATCTGAGTTCACCTGCCTTATAGTTTTGTTTTCATTCTTATATTTACTATTCAAGAAGTTGCACTGTGTGTTGGACAGAGAGCAACTTTTGAAGTTTAGGAATACTGGATTTCAGTTTCATTCACCAACACTAGCACTGTAATTGTGAACAAGTCCTTTAACTTTTAAGAACTTGAGGCAACTTTTAATTTAGTGGAAAAAGTTTCTACGCCAGATCTTTGAAGACACACGAAAACTCAGTGTTTATTCTTCAAGTTCTGTTTTCTCCACTCTGCATCAGCTCTTATAAGCCTTCCACGTTTCACCGGTTTTCTCATAACATAGTGTCTAAAACAAGCAGTAACTCTGTATTGTTGTATTGTAATACTGTATTGTCTAGCATCCTTTCCAATGAACAATCATTTTGCTTTCAACTTTTTGGAGAAGTGATAGTTCTCTCTTGGAAGTTCTTCCATCAACTAAAATGATATAGAAATAACATCCCAGGTTTTCCCTGTGCAGAAGCATTTATGGGAAGGAGCTCTATATAATACAAAGTATGCTGTCTCTTCCCATGGATGTCTTCAAGTGTGGCTTGTATACATACTATCCAAAGGAAAGAGAAAATTCAGCACAGTTTATCCCTGAGATAAAGAAGTAGATTAGATTAGAGGGTACTATCAGGAAGATGTGGTGGCTCTTCATTAGGCTTCATTTTAGGGTTCAGATTGTCAAGCTATTTTCTCAAGCATCCAAATGGCAGAAGTTGCTTAACTGAGTACAGCAAATTATTCCCATGGTGGATTAGGTTATTTTTCTTTCTTTAAGTTGGGAAGTGCTGATTCAACCTCTTTATGAAAAAAATAGACTTCATTTGTTTTTTTCATTTTCCCAATCCAAAAAATAATAATTTAGATGCAATGGCTTCAAGTAGCTGCTACCTGATTATTCCATATTATAGCTGGTCCTTAAAGAACCGTAGAGATTTATGTATGTTAATCACCTTGCCAACTCATTAGTATGACTGCTCCTGCCTCTTCTTGCAGTTTTGGCTTCCCTGACTTGCTCAGTGTATACCTTCCTAGGCCTTCTCAATTCCTTCTTGATCACGTGAAGATATTATACTATTTGATTTTCCCTTGGTTGTTAAAATTACCATCCTAAGACTAGTCATGTGAGTAATCTGAGAAAATGTATTGTTTTTGCATACATACATGTGATCAGGTCATTCCACTGCTCATTAATCTTGTGCAGAAGGAAGGAAGTAAACAAGCATATATTAAGTACCAGGCATCCTATGTGACACTTTACAAACATTACCTCATTTGGTCCTTAAGACAATCCTTGGAGGTAGGTGCCCTAGGTAGGTGGATAGCACTTAACTTAAAAATATACTATTTTTTATCTCTGAGGTGGTTCTCTGAGAATAGAAGGAGAAAAGGATCCTGGAAGGGAGGGGACATGGACTATATCAACATAAAAATCAAGACCAATAAAATCTTATTTAAAACAAAAAAAATTATTAGTTTGTTCAAAAGGCACCATGCTTCTGCAAAACTGTATAAAATCAGATCTTGATTAATCAGATATTTTATGGTTTTTATAATTCAGATTTTTATTGATATCTTTTTATTTTTGAGGGAGTTTCTCATCTAGGAGTTCCCCAAACCATAAAATCATAGGGCCAGTCCCTTTCTCTGATTTTTACATTACTTTCATTCCTGAGTCACTCCTTCTACTACCCAGAGTCATCCTTTGTAAAGAAAAAAAAAAGATTGTAGCCATTTCATATATTCTTCTTCTAGTTCTGCTTACTTCCTTCATCGGTTCTTATTTCTTCCCATATTTTCCTGAATGCTTCGTATTCATTGTTGTTTTTTTTAATGATACATTTATGTCCCACAATTTGTTTGGCTATTCCCCAATCAATGAACTTTGTTTCTAGTTCTTTGCTCCCACAAAAACAAAATGTTGTTATAAATATTTTGGTTCACATAGGACTTTGCATTCTGTCTTTGATTTTCTTGGAGATATTTACCTGGCAGTGTAATCTCCAAGTCAAGGAGTTATGACTTGGAGTCTATCTTGGACCATGCCATTTGGACAATGCCAAATTGCTTTACAGAATGGTTTAACCATTGTTCCAGCTATACCACCAATATATTAGCGTAACTGTCTTCTGGCAGCCCTTCCGATGCCATTTCTATCTTTTTATCATATTTGCCAGTTAGGTGTGAAATAAAACCTCAGAATTTGTTTTTGTATCTGCAGCATATCTGTTATTATTAATAATTCAAAGTTATTGTTCATATGATTGATGGTATTTTGAATTCTTACTATTTATTCATCTCTTTGAGCAATTTCTCTCTTGGGGAATAGCTCTTGATCTTAACTGTTTGTTTTAGTTTCTTGGGTATCAGACCATTATCAGAGCTATTGGGTGCCACGACTTTTTTCCCCAGTCAACAACTTCTTTACTTGTCCTGGTTGCAATGGTTTTACAAAAACTTGTTAATTTCATGTCATCAAAGTTATCCTTTCTGTCTTTTGTGATTGCCATCTTCCTTTATTTAGTTAAGAATTCTCCATTAACAAAACAGAAAAAGTTCTTTTTAGCTCACTCGGGTATCATGTAAACTGTTTATCTAATTCTAGTTTCTGCTGAACTGCTTCCCAGTTTTCTAAGAAGTTCTTAGTGTACTACTCCACAAGTAATTTTTGTTTTTCTGATTTTTCTTTAAATGTACATGGTGTGGTCACAGTTACTAGAATGCTCAGGAAGTGTTCTGTAATGAATCAATATTCTCATAAATTAGATATTTAGTCTGTAATCAAGTTGTTCTGCAAATCTTATCTTCTTATCTGGTCAGTGCTACTTGTCCTTCAGCGCCAAATATTAGACTTCTTTTAACTGAAACCTAGTTCTCCAATGATATCTGGGGCCAACTCTATTCATTCTGATCTATATTGTTGTCACTGAAGCCCAAATGGCTCCAGAGGACAGAGTGAGATTTGTGATTTTGCACAGCCCTGTATCACTTAAATCCAGTTAACTTGCAAATCATGACATCATCTTTGCAATGTCATAATACTCTTCCAGAACTAAGGACAAACAGCAACTAACTCCATAAACCCAAGTTCCAGGGACTTTCTCTCTTTTCAGACAAAAGAGGTAAGTCTTAAGAAGACAGTTCCATCTAACAGATTTAATACTACAATACTTTGTTTCCTGGGGCATCTAATCCTCAAAGTAGGATCTTCACAAATGAAGTTAGTTGAACTTGTCTAGGGATGAGTACATATTCTATCTCATTTCAATTTGGTTTAATTGATAGGGCAAGAAAGTGGCCTCAGGCATTTTAGGAACATTGCCACCAACTTTGATGACCCTTGTTGTCAGTATCAAGCTGAGCATAAATCATCTTTGCTCACCGGCAGTACCACGGAGAATGTCTAGCAGAGGATCCTAGTGGAAAAGAAATTCCAAATACATTGTTAGATCTTCCAAAGGCCCTATTTGTGAATGAAATGTTTAAAAATTTTATTTATTTAGTGTTTTATTTTCGCCACCTACATGTAAAAAACAGTTTTTAAACATTCATTTTTAAAACTTTGAGTTCCAGATTCTTTCACTTTCTCCCTTCCTACTCCGCCCCCTATTGAGAATGCAAATAGTTCAGTATAGGTTGTATATGCGTAGTCATGCAAAAATTTCCATAATAGTCATGTTACAAAATAAAAACAGACAAATAAAATACAGACAAAAAACCGTCAAGAAAATAAAGTTTTACATTTAACATGTATTGGTCAACCTGCCATCTGAGGGAAGGAGTGGGGGGAAGGAGGGAAAAAGTTGGAACAAAAGGATTTGCAACTCTACATATATCTTGTAAATAAAAAGCTATAATAATAAAAAAGAAAAGAAAATTTTAAAAATAAAGTATGCTTCAATCTATATTCAGACCCCCTGTTTCTGTGAGTATGGATAGTATTTTCATTTTAAGTCTTTCAGAGTTGTCTTAGGTCGTTGTACTGCTGAGAATAAGCACATTCGCATTCACAGATGACCATCTTACAATATTGCTTTCACTTTGCATCAGCTCATGAAAGTCTTTCCAGGTTTTTCTGAGAGCATCTGGCTCATCATTTCTTATAGCATGATAGCATTCCATCATAATTACATACAACAGTTTTTTTTTTCAGCTATTCCCCTCGTAATGGGAATGCCCTCAATTTCCAATCCTTTGTCCCCCCAAAACAGCTACAAATATTTTTATACATGTAGGTATTTCTAATAGTGGCATTTCTCCATCAAAATGTATGCATGGTTTTATAGCCCTCTGGGCATAGTTCCAAATTGCTCTACAGAGTGATCTAATCAGTTTGTAAACATCATTTTGCTGATGGTATCAAGTCCAGAAACATTACAAAACTTCCTAGTTAAGATTCATAATCATTCAGGAGTTTAACCTGCCTATTCACTGAAGAAAAACCTAGTGGATAAAGAATGTTCACTCAGACTATGTTATGTAGTTGTTTGGACATCCCACAGGTCCCTCATTGTTATTTCTTGGATAGATACTGTGTGGAGCCCAGAATTAAAGAGGACAAGAGCAGTTTGGATTACTTCTGAGACATTTGGCAGTGCCTTTAATGACCTCAAGTTTCTCACTTAATAGATTCCCATCTTTTTAATACTTTTTTGGTACTGGTGTGTACCTAGGAATCATAGGAAACCATCCTAACTAAAGAATTTAAGTGAAGGATCACACAAAGAATGTTGGAGAGATGTGTGGTGGACATGAACACTGTAACCCATTACTAAGGAAGGATTGCACAGGAGAAACAAATATATATATATAATATATACATACACACATACATATACATACATATACATATATACATACATATACATATATACATACATACATATACATATATATATATACACATATACACACACACACACACACACAATATATATATATATATATATATATATAGTCATCAGAGAAAAGTAGATGGGCCAATTAAGTAGTAAAAGAGACAATACCTGATTGACAATCCACTGCCTCCATTTGTAGCCATTCAACATAGAGACATCTAAAGGAAGGCAGCCAGCATGCTAGGTGCACCCACATAAAAGATTTATGGGAGAAGAAAGAGTCATACAAAATGAAGAGCTGTGCTTGGGGTGTGATCCTGTTGGAGAGCACCTCCACATTGATGACATTACAGCTCTACCAAAATACAGACATTACGAATTACACAGAAGCAATAGAGAATAGTATTCTCAGAGTAAGCTATGGTTTATGAAGAAAGCTTCTTTTTTCTTCTGCTTTTATATTTCCTTCTTTCCTTTATTAAACATCTTTCAGGTTCCCAAACTCCATAGAGTCCTTGAGTAATTGGTATTCATATTCATTTGCAAAAATAATGGAATCTTCGAATGTCAAAGTTGGAAAAGGCTGTAAAGGTCAGCTAGTCCAAAGTCTTCATATTACTAAGGAAAAAATTGAGTCTCAGAGTGGAAAATGCACTTTGCCAAGGTCATACAGATATGAGAGAATAAGGCCTAGAACTGGGTTTTTCCAAGGTTATAACAAAAAGATAAACACAGAGAGAATTAAGTTAGAGGAATCATTTTTCATAATTAGCCTGACATAAATCATTACTCACTAAGGGCAAGTGGCCATTTGCAAACCTATAATACACTCGTGTTTCCTTAAGGTCAAACTCTAGAAATTAGTCACATGAGTGAATTATGAGGATCGCAGTTCATGTTGTGTTTATTCCACAGAATACTTTAGGATATAGTAAGTTGAGGGAACTAGAAATAGCAGTGAATGGCAAGGAACTTACCATACTGAAAGCCAAGAATTGTAACTCTGTTTACTTCTCAAATCTCATTGAAGATTCACTCTTAATTCCTTTTCTCTGTCTTTCATCTCTCCATTAAGCATGTGTCTCATTTCCAGCCACCCTATTTTACAATGTATCATCATTTTAAAAATAGCTCTAAAAAAGTAAAATGAATTTTTAATCTCAATTCCATAACTAGGTTTCTCACCCTCCACCCTTGTACAAAATTTGTGGTCCCTGTCTTCACACTATTTGTATGTCAAATGAAGCTAGTACTACTTGCTATTAGTATATCATAGAGTGAAGAAAATTAATGAGGTAATGTTTGAAATCTAATTTAGGTTAAAGTGGATAATAAAGGTGTGATATCAATGAAGAGCCTATTAATTTATTTATTAATTCATTAAGAATAATAATAATAAATTATTAATTCACTAAACCTTTTTAATGTATCAGTTGCTTGTTAATTTCCAGGCAAATTTAGAAGTATTTTTAGCAACAAGATTGTTAGAATATATAATCTATAATAGAAAAAAAGCAAAATCGATCGATTTGAGCCTAGAAAACGTCAGGAGTGTTATAAAGTTAGTAGACTGAGTTGTGGAAATTCTGGGTTCACCTGATCTGTGCCCTTCCAATTAAAGCAGTCAGATCTCCCTAATTCAGATTTACTATGGCATGAGATGAAGGAAAGAGCACCAGGCAGGGGAGTATTCTGTTATGACATAGAGTTGAAAGACAGTTTTATTAAATAATAAAGTATATAATCAATTAAATAATTAAATTAAATAAGAAAATTAATTAAATAATCAAGTACATAAGAAAACTAGAACTAAGTTAACTATGTTGTCTGTTAAAGGTATTATTTTAGTGAACAGTTGTGGGTGATTTATAATTAATCTACATGTTTTCCAAATGTTTGAAAGCAGTTGGAACAATCCTACAATTTTATTGAAGACTATTAATTTGCTTAGAAAACCATTTCGCATGAATGCCATGTTTCCTTCCCGGTTTGGAAGCTATTATTATAATAAATTCTGAATCTCTAGTGTTGAAATGAATAAGTTTTTGCTGTGACACTAATGAAAACTACTAGTCCACTCTGGATCCAATAAGCTTTTCCTGCTACAGATCTCACCTGTATGCAGCATGTGTGCCACAGAATGAACAAATTTGAATGAGCTGAGCGTGCTGCATGGATGCCTTATCTTTTAGCCAGTACATAAGGTCAGAGCTTGTTAAGCTGCTGTTCCAGGCCTCTGGCCTCAATAATCCCCTTGACTGTAGTCACTGCTACATAGATAATGATGGGTAACTGCTGGCTTTCATCTTCTGCCTCCACCTCCCTTACCCAGAAATATTCACAGCTTGTTGGTCTTTCCCTTGCCTTCCCAAGGAATGGTATACAGTAGGCATGAACTTGGCCATCACCCTGCTTTTCACCCATAACTGTCTCCTTTGGCTTGTTTCCAATACCACTGGCCACCATTCATTGGGTAAGAGGAGGTAGCCTTTGTATTTTAACTGTGTATCCCTTTGTTGTGATCTCTTAGAACCTTCTGCCACATCTTGCTCCTGATAGAAGTTGTTTCTACATGAATTGCTTGCATTGCCAGATTATTGTGTATGAAATTTGGACTCGCTTCATTGAAACATACATTCCGCCCTGCACATGGTGATATTATAACAAACAAATTTGTAATAGGTTCCCCATTGGCTAGATGGTGATATTGAGGTCTTAGAGACACATCCCTAGCTCAATGTTATCCAACCATGTGCTGTCCATTTTGCATAATGGTGCCAATATTGTTGCCACTACCAAAAGAACACATACTTTTGAGTTATATGATCCAGAATGGAGCTATATTGGCACTGACTTCTCTGACAAGCTCAGAGAAGCAATTCCTAGTTTGAAATAAACATGACAGATTCACAATGGCCATTTTCTTTGTCAAAAGGTAGGCTTATTTAAGAGAAGTAGTTACAGACAAAATAAGAGGTAAAGTAGGCACCAGGAGTGGCAAATATGGAAGTCGGAAGAGCGATAGGGTTCTCACTATCAAGAAATGTGGAAGAATCCATTAAATGGATATGCCATAAGGCCTGGTTATGCCATTGACTGGCAGGTAAACTCCATAGAGGAGTTTTAGCAGGCTAACCATAGTTAGTTATATGGAAAGGAGAAAGATGCTATTAAAAGGAAGTCACTATGGGGGTGGAGGGGAGAGGGGAGGAAAGGGAAGAGGAGAAGGGAAAGAGAAGGAGGGGGAAAGAGGAAGAGAAGGGAAAGAAAAGGGAGAGGAGAAGGTAAGGAAGGGAGAGGGGAAAAGGAAACAGAAGGGAAGAGGGAGTGGGAGAACAAGAGAGAGAGAGAATAAGAACCTCATAGTGGGCCTAGTACTGAAGAGGATTTAACAAACATCTTCATGATAGGCATATCTTTTTAGGGAAAATACAGCCTTGGGGGTTTCTCAGGGGAAGGAGGGAAGTACCAGGAAGCTCAGAGGGAGGAATCGAAGAGGTACAGATAGAATAGCAGGTCTGATCCTAGACCCATCTAAAAGACCCATCAATATTTCAAAGGTGGTTTGAAGATTTCTAGAGGTTAAGGGATAGGCACTGGAGGTTGATAATTCCTTCCTCCAAGCAGCTAGATGATGCAGTGGATAGAGCACCAGCCCTGAAGTCAGGAGGACTTGAGTTCAAATCGGGTCTCAGACACTTAATACTTCCTAGCTGTGTGACCCTGGGCAAGTCACTTAATCCCAACTGCTTCAGGAGAAAAAATAAGTTCTATCCTCACAGTCATTCTATACAAACAGGATAGTCTGGGAATTGGTTATGTCTTATACTAGCAAGATGGCTTTCTTCCTAACTGGGTAAAAGAGTAAGTCTACATCATTCTCCATTTTCCTTTGACTAGATCCCCTCTTGAATCAGGGGCATGTGTGTGAAAGGCCACTAATAACTTCATTGATGTGAAATTTTACTTGATTTGTCTCTTGAATCATGATTTTAGCCTCATCAGCCCATCCTTTGACTTGTCTCCATTCCAATAAAATAGCAAAATCAGACCCATTACCAAGGCTACCCAGCCTTTCTCTTCTTTGCCATAGCTATTCTCTCTGTGTGTGTTTCCATCTTGTAAAGGGAACAAGCAACAAAAGTAGGACATACTAACATTTGATATGTCCATACCTGCTACACAGAGCCAGACTGTCACTAGAGTGCCACAGTTTCTAATTCAAATCAACAAACAAACTGTTAATAACAAAAAAACCACCCACACCCAATGTGAATTTCATTTGCACCTCTCTGTAACAGTCTAGATAGGCTGCATTGGGTGTTATCCAATGTGATAATTGCTAAGTAGATCTTTGCCACATACTGGGCTCATATTCGAATTACAATTTGGAGGTTGTGTATCATTATTACTTTCCCTGCCTATAGCCTTTCAAAATTTGACAGAAGCCTTGCTGTCTTCTCAGCAAACAGAGGGTCAACCCCATATAATAGGCAATTATTAAATAAGAAACATTAGTTTAGAATTTACAATGGCCTGTAACACAAAGAGAATTGGTATCTTCATTTTAAATGATTCTTCATGTGACTCATTTCGGGATCCTTTGTCTTAACTCACTTTCATTTTTTATTTATTTTAGTGTTCTTTTCTTTCTTCAAAAAAACCAAGTTGAATGCCTGGCAGGTTGAAACATGTGTGAACCCAGTTTGATTATTCCCAATTTCCTTATTATGAATGAAATGTATGAAGAAGTGACTGACCTTTTTAAAAAAATTTTTTTCATTGTTGTGTGCTTTGCTCCAGACATGAGTTGTCTTTTCAAAGCCCCCTCATTTTGCTTGCTTTTTCTTGCAGCCACATATTCCATTGGAAAAGCAAAGAGAGTAAGCTAATGAGATGGGTCATCGAGCTTTGGAAATATGGGGAGAAGTCTAAAATCTTATAGAAAATCTGTTAATATTTTTCAGTTGGGATAAGGGGAATGAAAGAAACAAAATTTTTATTGTAACTAATCTGGATTTAAAAGTTATCTGTGGGGGAACTGTATTAGGAAGTGAGGGGAGAGAGTGAGTGACAAGAGATGGAGAGACAGAAAGAGAGAAAAGTCAGAATAAAAATACATTGAGCAAACAGAAAAAGCAGTAAAGAAGCAAACTGCATTTTAAATCAAAGTTGTATCTGTGGTATAGGGAATTTTAAAGGACTCCATGTGGGGAAAAGTATTTCCTGGGGGCCTTAGGGCTGCTTATACAAACACCTCCTTTCCTAGTGATCCTCGCTCTCAGAGCCCCCAGCTGTGATGTCTCTCCCTACAGCTAAGCAGCAGGAAACAGATAGAGAGGCATGAAACCCATAGCAGTGCCACTGATCCATGTCTTTTGGGAGGTGGGGAGCAGGGAGAAATGGTAATTAGAATACTTAGCCCTGTACCCACACTAGGGAAACACCCAGATTAGGGTTACTAAATTTGTCCCTTAAGAACCTTCTGAATGGCTCTTCTTATTTCTTGTTTGCTGGGCAGGGGATGATGGATGTAAATCCTCACAGAAACTGAAGCAAAAGGGAATAAAAAGAGATATGATGTACCATCTCCTTCAAGCCTTCCCTTATTTCTCTTGGGCTTCATGCAGGTGGAGCCATAATCACTACTTGAGCATTATTAGTATAATGCCCACACTCAGTCCTCACTGACTGGCGTGTAGTTTTCTCAATTTTTCAGTCATTTTGAATGCTAGATGAGAATTGGGTGCTTTGTTTGGTAGATATTCGAAAGTGATCATTAGGATCTTTACTCCGATAGTGATGATGGGAACAGAAAGGAGACGGTTACAAAATACTTTGCAATGGTGAAATCAATGTAATTTGGTAAAAGGTGAAGGAAAGGGAATTGTCAAAGAAAAATCCCAAGATTTCTAACTTGGATAAGATCTGGTGTCACAGACAGCTAACAGGGAAGTCAGAAGGAAGAATGGTCTTGAGGGAAAAGAAAATCATTTGGGGACATGTGGAATTTCATTTGTAGGTGCCCAGAAGCACTGGGCACCTGGAGATATAAGACTAGAGCTTGAGGGGAGTGAAGGGAAAGTCAGGTTTAGGAGATTTCCTGCGGGAGCCAAGGAATGAATGAGATTGCTTCTTAAGGCAAAGAGGGCTATGGTAAGATGAACGCTGAGAACAGAACTTTGGGGAACACATCTTAAGATGTTGGGGGTCAGGAAGTCCCAGAGAAGGTATAATATTAGGGAAGGAGAAAATGAGGAGATTTGGGTATTTCCAAAAACCAAGGGAAAAGAGGCTATTGAGAAGAAGGGGATGGTCACTGAGGTGAAATGCTAGAGAGAGATTAAGGAGGATGCGAACCAAGGAAAGATTTTTTTATTTAATGATGCAGAAAGATGTTTCTGGCACGTTTTAGAGAGTTGTTTCAGTAAACTGATGAGGGCAGAAGTCAATGTCAAGGGATAAAGGAACAACAAATACCAAGAGTGATGAAAAATTGAAACATTGGATATATGCTACTCTTTTTTTAGCTGAGGCAATTGGGGTTAAGCGATTTGCCCAGGGTCACACAGCTAGGAAATGTTAAGCGTCTGGGGTCAGATTTGAACTCAGGTCCTTCTGACTTCAGGGCTGGTGCTCTATCCACTGCACCACCTAGCTGCCCCCTATGCTATTTTTTTTCAAGATTAGTGTTGACGTATAGAAGACAGACCAGATAAAAAGGTTGAGGAGAAAGATTTGCTCAGCACTGGGGACATCAGAAGGAGAGATTTGCTTTCTCTGTCAGAGAAAGGATGGTAGAGCCTCACCATTCTATACCAACAGAACAATCTGGGAGAACTAGCCTCCTTTTCGTACCCGTCTGTGTACTTGCTTATGGTTGATAAGAGCAAGATGGACTCCTTTTAGCATTTCCTGATAAGGAAAGAGAATGAGCTGGTTTCAAAGACCACATCACTTTGATGGGAATGGTCTTCAGAGGTTATTTTATTACTGCTTACATGTTATGGAGGGGGCATCTGTACCCAAGAGACCCATGTCATAGAGCTAATCAATAGAGGAGCTGGAATTTTGCTCCTTATCCAGATTTCATCACAGTTTTTCCCTTTAGGAGTCAGATGAGGGGAGGAAAAAATGGACAGATGTCCCCTTGCCTTAATACAGAATACCGTATCTAAGAGAAAATAACAACTATTTTGTCATACTTTAAGGATATAATTTTGTGGAAAATAGCTGATAGATAGAAAGACAGACAAGTACATAGATTCCCAGTTTCTGTCGATGAAATTTATACCAACATCATCTAGTCTACTCACATAGAAAAGCAGCCCAGTACAATAAGAAAGCATATTGGATTTGGTGTCAGAGGACCCGAGTTTGAAAACAGGCTCTGCCACTTGTAGCTAATTGTCACCTTATCTCCATGGGCCTCAGTTCATCTTGGAAATTTAGGGAGTCGTACTGGTTTTGCTCTCAGGTCCCTTCTAACTCCATCTGTGATCCTAGGAAGTAAAGGCAATATAACCAAAAAAACCACAAGACACACATGCATTAGAAAGCTCAATGGCAAGCTCCTTGAGGTCTCTGGACAGTGTTTTTGTTTTTAGTTTTTTCCTCTCTGTTTCTTTGGAGGGTCCAGCATGGGGACTGGGCATACAGTGTTGCAATCAGGGAATGGATATTATAAGCAACAAAACATCATCTACATGACATTAGAAAATGGAAGAGCCCTGAGAGATAGTCACCCCCATTTTTTCAGCCAGTGGAAAAACATTCCCCCCCAGTTTGGACAGCCTCAGGAACAAGCAGCACTTTAACCTGAAGCTATATCTTTAGCTTTCTAATCCTAAACACTGGCCACCATTCTGCATTGCCTCTGGTACATGGTCTGGTACAGTCAGTTTGTGCTGAAGGAATTCACATGAGGGAGAAACCTCTGCATGATGTACTTAGACTTCCTCAAAAGTAAGAGTACTTGTTTTGTTTTGTTTTAAGTTGATAGAAGTTCTGAAAAACAGATAAATGTTTCCATTTCCACGGTGGCCATTTTGAATGGCATTCCCAAAGTTTCTCTGCAATAGAATATCAATCTTCTAAAATGGCTTCTTTTTCTTCCATTCATTTTTCAGATGGTTTGACAGACTGCGTGGACCCTGACTGCTGCCAGCAAAGCAACTGCTACATCACCCCTCTCTGCCAGGGCTCTCCAGACCCCCTGGACCTTATTCAGCAAAGCCAGCCCTTGCTCTCCCAGCATCCTCCGCGACTCTTCTATGACCGAATCAAATTCCTTATTGGGAAAGACAGCACTCATGTCATTCCTGGAGAAGTCTCATTTGACAGCAGGTATGTGTTTAAGCTCAATGAAGGGGGGAGCAGGTCATGTTTCCTTACACAGTTATGATGATAATTTAATTCAACTCAAACATCTCTTTAGCACCTACTCTGCCAGATGCCGAACTAAATACTGGGAGTGCTGAAACAAAGGGAAAACCAGCCCCTACTGTCCAAAAGCATTAATTCTTAAACAGATAAATAAATATACTACAATATGAGAAAGAAGTGAGCATTAACAATTGAGAGAAGGTTCCACATAGGAATTAGCATTTGAACTGAACCTTGAAACAAGCTGGGGATTCTACTAGGTAGAGGTGAGGAAGAAGTATACAAGCATGTAGAATAACCTTTGCAAAGACACAATGACTAGAGGTGGGATACTGATTTCAGTGAATAACTAATAAGCTACTTTGGCTAAAATGTTAAGTGCTGTAAGGCAAATCTGCAAAGGTAAATGGGAGTCAGATGGTGGAAGGTTTTAAATGGCAGGCTGAGAAATCTGCTTTTTATCCTGAAGGTAATAGGGAGTTACTGAAGATTATTAAGGAGGGAAGTGGTATAGTCAGATCTGTGTCTTATGAATAATATTCTGGTAGCTAGGAAGACCATGGTTTGGATAAATCTGAGTTAGCCGGAGAGAAGAGATGTTCTGAAAGTTTATGATTTTTACAAAATCATAGAGTTAGCATTGGAAGGGATTGTAGAGGTCATTCAGTTCAACACCTTTACTGTATAGGAGGCCCAGAAAGATTCAGTGACTTGCTTAAGTCACAGAGACGGAGGGCAGCATAAAGTAGACTTTGCGTCTAAGGTGTCTCATTTCAGTTCATCGTTTTTTCCTCTTCTAATAATAATCCGTTTAGTTAATGTATACTAACACCTTTGACCTTAACACAAGAGAAAATTGAAAACTCATTTCTGAACATTAATAAAAGCTACATACAAGAGAGAAACGACATAAACTTACCTACTACATGCTACAGTATCTCTCTATATTTTTCTACATATATTGTATATATATATATATATATGCATATATATATATATATATATGTATATATATATATAGATAAAGTAAAATATGCAATAGGAGTAATAAATAGAAAATAGAAATAGTGGTAGATATAAATAGTTTTGGGAGAGCAATAAATTGAAATAAAAAGAATATCATGTGAAAATAGCATAATAGAGATTCAGTTCACAACATGGAACAACCCTGACAAGATATCCATCATAGATTACAAAATTTTGCTATTTATTATGTGAATTAGCAAGGGGAAGGCAAGTTCCCTAGTGGAACTTACAGTTAACTGGGAGGAAGAAGCCATTAGACAGAAAAATACTATGAGGTGGAGAGTACCTTGATCCTGAAAAAGATTCAGCAAAAATCTTCATCATAAGCCCATCTTTTAAAGAGGAAATATAACCTTGGGACTTTCTCAGGGGAGGAGAGGAAATAAAGGTAGGAGCAAGGATGTATACTGAGATGTTGAGACTCCCTTGAAGATACTAACAAAGACAGTCTAGGAAAATCTGGTTTCCCGTCAAAGGTATCTTTAAAATGCTTTTCAAGGAAGTCTTGGCACATTATGTGCAATTATATAATTATTTTGCTGCACAAGAAAAATCAGATCAAAAAGGAAAAAAATGAGAAAAAAAAACAAGCAAACAACAACAAAAAGAGTGAAAATGCTATGTTGTGATCCATACTCAATTCCCACAGTCCTCTCTCTGGGTGCAAATGGCTCTCTCCACCCAAAGATCATTGAAACTGGCTTGAATCTTTTCATTGTTGAAGAGAGCCACTTCCATCAGAAGTGAGTGTCGTATAAGATAGTCCTTAAAACTATATTCCCTTAGCATTTCCTGACAAGGGAAGAGAACAAGCTGGTTTCAGAATTCACATCATATACACAGATAAAATCTTCCTCCCAAGATTGTGTGTGTGTGTGTGTGTGTGTGCGCACATGCACTACACATGCAAACGTAAGATTAACAAAAGCCATACGTTAGTAAATAACTACAACAAGGAAGAGCAGGTTTTTTTCAGATCTAAATTCTGTGGATTATATCATATTCCATTTTTTTTGGTTTTAAACCTGAGTTTTAAAACTTAATTTTTTAACTCAGACAATTTTCTTTAATAAGAAATGATTCTCTGTCTCATTATTAAGTGAATTTGGTTTCTTCCTCGAGGAATCCTAGATCTAGAGCTAGAGGGATTTCTGAGGCCCCCTGCTCCAGCCCCTTCATTGTCCCCATGCACTTGAGGTCCTTGGAAAAGAAAAACAAATCTGCCTTTCCTGGGATCACACAGATAGTAAATTATAGAACCAGTGATTTGATCCCTCTGTTCCAAATCAAAATCTATTTATAACATGCAGATGGTTTCATTTATTTTTATTAATGATTTGTACCAAGGTACAGCCCATTTGGTAAAGAAAAAAAAACAGCCATTACCAAGCTACTTTGAAGCATGAAAAAGAGAGATCCCATTCATTTTCTCAGTGACTTTTTCTGCTCTAGCTTTAGCCATGGCATATTTTTCTAATTAAACTAGGCATGGCTGCCGTTATAATCTCATGAAAATAATTTGTTCATTAGGCTGGTTAATATAATTGACTTCAAAGGAAATTGCAACACATTCAGAAAAGCAGAACACAGAAGCCAACACTGTGTAACTCCTTTCCTGGTGCATTGGATATTCCTTATAGCTAAAGGGCTTGTACACAGGCCCACAGTCATTTAAGAATGAGTCAACTAGATCTTGCTTTACATGTTTGACATATTTCTCCAACCCTCCCCCCAAAAAGTAAAAGATGTGAGAAAACGGGGTCCAAATCTATTTTCTTACTGACTCTCTCTTTTCATTTCAAAAATGTAGTTCTATGGAAAAGAAAAGAAAAATGCCCCAATGATGAAATTCTGAAGGGACAGAGAAAAACTTTGTTTTAATTTTAGAGAAAGTTTTAGTTTGGAACTGATCCCTCAGGCAAGCAAGGAGAAGGCACTGATAAAGATCACTTCAGCTCCATGGTCCCACCCTCTGGGAAGGTCATCCAGTCTGAAATCCAAATTATGTCAAACCCCTGTTGACATACCTCTGTAGAGGTCTCAAGCAGTCTCATCTCACCATACCCTATCAGAAATCCCAGTCATGTTCCTGAGGTTAAATTTTCACTCTAAAATATCTTTATAGTTTCTCCCATGGCTGTTGCTTTCTTTTGGCTCAACTTGCCATGGCATTCTGCCTCGTGGTGTCTTCTTCCCCTTCCCCCATGCTTCGTGGTCTCTCCTACCTCCACTATCCCTCTCAATCCCACTTCTCCTCCTTATAGTTAACTCTTAGGGTTCTAAGTCCCTTTCAGGATATGCCCCAATCTCATGAGGTGCTCCCTTTCTTCTGGGTAATTGTGAGTTCCATTGCGAAACTTGTCTTTCATATGCTCTCCCACCCTATTTCATATTTACTATTTCCAGTGTCCATAGTATCGCTTTTTGAAAGCTCATATAATATTACCATATTCCCCATATTTAATGTCTCTTTCTTTTTTAATTAGTTTTTTTTATTTTCAAAACAAATGCAAGGATAATTTTTCAACATCGATCCTTATACAGCCAAAACCCTGTCTTCCAAAATTTTCCTTCTCTTTCCTCCGCACCCTCTCCTAGATGGCAAGTAATCTAATATATGTTAAATATGTTAAAGATATGCCAACTCCAGTATATGTCTACATATTTATACAATTATTGTGTGGCACAAGAAAAATCAGATGAAAAAGGGAAAAAATGAGAAAGAAAACAAAGTGCAAACAAACAACAAAAAGAGTGAAAATGCTATGTTGTGATCCACATTCAGTTCCCACGGTCCTCTTTCTGGGTGTATAACGTCTCTTTCATTGAGATACCTCTGCAATTTCTGTAGACATTGGATTTTTGTTAGGGTGATTTTCCGTGTAATTTCCAATTCACCCCAGTTAGAAGAGCCTTGCCAGGAGCTCTGAGTAATCTTAAGAAAAACAAACCAAGAGAATTTGCTCGTTACTGAATTTACAGAAATGTCACCCCACACACTTAAAAGGCTAAGAACTGCTGGTCTTTAATGGCCAGGATTTCATTGCTATTGCACATTTGTTTGTGTTTTTCTTTCTGAAACTTAACCTTAACCCACTTTCTCTGGCTAATATTAAGTTTTGACATTGACCAGTGTTTGGACTGGTTAATACACGATAGACATTTTTTTGACTAATTAACATCTGCTTTCCCCGAGTTTAATTCCAGAAAAGGAAAGAGGCAGGTGGAGAAGGAAAAAAGGAGAAATCAATATATGTGAATTTAAATCATCTAACTTCCTTCCCAGAGGTTTTTAAATTTTGTTTGCTATCTTTTGTTTTTATATAGAAATCATTCTCCTCATTTGAATCCTCCCTTAGAGAACAGAAAGAATGTACAGGATGACCTAGATCATGATATTTGGAGCAATAAACTTAGAAAAGTAAAGAAAGACCTAGACACCCCTGGAGGAGCTTCATGCTTGTGTCACCAACTTAGCAGCTGTCTCAGTGAACAGGCCAGGAATGAGGCTTCCATACATCTTCTGTCTGGATTGACTGGGCTTCTCTAATACATTTGTTAAGTACAGCAAGTTACCTGTATTACAGGGTACATGTCAGTTCTTTCACATAGTGATCTCAGCCTTTGCAAGCATTTTGATTATTTTAAATGCCGGTGATTTTTCCCCATAGAAATTAAGGATAGTATTGCCTTTGGGGAAAAAAAGCAATTGGACTAGAAAAAATCCGAACTGTCGGTACTCTGTGTCTCGTGCAGTGTATGGGCTGGAGACAGACCTGAATTTTCATCCAGATATTGTCTACTAGATGTGGGTGTCCTCCAAGGCTCTGTCCTGGTTTCTCTTATCTTCTCCCTGTCTACGTAGGGTCAGCAACCGCAGCCTACAGCCCATGTCTGGCCTGCCACCTGTTTTTGTAAAGCCCTCAAACTAAGAATGGTTTTTACATTTTAAACAGTTTTATTGGAATGCAACCATGTCCATTTATTTATGATTTCTCTATGGCTGCTTCAATAACAGGGTTGAATAGTTGTGACAGACTGTATGTGACTGTCTCATTGCTTCTCACTGCTGCTCAGTGCACTATAAATCCCAGTGACACACTTATAACTTGACAGTGTTTTGAGTGCCATGTCCATCACTCTACCATGATATTTTTTACCAGTGCATACTCATAACATCAAAACAGGGAAAGAAAAAAATATATAATTTTTTTGAGCTCAGAGGATAAGACAAAAGTATTTCTGAATGAAAACTACTCTTGCCCACTATTGTCAAATACTAAATGGCTTTGGAAATTAGATTCTGTTGCAGACTTGTTAATGTTTCTTAATGAATGTAGCTTAATATTACAAGATAAAACCACTTATGTGCAAAAATTTTACTGGGATAAAGTTAGTTTAATGACAATTAATATTGTTTGGATCAGAAGTAATGTCAGGCTGCTCGATACACTTCCTATACTATCAAAAGTTAAAACAAGAAGCTAGATTTCTATTCCCACATGTATTTGCAATGGATATATTTTCTGAGCTCAAACTACAGTTCCAGTCAGACTTGATGCAATTGTGAAAATAATGTCAATATTTCAGAATCTATTTAAGGGTCCAATTGAGGAGCTTCTACCTCACTTTCCATTGGAAGCCATCAATGTACAATTCTACATTTAGCTTCATGCTAAAACACAAATATCAAGAGAAGGATCTAATATACCTAATCTAATATGTATGAATATATTCAATTAAAATCATGATTGATATCAATATTTGGCTGTGTCTGTATTACAAGAAAGTTTTAAAGCTAAAACATATAAAATTGGATAACAGATCAACACTAACAGATGAACATTGGCGATCGATTTTGATTAGAGAACACTTAATCTAAATAAGTGGAATGTTATTCCCCCCAGAATGAAGTATTGTACTGCAATACAAAGAATGACCTTCAATTATCATTATTATATTTTAAATTTTGTCAATCAAAATAAATAATACCTAAACAATATAATTGATATTAATATCCTTTGATATCCTTTGACCCTTTACAGAAAAATTGGCTGATCCCTGCTCTATATGCTTTTACTTGATGATCTCATCAGTTCCCATGTATTCAATTATCATTTGTAGGCATATTATTCTAAAATCTTTTTGTCTAACTCTAAACCCTCTTGGCCTCCAGTCTCATTTCTGCCTATTAGATATCTTTAACTGAATGTCCTGTAGACCTATAAATCTCAACCTATGCAGAGCTCATTCTCCCAAACTTTCCCTCACCCAAACTTCCTTATCAATGTTGTGAGTACCACTCCCAGGCTTCCAACCTAGATGTCATCCTTAACTCCTCATTCTCTCTCAGCCCCATCTTCAATATCAAATCACTTGCCAAGTCCTGTTAGTTCTACTTTGGAAACATCTCTCATATACATCCCCTTTCTTTGTCTGACACTGCCACCACTCTGGTAAGGAACCCTTTGCCTCACATCTGGACTATTACAACGGCCCACTGGTAGATCTCCATGCTACATGTCTCTCCTCACTTCAATTCACTCTCTATTCAGCTTGACAAAGTGATATTCTTAAAATGCAGATCTAATTATATCAACTGACCTCCTACTCAATAAACTTCAGTGGTTTCCTTCCACCTCCTGAATCAGATATAAAACATTTTTATTGGTTTTTCACGCTCTTTATAACCTGGCTTCCTCTTACCTTCCTATACCTTACTCCTTCCTCTCTACTACCCTATAATCTGTGATCCAGTATAATCTTTCTCTTTGCTGTTCATTGTACAACACATCCATCTCCCAATTCCAAGCCTTTCCCTGCCTGTCCACCATGACTAGAAAGCCTTGCTCCTCATCACTGCCTCCTGATCTCCCAAGCTTCATTATTGTCTCAATTAAAGTCCCACCTTCTACAAGAAGCCTTTTCCAATCGTTAATCTTAGTGTCTTCCCTCTAAGATTATAGCCAATTTACCATATAGTAATATATATAAACTATATATAAGTATAGATAGATAGATAGGTAGATAGGTAGATAGATAGATATGGTTTGTACAAAGTTGTTTACTTCTTACCTCTATTACTTTGAGTTCCTTGAGAGAGGGATTTTTTACCTTTCTTTGTATCCCCGGTGTTTAGCATAGTGCCAGGTACATAAGCATTTATTGACTTTTCTTAGTATAACCCTTTCTCTAGAAAACATGGCTTATTGTCACCATATCAGAGATATGTGAAGCTAAATCCATAGTAGGAGTATGATATCTTGGAAAATATAAGCATTTTAGAAGTAAATTTCTCTAAATTGTTATCAGTTTAATGCATTTTGGTACAATTATTTGAGGTTATTTTTACGACAACTTTTAAAGAATAATTGACTTTTGCACATGTTTAAGCTATATCAGATTGCTTGCTGTCTTGAGGAGAGAGGGGAGAGAGGGAGAAAAATTTAGAATGCAAAGTTTTTCAAAGGAGACAATACAGCGAATAGCAAGGAGAAAAGAATTACTGGATCACAGCATATAGGATGATAGGGAGGAGGGAGTAAGGTATAAGAATATTGAAAACTATCTTTGCATGTATTGGAAAATAAAATACTGTTTAAAAAGGAAAGTGGGTAAAACTAGGAGAACAATTTATATAGTATGAATAGTATAAATAACAATGTGGAAGATTTAAAAAATAAGAATAATTGCCTTTAATTGTGTAGAATTATATATCGTTTTTACTTCTCAAAGCACTGTCACCATGCTTGTAGCATTAGCTGTCACACCTGGCCACAGAATGCCAAAGATACCACCCACATCCATATACTATTCAAGGTACCAAGGGGCAGAATGTGTTTTCCCGATTCTTGATTCATAGCGATCACCCAGAATATTGAGTTTCTTTCAGTATCCTCATACTGCATGTCAGACGGTCTGGACTTTCCTCATATTAACAGTTGTCTGAGTGGGGTTCGTGGTTCTCCTGGAGTTCAAAGTCCTTTGATCGGTTGCTCCAAATGGAGTTTTTCACATACTGACCACGGGCTGCTTTCCTTCCCCCTTGTAAACACTACAAGATCCCAGATTTAGAGTTAGAGGGAAATTCAGATATCCTGCCATTTTTCTGGGAAGAGCACTGAAGCCCCGTTAGATACTTGCCGCAGATCCCACATTTGAGCTGACATTTGAACCCTCCCGACTCTGAACCCATATTTCTCTCCTTTGTTGCACATTGAATAGAATTCATTTTGGGTTTCTTTTTTTTTGCATCTATTTCCTAAGTATCTGCAGAGTAAATCACATATTGCACATGCCCTGTACAGCTTATTATTTTTTAATAATGTAAATAGGTGAATAGAAGCATTATTGATCTTTGGTGCCTAAGCATTTAATCATTATCAATAATGGAAAAGGTTTTTATAAATATATAAAACCAGAGTACATTAAACTAAATGACAGCAATAATTTGCAAAGCCAGACATTTCACTCACCATCACTAATGGAATAATGCTTTAAAAAAAATAGTACCAGAAGCAACCAGCTATATAGGACAGAAGCCTAAACAAAGCAGCAAAAGGCATGTGTCCATCAAGTGTTTATGTTATGACATTTTTTCACATTTGCCAGTGAGGAACTTCTTTGGACACACGGTCCTTACTGGTAAATTTAAAGCCCTACAAAAACCAGTTCCCAAATGTAGAGCCAGACTCTTTAAAGGGTAAGGCTGTGATCCTTCAAAGAGCCCGGAACAAAACACAAAAAGATAGAAAGGTTTCTATGATGGATGTACAGTTATGGCTCTGCCTTGGGCTTTCTAGGCATTTCACATCTTTGATCCAGCCTAAAACTAGTATTTAGTATGCCTCATTGCCACCTACTGCTCAATATTTTGAAGAGAACCCTCCAGCTCAACCCCTTCATTTTACAGTGAGGAAAAAGACTTACAGACAGTAGAAATGACTTGCCCAAGATGATGCAATGAGTGAAGTAGTAGAATTGGGAGTGAATTTGGAAACAGATGATTCCAAAGATCGGGGACTTAGCAGGAAGACTGTTCACCTCATTTTATCACTTGCCACTGTTGATTCTATTCCATTTGGGGGCTTGAGAAAACGGATGCTATCTGCAAGGACCGCAAAAGTCCTTGTCTCATGTGATGCATGAGAAGCCCAGAAAACAAAGAGAAATACCAGTGATAGTGTTAGGCAAACATAGAAAGGCCCACATCCCTGAGAAATGGGTCTTGGCAAGCACTCTGTCTACCCTGGGTCTCCTTTATTGGACCTCTCTTTAAGATAAAACTCTGAATCCTGGTCCTGATTATTCATGATGCCTGATAATAGCCCTAATTACTTTGCATAACTTCTTTAATAAATCATGCTTTGGTGCACTTAGAGAAGTGGGCAGATAGCCTCCAGCCAAAGCCAGGGAGAGGCCAAAGGAGCAGCTGCTCCTAGATCAAGATTGGAGTGGAAGATTCAACACAAGGGAGTTGTCACAAACACCGATGTGGCAACAGGCCTGACTGCTAGCAGGCGGCCTGGCCTGTTGACTTTGAAGGCTCCTCTGTGTTGAAGGGATGTGCTCAATATGAATTAGTTGTTGATCTGATCTTATGGGGAAGAAGTAATACTGACACAGCCACGGGCATAGTATAGGACTGATTGTTTAAGGGGAAATAGAATGAGCTTTGTGTAGCTACACAATTCACTTAGGCTGACTTCATGAAAAAAAGGACCTCATTAAGGCTAAGTGTGCATGTTAGCTAGTTTCAATCTGAGAGACTATCTCTAGCTATGCATGTTTAGAGCACCGGACCTAGAGTCAGGAAGACTAGTTCAAATCTAGCCTCACCCACTTACTATCTGTGACCCTGAGGAAGTCACTTAACCTCTGTCTCAGTTTCCTCAATGATACAATGGGAAAAATAAGTGCACTACCTCCCAGGGTTGTTGCAAGGATCAAATGGGAAAATGTAAAGCACTTAGCATAGTGCTATTGAAGTCACTTTATAAATGCCCATTCCCTTTCCTCTTTGGACACAATTTTTGAATTTTTCTGCAGTTCGGTGTTTGTACCAAGCAGACTAATTGGGAGAAGACAATCACCATTCATTTGAAAAATTAATATTTATACCTACATGGCTTGATTTGACATCACTTATTACTTTCTCTGCATCTTTTATTCTTTCAAGATAATTCAAATTAGATGAGATTGATTGTTTCTCTCATGAGGTTAATGGATATTACACTGGGTAATAGGTTCATACCATTCGTCTATATATTGCACTGCCTTGACATGCCCATTTCCCGCTATCTGAACTCCTATGTAAGTGATTGTATTAGATGGGGACAGTTGGGATCCTGACACTCAGTGACAGAGGAGCAGATGAGCTACCATTAAGCTTTTCCAGACCATGGGGATATAAATACAATGAAAGGTAAGTATTCTCCCTCAGCCAATGATTCTATCCTAAGAATCTCCAGAGGGGGAAATAATCAGGACTCCAGACTTTGATGCACAAAACTTCATTAGTTCTGGAGATGAGCAATAGGTGACTTGTGTAAGAGCCGAAAGAGCTCCTGGGATTGGTTCGGTGGCCTTCCAAATTACCATCAATTCCAATAACTAATCCCAAAGTCATGGTGACCTATGTGCTACCAAATAGAGTTGTCTGGTGACACAAACTTAAAAAAATAGCCATCTAATTGTTTGTATGCTGGAGAATTTGCAGATATTTAAGAATTCTTTAGAGCAGATGACTTGTAAAAGTAAAATATGTCTTTCTGTCTTATTTATGCCATTAACTCAGTTCAAGTATCATGAATTTTTTAAAATGTCTATTGTATTCAAGGAAGTGGGGATGCAAAATGAAAAAGGAAAACTGAGGCATGTGTTCTCCTAGAGGAGGGAGGATGCAACACGTACATAATTAAGTATATGATATATGCACAATAAATAGAAAGTCATTTCAGGGATACATCGGGGAAAGCAGTCATAGCTAGGAGAATAAGGTGAAGCCTGAGAAGGCTTATGCTGCCATGCACAAAAATGTGGAAGTTAATGATGACAATAGAAAGTTGATGAGATCACAGGCTGAGAAAAAGACCCAAGACAAAGCCCTGGGGTACACCAATATTAGGGGGTTGGACAAAATGAGAAGGAGAAGCCACAAAGGTTTGAGGATAAGCAGAAGAAAGCAATGTTTCCAAAACCTAGGAAGGAGAGAATATCCACAAGGAAGGGACAGTCAACAGTGAGTGTCAAAGCTTTTGGAGATGGCAAGAAGGATGAGGATTGAGAAGTTCATTGGATTGCCTACACTGGTAATTTAGGGAAAGGCAGTTTCAGTTGAGTGGTAGATTCTGTGGTCAGATTAAAGAGTTGAAAACTGAATGAAAGGTGAGAAAGTAGAGACAACGATGTGAACAAGAAGAGACATAGAGGATGATAGCATGAAGGGATGAAATGGTAAAGTAAAAATTTCTTAGGGATGGAATGGAGTGAAGAGCAGATAAGGAGGGAGCCCTCAGTCTATTGATGGGGAGCAGAGGAGTTAATGGATAAGGATTAATGAAATTAATTTACTTTGTATATCAGCCCACCCCGTGGGTGAATTATCACAGATTCCAAAATAGAGTTAAATTAAGAGATCCCTCCACTTGTGAGACATTGATGCTCTGTTGAACCAAGCTATGTAATGTCTCTACTCAGCTGAAGACTGGATTAAAAAATTCCAAGCCGAAATTCAGAGCCTACCTTGGACACTACCTGTGTAACTTTGGGCTGCAGTTTCCTCCTCTAAAATGAGGGGCTTAGATTAGATGGCCACTTAGGTCTTTTCTATTTCTAAAGCTACAAATCCTTCCTTTCTACAATAAACCAACAGACCCAACAATGGCCACAGTCCTTCTCTATCTTGCCTTCAGACAGCTGATCAATATCCATTTGTTAAGCGCCAGTACTACCTTTCAAGCACTGTGCTAAGCACTGGGGATAAAAAAGAAAGGAAGAAAACATTCTTGGTCTCAAAGATTCAAATGAGGGAGACAACATGTGATCAACCTTGTATAAATAAGTTATAGATAGGATAAATTGATCATAATCAATAGAGGGAAGACCAGAGGTAGGGAAAGGATTTTTGCTACAACTTAATGGAAGCTAGGGGGTAGACATGAGGAGGAAGAGAAATTCCAGGCATGAGGAACAGCAAGAGAAAAAGTATAGCCTCTGGAGATACAATGCTGTTTGAGCAATAACAAGAAGAACATTGTCGCTGACTTGCAGAGTATGTGGTCAGTGGGGAAGGAGGGTGCTGAGTAAGGTATGAAAAGACCGGCAAGGTAGGGAAGGGGGGTTCAAATGATGAAGAGTTTTGAAAACCAACAAGAAGATTTTATATTTGATTCTGAAGGTGATACTCAGCCAGTTGCATTTATTTCATAGGAAGCAGGGAGACATGGTCAGATCTGCATTTTAGAAAGATGACTTTGGCAGTTAAGTAGAGGATGGACTAGAGTGGGGAGAGACTGGTAGCAAGCAGACTATTGTAATAGTCTAGGTGTGAAGTGATAATAGTGGTGGCAGTGTCAGAAAAGGAGGCATACATGAGAGATTGAATAAATATAAAAAAATCAACAAGACCTGGTCAGGGATTGGATGCTGAGGTTGAGAGGTGATGAGGACTTGAGAATCACACCAAGGTTTCAAGACTTGGTGACTGGGAACAGATCTAGCCATTCTGGAGTGCAATTTTGAACTATGCTCAACAAGTTATCAAATTGTGCATACCCTTTGATCCAGCAGTGTTACTACTGGGCTTATATCCCAAAGAGAGCTTAAAGGAGGGAAAGGGACCCACATGTGCAAAAATGTTTGTGGCAGCCCTGTTTGTAGTGGCCAGAAACTGGAAACTGAGCAGATGTCCATCAGTTGGGAAATGGCTGAATAAGTTATAGTATATGAATGTTCTGGGATATTATTGTTTTATAAGAAATGACCAGCAGGATGACTTCAGGAAGTCCTGGAGAGACTTACATGAACTGAGTGAAATGAGCAGGACCAGGAGATCATTGTACATGGCAACAGCAATATTATATGATGATTAATTCTGATGAACGTGGCTCTTTTCAACAATGAGATAATTCAGGCCAGTTCCAATGATCATGTGATAAACAGAGCCATCTGCACCCAAAGAGAGGACTGTGGGAACTAAGTGTGAATCAAAACATAGCATTTTCCCTCTTTTTGTTGTGGTTTGCTTGCATGTTCTTTTCTTACTCATATTTTTTCCATTTTGATCTGATATTTCTTGCACAACAAGATCATTCTATAAATATGTATGCATATATTGGATTTAACATATTTTAACATGTTTAACATATATTGGATTACTTGCCATCTAGGGGAGAGGGTGGGCCGAAGGAGGGGAAAATTTGGAACACAAGGTTTTGCTAGGGTCAATGGTGAAAAATTATTCATGCAGATGTTTTGAAAATAAAAAGCTTTAATAAAAACAAAACAAGACTTGGTGACTGGGAGGGTGATAGTATCCTCAACAATAATAGTGAAGTCAGGGAGAGTAGAAGTTTGGAGGGGAATGAAGATAATAACTTCAGTTTAGGACAGATTGAGTTTGCTGCAAGTCATCCATTTCAAGATGTCCAGTAGGCAATTGGGGATGTGAGAATAGAGGGTAGGGACAGATAAATAGATTTGAGAATCCAGCATGGAAATGATAATTGAATCCATGGGAAGTAATGAGATAACCAAGTAAAATAGTGTAGAGGGAAAAATAAGAGGCCCCAAGACAGAGAGCCCTTTAGGACACTTAGAGTTAGTGATCATGACCTCGATGAAGATCCAGCAAAGGAAACCAAGAACCAGGAGAGAACAATGTCACAAAACCTAGAGAGAAAAAAAAAGTATTAAAGAAACAGGATGCTCTACAGTATTACAAACTATGGCGAGGTCAAGAAGGATGAGGATTAAGGAAAGGCCATTAGGTTGAATAATTAAGAGATTTCCTTAATTTGCATACTGAGCCCCCACCCCCCAGATGCAAAGAGAAATGAATTCCAAACTCAGAAAGGTCCAAGAATTGCTCCTGAAGGCAGCCCAAAGAACAATTATGTGACTCATTTCTTTGTGTAAACCTGAAGGTAACAAAGAAGGAAAAGCAACTATTGCTTGCCTAAGAAAAAGATTTAATTGATTGCTTCTAATAACATCAGTTGAATACTGACCTGTTGTGATATTCCTAATAATGTTAATTAGTAATAATATTTGATCTAACAGTATCTAAACCTGTGAGTTGAACAGATTTGGCAAGAGATTTGAAATCAGAGGATATAACTTATGTTACCTTTAACAAGTCCCTTTCCTTCTCTTGGCCTCAGTTTCCCCATCTTTAAAACAAAGAGTTGGAACTAAATGATTCCCATCTCATCCTATTTTCTCCCTAATTTTGGTTCTTTTCCTCAATCAGGGTCCAGGTCAGAAAGGATCAGGAAAGACATAGAGTCTTTATCCCCCATTGTATCTAGCTTTCTAAAGTCACCTGTCTTTGATTTTTGGATTGGTACACAGTGCTAAAGAGTCATGAATGGAGGTTCCATTTCAATAGGGACCAGTTAGTTTTTCTTTCCTCACCCAGCATGGTCACTTATCACGACCAGCTGTCTCACCAGTAGTGCCCTGGATTACAAAGGCACCAGAGAGTGATGGAGACTATCTATATCCTCCCATTAAACACCATGCCACCAAAGAATAATAGAGATTTGCCCAAAATTATCCCACCAGTAAACAGTAGAGCCAGGAGCAGAAATCACATCTGTGGGTAGACAATGTAGGGAGGAGTAGCCTGGAACAATAATGCTGGGGACTTTGTGTGCCCAGCTCCCCTCCTGGATGGGTTGGTCATTGGGAATTTCAAAGCCAGATTCCCAGGGAGGTGATTAAGAAAGACCAATGGGGCTAATGACAAATCAATGCAGCCTCTTTTGAAGATAAGAAACCAGTGTCACCAAATATGAGCAACCTTGGACCTATTCCAGAAGAATTCCAAGGGCTTCTTGGCCAAGCTTTCCGAACACATAGCTAGAAAAACAGAAAATGTGTCTGCCTGAAGCATGTGGGCCATTCCACAGTTTTAGAAATGTGACTCCCTCTCCTCACATTCCTCACAGAGTGGGGGAGACAAGGGGTCAAAGCAAGCTAACTTTTTGACAAGCAATTCCCAAGGCACGTGGAAAAATTCCCAACCCAACCTGAGATGAGTAGCCTCATTTTGGTTTTTGAGAAATATCCTTGGCCATAAGGAAAACGTCTCTGCCTCAAAAGATAACTGCATTTTCATTAGCCCTGCCCTTCCCAGAGTACTCACATGCTATTGCCTAATGCTCCCAGCTGCTTTTAATGCTAGCCACTTGGTACGTGTGATTTATGTGAACTACCCACCAGGGAAACAGGGATTAAATCGGCCAGCTCATTTAAGGAAAAAAGAATGAGTTTTGATTGAGTTGAATATGACCATTTAGGCATTTGCATTTAAGGATTTGGAACTGTGTTTCTTCTGTCACCCTAGGAAGTGTTTTTGTAATGCTGGACTGGGATAGATAACAAGTATCAGAAACCACCATATGTAATACAGAAGTCCATTGGACATCTGGAAAGGGACTGCCTTAAATGGGCCTAAAATTGTGAAGCAAATGACTGATCATCTAAAAATTAATAGTAGAGTAGTTATGGCTTCATGAAATATTTGAGGAGACACATTTATTCTTCCAGGTCAGGAGGGTACCACTGATATCCCCGGAAGTATAACTGACCAGACAAAGCTCTCATGCTCTGAAAGGGTTAATGGACAAAGCACAATACCCCACCCTGTTATTTGGAATTGTGGCATATTCATCTGTTACTTAAGTATTTGAAAACATTCTCCAGATCCATGAAGTAGGTCACCAACATATTACAACTTCTTATCAACAACTTCAGTCAGAATGAACCTTCTCAGTCATTTAGCCCATTTGCTAGCCAATCTTATTTATCTAGGTTCTTCTCGGGAAAATCAGCTTCCACTTTTATTCTCCAAGCAAGATCACTTTGCCTCCGGTGTCTGGCTCTTATGATCTAATTGCTGAAAGGAGTCTAGCCAAATTATTTGACTTGATTGGGACTAGATAAGGCAATAGGCAAATAAGTAAGATGTGTCTCAAGCCTGGGAGAGTATTGGAGGATGAGGGCTGCTCAGATATAATCCAGAGTCACTCCCAGGGTGGCACATGGAGCCTTCTCCAGGAAGTAAGCTACCCAGCCCATTGAAATAAGCTTCAGGCCCTGGGAGAGGGGATAGTGACCCTTTGGAGGAACCAAACTTCCCTTCAAGATGCTTTAGTTCTTCAAGAAGACTAAGTAATCCAGGGTGGATTTGAGTCATCTCTTAGAGATTCAGCATGATTCTTCTCAACCCACCTATCCCCTATATACCCAAATAAATGCACAGAAGTTGGTCATCCAGCTGCCATAAACCATATATGAGTTTGTGCATGGGTAGAAAAATCACCTCCCTGGCAACCACAGATGCAGAGCCAGTCTGAGAGAAAATGGCCAGATCAAAGCAGTGGTAAGTTTGAATGGAGTCCTTGCTACAGTAGGGGAGATTGGGAGGTAGATGGCACTCTGAGTTGTGTGGTGTTGATCAGGATAGCTGCTAGAATGGAACTGGGAACATTCTATTGAAAGGCTACGTGGCCTTATGTAACATTCCTTCCCCTCTCTGAGTCTGTTTGCTCATTTGTGGAGAGCGGCTTGATGGTATAGTGAATACAGTGCCGAGCCTGGGGTCAGGAAAACTTGAGTTCAAATCCAGCCTTAGATACCTGCTAGCTGGGTGACTCTAGGCAAGTCACTTCACCCTGTTTGCCTCAGTTTCCTCATCTGTAAAATGAACTAGAAAACATACTACTCCAGTATCTCTGCCAAGAAAACCCCAAACAATGGAACAACAAGAACAAAAAATGAGGGGAAGCCTCTTAACACTATCTCCCTCACCAAGGCTGTTATAAAGGAAGTGCTTTATGAATGTCACAGTGCAAAAGAAATGGGGACTTACTTTATACAGAAGGAATCTTAACATTGGATCTAATATATCTAATGGCAGAGAAGGTGACTATCCTTAGACTTTTTTTTTTTTTTTTTTTTTTTTTTACTGCCCCTCTCCGGCCTACACGCCTCTGCCTTCATGCTGCTCCTTGGCTGCTGGGAGACTCTTATTACAGTGCCCCCAGAACTGGCTTCTCTCAGCAATATCCAATGGCCTCTCCCCAGCTCCTTCCCTGTCCCTGATCAAAATTACCTGGCTCTGTTCCCTGAGTTTTCAGGGCCTTATCTTCCAATGGGGTATAGTGGAAAGACAAATTTCAGTTCTTCTTTTTACTACTTGTGTGACCATGGGCTTCTTTGGTCTCAGTTTCTCCAAGTTTTAAAACAAGGAGGTCAGATGAGATGGACACGAAGGATCCTTCTATCTTTAAGGCCACGATCTTATAATCATAAACTGTGAAGGAGGGAATTCTTGTCCAAGCACACATCGGTGTGCAATAGGTGACCTCCTAGGGCCCTCCCAGCTCTCAGGTAATGCAAAGTCAGACTCTCTGACTACATGTGGTAGAAATAGAGTGGAGAAAATGTCCCCAGGCATGCTAGCAGCAGAAGGCAAAAGAGAATGAATCCTATTTCCTCACCCTCAGTCCACTGCTCAGAATGCTCAGACTTAGCCAAAGCTGTCAGTTGTGGAAAACTGTTAGTGGGCCTGTTCCCGTGGGCAAAAGAACCAAAGCTGGGCCCTCTGCTGCTAAGCTTCCAGCTTCTCCGGTCCTTGCTTTTAATGAGCTACCCTTCAAAGAGTGCTTAGGCCCAAGTAATCAACAAAAGCAAATGGATGTAACTTCCCTAGCTTAGAGCCTAATTTTCCTCACCAAAGATTTTAATCAGAAGACAACATCGTAAATTACATCTTATTTCAGCAATTTAATTTTCAGCCTGTTTGGGGGGTTTATTTGCACCCAAGTTCTATGCTTGAGATTAATGCTCTCGCCTGAAGTGTCAAATGATTATTGGAAATTTGACAAAGAAGACAAAAGACAAATAAGCAGAGAGAAGACAGGAACCAAGCCATGATTGCGGGCTGGAGGTAATCTGTAAATGCAATGAGAAGAGCAAGTCTAGAATGAATGAGACCTTAGGAAGCTGCTTGTTCAGTACACCGGTCCCCAGTTCCATAAAATGTGTACTGCCTCCTGAGGCTTTCCTCAAGTCTCCTGTGTTGTAGACCAGGCCTCCAAATGACTACAGGACTCAGCTTTGAATCATAAAGACAGTGAAGATGCAATTCTCCTGGGCCTGTTGCTCTACCGTAGGGATTGTCAGACTTTCATCGGGCATGTCCATCTAAATCCAGATGGTCTTCCCTTGGTCGGTATTAATAGGGTGGAGTTCACATTTGAGCAAAGAGGTTCAACACAAAAATCACTCTAGCTCTCAAAACCAGTGCAGGAGGAGATCTGTGAATGGAAAGAAAACATACAGTTCCCATGGTGGATTGCACACTAATTGGATTAAGCATATTGGGAACTCATCAAGGAAATTCACAGCTTAATATTCACTAGCAACATCCGTTCTTTAATAGACACTGGATTGGTGAATGTGTGGACACACAGGGCCAGGTTTCTGGTTATATAGATCAAAACATCTACTTATGTTGTCTAATCTGAAGGATCTTGGAAGGTCGTCTTCCCAGGCACATGCCTGCCTTCAAGTTTCAGTATCGTTCCCTTGTTCCTTAGGGGTCTAAGGTATGCTTCAATTGTGTGAAGAACTTACATTTACCTGAATAACCTACAGAGAAGATAGGACCCTAGTGAGAAAAAAAAAGAGATAACAAGCCTTTAGGTAGGGAAGAAAATAACAGTCCATGAGATGGCAGCCAAACCTCATCTAGAGAGAGATGCCATAAGCAGCAGAGTCCTGAACTCAGGAGTCAAGAAAAAAGGACTCAGACTCATTAGATATGTGACCCTGGGCCTGTCGGTATCCTCATTCAACGTCAGTTTTGTTGTCTATTTTTTCAAAAGAGGGAGGGGTGGATATAAAAGCACCCACCTCAGAGAGTCAGTATGAGCATCAAACAAATTGTCGAGTATTTTGAAAAACTTTAATTACTGTATGTGCTAGCTATTATTATCCTAGCACTTTCTAAGAAGATATAACAAAAATAATTGAGGGAGAAAACCTGGGAAGCAGGTCATCTTAAGAGCCTTCCTTTGAAAATGGAAAATTTGCTTGGTAAGTAGATTTATCAGCCCTATCTGAGATGTGGTGTCAGTCAAGAGTGTTACAAATAAAAATCGGACTTTAATGCCTTTGCTTAACTTAGGAAACATATATGGACTCTGGACAACTGTTGTTGATGAAAAATTAGAAGAAGGTCCGAGGTCAGAGAGGGCTACGAGGACTTCTCGTGAGAAACAGAAGACGTTGAGTGTGTCAATAATGAGGGCAAAATGCAGCCAGATCTGAGGAAGCTTAGAACATTTCAAGCTAATATTTTACAAAGGCAATTCAATACTGATAAATGTAAAATAATAAGTTTTATGAGGCTTTATCACATACTGTAAGTCAGTGAAGCTCCTAAAATATAAAGAATAAAAAAGTTGAGTTGAAAGACCAGTCTGCATGCATTATTGATGAATGATGAGGGAACTGAATGAGAAGAGCAGGTAGACAGTGTCTTGAATAATGATGACTTTGATGAGGCGTTATCACCCAAATCTATGCACTTCATAAAATAGAAGGAATATTCAAGAGCAGGAGAGTCAAAAGGCAGGCCTCCCGTGAAAGGGAAAGAGAAAGAGCCAAGAGACACACAACAGAAGAGTCCAGAACGCTGATGACCGGGATGAGCTTGTCTGCCTCACAAAATGAAGCTGTATTCCTTTTGCAAACTACGAGAAAATGCTTTCAACTAATGTTCATGAAATAAAAGCCCAGAGGACTGAGTTTGGTGCAAAAAGACCGTGTCAGGATGACTGTGCAAAAATGTCATGGAGTGGAGAATCTAAACAGTCTTACTGAAAGAAAAGGAAAAACACTCTGCTCTCCCTTTCCTGCTCCCTTAAAGTGCAGTCTCCGTGTCAATTAGAGATGCTTTGGCACGTTGGGAGCTCACTGAGGAACACTGGAGTCTCTGGAAATCACATCAAACCATTTTTCAGATCCTTTGACTTCGCTAACCCAGCAGCTTCCCAGCCCCACTGGCTTGTGTGATATAAAACCCCTGGGTTGTACAAAAGCTTTTATCAGCACGTTCTGTTTTCTTTTTACCAAGTTCATTACAATGCTTCTTTTAAAAGGCTCCCTGAAACCAATGTTCAGGGAAAGAACCTGTTAAAGGCTCTAGATCAAGGTCTTTTCTATTACTTGTAAGCAAAAGGGAAGGGTTAGATCATCAATATGCAAAGAGTTCTCACAGCCACGTGTATACAAACACACACAAGCAGACAGATGTTTCTAGTCTTACAGTTGGTTGAGAACACAAAAAATAAAGTGCAAGTAGTACAGAGGTGAAATATAAATGACTTGATCTTATCAAGATGGTAATTCTAGGGAGTACAAAGTCTAGAGAATGGAGAAGGTGTAGTCAGTGGGGCACTGTTGAGGACTGAGTTGAGATTGGCTTGTTCTCAAACAAGTACTGCCAGTTGAACCACTGCTCTCCATGTCCTGACCAGAGACAGAATTGTCACATACAAAAACTCATTTCCCACAAAGTCTCTTCATCTTAGCAATCCATAGTCTATCCATAGGCCTTTGCATTGATAGCAAGCTCTCTAGAAACACAATCCAATCAGGCATCAATAGCAAGCATTCTAGAAACACAATACAGGCCTAGAGTGCTGATTCCACCAAGTTTTTCCTGCTCTCCCCCCTCCCCGTTTCTGGAACCTCCCCTTCCTTAGCACATCTTGATTTTGTATCCACCTGTATACATACGTGTTGTTTCCCTGTTAGAGGGCAGCAACTGTTCGGCTTCTGTCTTTGTATCTATTCCCAGCACTCATCAGTACCTGGAACATAGTGCCTGCTTAATAAAATCTTCTTGGCTGATTGATGGACTCTTGTTAGGTATAATAGAGTGATATTAGAATAACCTGGTGCCATAGAGGAAGCGATTGATGAAATATTATGGGGGGAAATGAAAGGAAGAAGCACGTGTCACAGACCTGATGATACTAACTTAAGGAAGGGAGAGGGGAGAAACACGGCAGTACTGTATAACGATGCTAGCTTACCTTTCTGTACCATTTGCAAGTCCATAGCTTAATGGTGTTTTTTTGAAAACAGATGCTAATAAATTCAGGGCAGAGCTTGTTTTCCCAACTCCAGGGAGCTGACCGATTTCTTTGCTTTTCCTGGGATATGGTTATGTGGAAGCTTTTGACTACTGAGCACTTTTGTTAATTTCAGCCATCTGATTCTGTGGCTGCTTCAGGTAAAGCCCTGTGCTAGCCACTAAATGGGGCTATTAGTATGCATGAGACATGGTTCTTGCGCTCACGGAGCTCAGGGTCTGGTAGTATAGGGAGGAAAGGCAGGATCATTAAACAGTATACTACAAAGAGTGCCAAAGAATGTAGGAGACTTAAACAAAGCACGGGGAGAGTTCACAGGAAACAAATCTCTTCTGGCTGGGAAAAATTAAGGTAGACTACATGGAGAAGGGGCCATTCATGGAAGTGCAGATTTGCAACTTGCAGAGAGAAAGAGAGGGCCTTTAGGGAACCTCTAACTTGAGTGAATTCTAGAACGTGTATGAAGGGAAACAGAATCAGAGAAGTCTAGAAAGGTAGAAAGAAAACAGATTATGAAAGGTCCCAAATGCCAAGATAGAGTTTTTATTTTGTAGTAGCTTTTCAGGTCTTTTTCAGTCATGTCGGATCCTCCATGACCCCATTTGGGGTTTTCTTGGTAGAGACACTGGAGTGGTCATCCATTTCCTTCTCTAGCACATTTTACAGATGAGGAAACCAAGGCAAATAGCATTAAGTAATTTGCCCAGAATCACATAGCTAGTAAGTGTCTGAGGCCAGATTTTGTCTCTGAAAGATGAATCTTCCTGACTCTAGGCCCGGTGCTCTAGCCACCTAGACATTAAAGAACTTTGAGCAAGAGGGCATGGATTAGAAAGTTTTCTGTTAGGAAGATTAATCTGATAGAATGCATAGGAAGGGGGAAATATTGAAGAAAGGGATGTCGTAATGAGTTTTGATCCGCACGAGCTTAAGTCAATTATGTATTTAACTTTGGAGATCCTGCCTTTTCTTTTTGCTTCTGTTGCTGTCTATAAAAATATTTATTTAAAACCATAGGATGAAATAGTAGTCTACTACATTTCCTATCAATTGTTCATGGAAAAGAAAATGACTTGAAAAATGACAGCAGCAGATATCCCCGTGTCCAAAAAGTAACCATAGAGAAGGGTATGTCGTTGGTGTATCGAGTACCATGTTGGGTATGATCACCCCAAAGATATCACCCAGAACTATAACTATGCACACTTTTGCTCTCTTTGTAATATACTGTTTAATGGTCCTATTTTATATACACCTATACGAATATGAAGACTTAGATTGTAGAATTGATCCAGATTTTCCCTAATATTTGGACACACATTTACTCATATTGGGCTTTTGTCTTGTTGCAGACGTGCCTGTGTGATTCGAGGTCAGGTTGTGGCTGTGGATGGAACACCTCTAGTTGGGGTGAACGTCAGCTTCTTAGGCCACAGTGATTATGGATATACTATCAGCCGACAAGATGGAAGGTAAGACGATGGTTTTTGTCCTTGTTGTTCCTGATTCGTTGAACCATAATACCACCTTTTTTTCCATGGTTAAGACCAAAGCTCTGAAGCAAGGCATCATGAGAGGCAATGGGCTCATCCAGTCCTGCTTGTCGCTCTGTACCTTGGGCATCCTCCCAAGCTCTGCGTCTGGGAAGGTTAGTTAACTCCTGTGCCTGAGGTCCTGTGCCTCAAGCCAAGGTTGTGGCGAAGCTCTAAGAATATATATAGATATGTAATTAATTAATTATATATCTATATAGAGAAATAATTAATTACATTAATCACATACATTAATTAATTATATATCTCCATATGATATTAACCAATTAAATGTTAGGAGTTTTCTGTAAAAAAAAAAAAAAAAAAACTAGCTTGAACCCCAAGTAGATGGAGCAAAGGTCATGTTCATTTTCTACCCTATTTTCCCTTCTTTATTGCCTCTGTGTCAAGGTTCCCAGCCAAATTCCTCTGCCAACCTTAGGATGATGTGTTATAAGCAAATTAAGAATCCTATATTCTTCTCCCCATTACCTTCTATACATTTGTCTGCATCCAGTGCAAATGGCAGGAAAGTGTAGCCCATGACAGTAGTTTGACTCTTCCTACATAGCAATTGGCAAACATTTCAGAAGTAAAAATAAAAACTAGTTCAATTAAAGATTTTGTGGTTGTTAAAGTGCCCGAAATATTTCTGCCAAAAATAAAAGATTGTGCCATCTGAAAATAGCTAAAACAACTTAATCAGTTTGATTTGGTTTTTTCCAATCTTTGTCTCATGATTTTATAGTCACTGCCTAGATTGATGCCATCCAAGAATGACCAGAATCACCCCTAATCTCCAAGGAGATCCCAAGGTCCTTAAAAGCCAGAACAGAGAGGTCACTTACTATAATGTTTTCAGCATATGGAAGAGTACAAAGTTGTAGACATTTTATTGGCATTTAGATATACATAATTCCCAATAAAACATTTGTCTAAAACGTTTGAGTCAATGGCTCCATGTAGAGACAGCCTCAGAGCCCTTGCTCACAACCCTGGGAGCCCAATCCCCAAGGCAAGATGGCTGGGTGGTCCCCTCACAAATCTCTATTCCCCCATCCAGCACTTAGAATGCTCACCAAACTGAACCTGGCCTAACTCAGAATTGTCTAGCTCAAAAAAAAATGCTCCAAGGAAACATCATTAACATAACCATCAACAGCATCTATTCCAGAGTGATTAAGCCCCTCCTGTGTTCAATGAGAGGTATTGGGGTGGAAAGTTTAGGTAAGATATGGCCCCCTGTCTTCTTGGACTTCTTTCTAGCCATGGGGACAAAACTCCATTGAAGGTTATATACAACACTGCGTGATAAGTGAATTAGAGTCACAGAACAAAACTCCATAGAGGGATCAAGCAGCATAAAACCTGAGAGATCCTAAGGCAAGAAAGCAAACTTCTACCATGTATACTTGGTGGAGATGTGGTGAGGTGGGACTCATGGCTGGCCTGTGGTTCTGGAAAGTTGAGTTCTATGGAAAAGAGGCAACATACAAAAAAGTTGGAGTGGATGTTTTGAGAATGTTCAGTATGTAAAATATTAAACAAAGAGCACTGTAAGTAGAGGGCAAGTCATGGAGTCCTAAAAACCTGGGCTCTCATGTCTTGCCTTCAATGCATACTGTATGCAACTGATGGACAAATCACTTAACCTCTTAATATTGCTGGGCAAAAAATAAAATAAAATAAAATAAAAAATAATTATTGCTGGGCAACTCTGTAAGACTTTAAATTATAGATGAGTGGCTAATATACATCTCTGAAGGAAATTTCCATACTGGGAATTCCCCCCCCCAGATGAACTCAATGTAGCCACTTAAAATATTTAAATGGAGATATCCAAGAACCAGAATGGGTTATATTAGAGATGATTTGGTTGATGCTCATCAAAGGCAGAAATTGTCAATAAACCATATATATGGAAATGGTAGTGATAAGGTCAGGAAAAGGATCATTAACCCGACATGTTAGTGTAGGAATCAGTAACTTCAATTATCCAGATATATCTTGTCAAAAATAACATAAGTTCTTGATTTACCTTAAGGATTATTTCAATCCTTCAAAAGGTGGAGAAACTAATGAGTGAAAATCCTATTCTGCATCTGATTTAAATTCATAAGAAGGAAATGGTTTCTAAGGTGGAAATGTTGGTCATCTTGGCAGGGAAGTGACTACTCTTTAGAATCGCTAGTAATGAGATCTGTGAAAATAGTCTGAGAGGTACCCTAGATTTGGGGACAGCACAAGGCTCAGAGAAAATCCCATTGCCTAATGTTCTAAAAGGGAAATCAGTCTAAGCAGGATGGGAAACTCTCAAGAAACTGAAGAAACAGAGAAATAGTTCTGATGATGATGAAAAAGGGAGATGTTGGTGCCCAGGGATCTCACCTACAATGCTAAAAGACGTAAACAAAGGAGAATTCAAGGAAGATGGAAGAAAGAGATGTTACATAGGACAGTTTTCTTTATAACATCAAAAATAAAGGGTCTCCATATGAAGCAAAGTCAGCAATAATAGGATATTTGAAAGAAGCTTCCCCAAAATAATTCTTATGGAAGAAAAACTAAAGATAAATTTGCTAATCTTGTAGCACTTCTTCCCTTCCTCTTCTCCTGGTACCCTTTTCTTCACAATTTTTTTCTGTTGAATCTCTTTTCACATTATAATTTTAGGCACAGAATTTTGGAGTGAACCCCTAGCACTGTGTCCCTCCTCCTAGGTCAAGTTAAAGTTCCTATTGTCCCTAAACATCTACCCCTGGTTCCAACCAGCCCAGAAAAACCCAAAGTCCACAATAGATTGGGGCCTCTGATTCAAAGGATGTACTTTCAGAGGGATATGGAGCCTAGGGGACACTGAGAAAAAGAGAAGAAACCAGAAGCATAGGATGCTTAAAACTATTTCATGTACCTAAGAAGTAATGGACAGCAGACATGAGTGGAAGAAGAGACTCAATTATAAGGGCATCTCACAGTGCCCTCAAACACACATACATGAGTGTGTAGGAGGACTCCTCCTCCAACCTCTTCTTAACCAGAATCAGGCTAGGAGCTAAAGAAAATCATTGTCAAGAGCATGAAGTCCAAAAAATGGAAAAGGTAAAATTAAAGACTTTCCTTGTAGTGATGTACCAAATCCTCATCCTTACATCTTTGTAGCCTGCAGCCTCAGTAGTACAAGAGAAAAGCAAAAATAAAAATAAAAATAAAGACGACAAAGCCTTGGAAAGGGGCACTAGAGCACAAAAAAAGAATTGGCCTTAACAAGTCCATTTCCAGCAAGGATATGATAGAAAGATCAGTGGACTAATTAAAAAGAAAACAGAAAAATGTAGAAGAAGTGAATAAATGTTTTAAGTCATTGAACCACATACCTTACCACAAGGCAAAGTAAAGCAGAACTTAATTAAAAATTAATTAATTTTTTAAAAAATTCTAAAATACTTCAGAAGAGCAATAAAAGGATTACGTGACAAAATCAGACATGAGGATAGAAATTAGAGCTCTTAAGGAAAAAACATCACTAAATCTAACCATAGCCTAAGGAATTTATTTTTTTTTAATATTTTATTTTATTTTATTTTATAATTACTTTATATCGACAGAATCCATGCCAGGGTAATTTTTTTACAACATTATCCCTTGCACTCGTTTCTGTTCTGATTTTCCCCTCCCTCCCTCCACCCCCTCCCCTAGATGGCAAGCAGTCTCATATATGTTAGATATGTTGCAGTATATCCTAGATACAATATATGTTTGCAGAACTGAACAGTTCTCTTGTTGCACAGGGAGAATTGGATTCAGAAGGTAAAAATAACCCGGGAAGAAAAACAAAAATGCAGATAGTTCACATTCGTTTCCCAGTGTTCTTTCTTTGGGTGTAGCTGCTTCTGTCCATCATTTATCAATTGAAACCCAGTTAGGTCTCTTTGTCAAAGAAATCCACTTCCATCAGAATATGTCCTCATACAATATCGTTGTCGAAGTGTATAATGATCTCCTGGTTCTGCTCATTTCACTTAGCATCAGTTCATGTAAGTCTCGCCAAGCTTCTCTGTATTCATCCTGCTGGTCATTTCTTACAGAAAAATAATATTCCATAACATTCATATACCACCATTTACCCAGCCATTCTCCAATTGATGGGCATCCATTCATTTTCCAGTTTCTAGCCACTACAAACAGGGCTGCCACAAGCATTTTGGCACATACATAGCCTAAGGAATTTAAAACAAAAAATAGGAACACACTGAAAAGCAGTAGATTCTCTAAAAAGGGAGAACCACCAAGCTGGAAATGTAAAACAATGTAGAAGCAAAAGAGAAAATAATAGAAATTTCTTTTAAAGATTTGAAGAATGAGAGCTCTAAAACAAGAATATTGATCTTAAAGGTAAAATGCACAGTCCTCCTGAAAAAAATCATGGAAATGGAAACTGGAATATTATACAGAAAGAAATGATACTGATAAAATTTCCAGCAATATTGGAAACAAATGGCAAAGTAAAGCCTGAGAAAATCCATAGAATGCCAATAAAAAGAAACCAAATTTAATTCATGTAGAAACATTATAGTCAACCTTGAGATCTCACAACTTCAAAACAAATTTTGCAGGCAGCAAGGGGAACAAAACCTTTACATTATAAGAAAAAACAACCATAAAGATTTGGGATTACTAAACTCCAATATAAATTCTCCTATTCTCTTCTGTGGTTAGTCTATATATGTATTATCATGTTCAGTTCTGGGTATGTTTTAGAAAAGACCTTGAAATAATCCAAAAGAAGATAGTCCCATATAATCAACTGAAGGAATTTGAGATGTTTACCCTAAAGAACAGGTGACTAATGTGTACAGACATGATAGTTTATGATTAAACTTAATCTAATTAGCTAAGAGGGTCAGGACTAGGAGGAACTGTCTGGAGGAATTACAGAAGGACAGATTACAGTTTGAAAAACTTTCTAGCACTTAGAACTATTCAAAAGTTGAAGGGATGGCCTCAGGAGGTAGATAGTAGCTTCCACTGTGTTAGAGGAGTAGGTCCCCCTTTGAGAGAAGACTGGCCACTTGTTTGGGAATATGTTGTAGAGCAGAAATGTCAGAAATTCTGCCTTGAATACGCAACACTCCAAGTTTGGCCCAAACCAGATTAAGATGTAATTAGGAAATATTTAACAAGATAAATAAAAATACAATAAAACATAGGTAATGTTAACATGTGATTTCCTAAGTCGATATCTACATGCTGGAATCCTTATTCAGCGACCTCTTTTTTTTTTTTTTTTTCAGTTTTCCATCACCAGTGTAGTGGTGATGACTTTCTGAGGGAGGTTCCTTCCAAAGCAAAGATGCTATAATGCTATGAAGGATGACAATGGGGATTTAGAACTACTTAAGAAAACAAACTACTTTTGTGAATTTTACTGTATAAATTTGTTTATATGTAAGCTCTCTTTCTAATTACAGAGGAACGGTCTTGTCATTAAAACAGGCCCAGCTTTAGTGGTAGTTCGGCTGCATGTCTGTATGTACTCCAAAGCACTAATATGGTATTTCCTTTCAAATAGTCTCTAATTGGGCCTCTCCATTGACTCAGACTGGCCTTTTCTTTCAATTAGTATAAATAATAAGGATTTCCTGTAGTTCAGTTCCTAGTGCATTTTTATTGAACCAGTTTCTCCCTTATCCAGTGTTTTCAGCCACATCCCAAGAATTGAGATATTGATATGAGCATAGCCACCTCTTTGAATAGAGTGTGCCTCGTGGGATTTTGGGCTTCCTGTGGAGGTCTGATAAAACCTTAGCATTTTTTTTTCATTTTTTTGAAAAAAAAATTCACTTTTATTTCATTTTCATTTCCGAATTATCTCCCTTTCCCCATCCCTCCCCCACCTATTGAGACGGCAAAAAATACAAAACCCATTACAAATATGAAGTCATGCAAAACAAATTTCCCCATTAGCCTTATGGGGGAGGAGGAAAAAATGAAAAGGAAACCCTCAGTTTTCCTTAAAAGACGTGATGGGCAGAAGATCTCAGTGAAGGAAATTGTAGCAAGTGAAGGAAGTAAGATAACTCTACTGTATTTTGAAATTGTACCTCCAAAAAGTCCTAGAATTTCTGTTTCTAGATTATACAGGGCACTAAATTAGGAATAATGTGTTTGTCTTTTAAAAATAAGAGACCAAGTCCATTCCTCTATAGAGGTCCCTGTGGAAATCAAATGTATACATATGATAGATACTAGGCCCAGGCAGCCTGCTAAATCTCCCCTCTGGCTATAGCTTTCCCCTTAGGCTCCAGAAAGTGTGTGCTAAATATAAACAAGATTTTCCCATTGTCATGTTTGGGGCATATGGTGACAGTGTGACAATAAGCCCCAGTTTATCGGAGTCTCAGATTAAGTACATTTGAGAAGTAGAAAATCAGGCCTGAGGGAGATGAAGACAAAAGAAGACCAGGATTAATATTTGAAGAGCTTAGATTGTCACCAGGAGTATATAGTTAAAAGTGTATTGAAGACTCCCTACCCCCCCCCAAAAATGTACCTGTATACATATATGTGTGCATATGCATGTATGTATCTGTCTCACTACTTGAAATTCCTAGTATATTCCATGAGTTACCTTCTTTCAAATGGACTTATTGCAGCCATTTAACCAATTCTGAATCTACCAAACTGTACTGTTGTACAGCCCCCATGCTTGTAACTTGTCCACAATGATAGTGTAGTCCCATTGCTACGTCCATCGAATTTATAACTCTGAGTTCCCATTTCACTGATTCTTCCTCGGTCAATGACAAAATTTTATCATATAGCATCCTTAGTAAAAGATCTTTACTTAAACCAGAGCACAAAAGTGTTCCATCAAGCAGCCAAAACTTTTATCATCTGTTTCCCCAAACTACTGCCTCCAGTCCTCCAGGGATTGAAAGGTTAAATCTCTTTCCTGTATGTACTTATTCATCTGATACTGTAATAAAGGGAATGATAAGGGAGAATTAAAGTCTTTCCCATCAAACATAGTCCCTACAGAGCCACAGTATTCTGAAGGAATGACTTCTGACAATACAGGAGCTATGGAGCATCACAGATGCTTCCTCTCCCCTCTCCCCCTCCCCCCGTGGCAGGTGGGGGAGAGGTGGGAAGGAGCCAATAGGGAGCCCACTGCCACTGACTCTATTTCATTGTCCCTTCTTAGGAGCCACACTAAGATTCCTCCCACTCTCTCTTTGCCATTTCTCTTCTTTGTCTTGATCTCCCACTTCTTTAGCTTCTTTGCAAGGATTTCACACCTGTTTCTTTTCATAATTTCCTTTCAGAATCTATCCCCAAGCACCTGTGGGCTCTGCAGAGGGCCTTTTGGGTGAGAAGCCAGAGAAAATTTATCAATGCTTTGCCAAGCTCTAAGTAAACTATAGCTACAGAATTTCCCTAAACTACCAGTCTGGTAATCCTGTGAAAAAAGCAAATAAGATTAGGCTGGATTACCTTCAGAAAATCACACGGTGCATTTAATGAGCCCAAGCATTTTCCTGAAGCAGGGATCCATCTTTTTAACTTTAATAGCTCCTATAACCACAAGTTAAGGACTACCACAGTATCATAGGATCACAGAACTAGAAGCCACCTATCCAACTTCTTCATTTTATAGATGAGGAAACTGAAGCCTGAGGATGATGCATCCAAGGTCGCATAGGCACTGTCAAAAGCCACATTTTAACTCCATTTCCCTGCCTCTGGAGTTAGAGCTTTTTCACCTATGTTACACTGCTTCTAAAGAATTAAAGTGGGAAGCAGAACCAAGATGGCAGAGTGAAGGCAGGGACTCACCTAAACTCTCCTCCAAACCCTTCCAAAAACTTTTAAATAATGACTCTAAACAAATGTTAGAGCATCAGAATCCACAAAAAGATGGAGTCGAACAATTTCCCAGACAAAGACAATTTGGAAGTTCAGCAGGAGGGTCTGTTGCACCAGAGTGTGTCTGGAGTGCAGTCGTGTCACAGGCCACACCAGCAACAGCCTGGTCCCTGACAAACCAAGAGCAGACTTTGGGACCTCTTAATCAGCCAGTAGTGTCAGGGATCTCCAGACCTCTCAGCCCACAGATGCCATAGACAACTTGGAAAGTTGCCAGGAAAGGTTTGTCACACTAGGGTGTGAGAGGAGCCCCTGATGTGGAGCAGGCTTTAGGAGCCACTGAATCAACATCAGTGCTAGTAGTACCAGTGCTGCAGCAGCAGTTGGGGTAGCAATGAGTTCTAGAGATCTCATCCTACAGGTAAGGAGGCTGGCTGAATGGCTGATAAGAAGGAGATTACAGTGGCCTCTTTGTTGGCACTGAAGCAGGTCTCTGTTGCTTTGCCCATACTCAGATTTGGGTAGCAGTGCCAGCCCACAGTAAAGATCCCCAGAAGGATCTCTGAAAACAGCTGCATAAAACCCCTGAAGCTTGGGATATTGCACCCTCTACCCTGGATGCAAAGCCCTTCTTTAACACAGAGTTAAAAGTAGAGTCATAGGCTAGGAAAATGAGTAAACAACAGGAAAAGATTCTGACCATACAAAATTACTGTGGTGACAAGTAAGAAAAATATGAATTGGACTCAGGGCATGCAGGGCTCAAATGCGTTTTTGAAAATCAAATAAGAGAGGTAGAGAAAAAATTGGGAAGAGAAATGAGAGTTATTCAAAGAGAAATACAAAAAGCTAATGAGATGAAGAAAACCTTAAAAAGCAAAATTAGCCAAATGGTAAAAGAGGTACAAAAGCTCACAGAGGAAAATAATTCCTTAAAAATTAGAATTGAGCAAAATGGAAGCTAATGACTTTATGAAAAATCAAGAAACAATAAAACAAAATCAAAAGCATGTAAAAAATATAAAACAATATGAAATATTTCATTGGGAAAACAATTAACTTAGAAAATATACTCAGGAGAGATAATGTAAAAATTATTGGTCTATTTGAAAACCATGATCAGAAAAAGAGCTTATAAATCATCTTTCAAGAAATTATCAAGATATCATAGAACCAGAGGGCAAAATAGAAGTGGAGAGAATCCACCTATCACCTCCTGAAAGTGATCCCAAAATGAAAACTCCCAGGAATATTATAGCCAAATTCTGGAACTTCCACGTCAAGGAGAAAATATTGCAGGCATCCAAGAAAGAAACAATTCAAGTATAGTGGAGCCACAATAAAGATAACATAAGATCTGGCAGCTTCTACATTAAAGGATCAGAAAGTTTTAGAATATGATATTCTGGAGAAAAATGGAGTGAGGATTACAACTAAGAATCACTTACCCAACAAAATTGAGTGTAATCCTTCAGGGCAAAAGGTGAACATTCAATGAAATAGAGGATTTTCAAGCATTCGTGATCTAAAGATCAGAACTGAACAGAAAATTTGATTTTCAAATACAAGACTCAGGAGAAGCATAAGGAGATAATCAAGAAAAAGCAATCATAAGGGACTTAACAAGGTTTATCTATTTATATTCTTACATGGAAAGATGATAATTGTAACTCATTAGAACTTTCTCATTATGATGACAGTTTGAAGGAGTATATATAGACAGAGGGCACAGGTCTGAGTTGAATTTGAAGGGATTCTATCTAAAAAAAGAAAAAAGTCAAAGGATGAGAGAAGAATGCACTGGAGAAAGGAAAGGGAGATGTTAATTATCTGTCATAAAAGAGACAAGAAAAATCTTTTTTTTTCCACTAAAGGCGAAGAGGGGGTAGAGGGAGTGAATGTACCTTGGTCTCCTCAGAACTGGCTCAAAGAGAAAATAGCATACATACTCGATATGGATATAGGAATCTATATTATCCAGTGGGAAAGTAGGAGAGGGAAGGAATATGAGAAAGGGGAAAGGCCATAGAAGGGAGGGCATATTGGGGGAGGGGTTGAGGAGGGAAACGGTAAAAAGAGAGAGATAATGGAATAGGGGAGAAATACAATTTACAATAGTAATTAGGAAAAGAATTTTGAAGCAAGTTTCTCTGCTGAAGGCTCATTTCTCAAATGTATAGAGAACTGAGTCAAATTTATTTTTTAAAATGAGCTATTCCATAATTAATAAATGATCAAAAGATATGAAAGGGCTATAACATCCTGCATACCCTTTGACCTAACAATAGTAGCCCCTCCCTTCAAATGATTGAAACAAAAACTTTTGATGGGCTTATCTCACACCCTATTGTAGCTCAGGGTAACCAGATCATTTTGTTTTCAGGTTTCAGTGGTGCTGATAAGTATCCAAGCACAGAGAGCTAAATCAGCAGAGATACATGGTCTAGAATCAAAGTTTCTGAGTAACCTTCTACTTCTAACCTCAACTTATGTTTTTAGTACAGCTCCAAGATTAGTTTGTTCTCTATTCCTCATTTCCCCTTCTTATTTTAGTATGTCTAGATTATTTTAGATTACTGCTTAATTTATAAGTTTTTCACTAGAACATTATCATGCTGTTACAATTGTGTGACTGAAAGAAACACCAGGAAAAAGTCTAATACTAGCTTTCTTCTTTAAATCTGAAAGATTTCTTCATCAAAGTGTGATCTGTATGCCCATAATCAGTGCCATATGGAAAAATTGATATTTTATCCTTGATTCCTTGTCAAGGATTTTTATCATAAATGTCTTTTATAGAAGATTTTTTTTAAATCCAAGGTATTGCATGCTAGCATGTGTTATATGACATATGCTATTGGATGTTGCTAGTTAAAATACATTTGTGTTGTGTTGTATGCTTTTGAAAGTAATTTCATATTCATTATTCAAAGCCATGGACTCAAGGACATAAATAAAACTGATGGACTAATGTTATCTAGTGTAAATGAACCAAAGTTTGAATTTGCACTACATTTGCAACCCTAAAATCATTTTCCCTTCCTTATCCTCAGCTGAATCGTGAAGATAAATTAGTCCTTAGAATGAAGAGTATGGGGAATGGTACTGTAAATTTAGCTGTTTATTATTCACAAGGTATATCAGTTGACATAATGTAAATAACCCAAAGCAAGAAATTATCCTCAAATATTTTGCATGTCTATTTATAGTAGATTTGCCTTATGTCTACTTTTTTAGCCTTAAGTTAAACAAACTTGGAGAGGTTGTGGGAAGGTAGATATAGGAACGTAATATTGGTGGATTATAGCCATTTTGGATGATAGTTTGGAGATATATAAGAAATATGACTAAACTGTTCATACCCTTTGACGTCATAATCATGCTGCTAAACATGTGCCTCAAGGTGGTCAAACTCAGAGACCAAGGTGTTACATATAGCAGAATTTTCATAGCAGCCCATTTTGTGTTAGCAAAGACCTGGAAACCAATGAGTTTTATCCCCAACTGTTTGGGAAATGGCTAGGTATATGTTTGTATATGTTGGTCCTCATATGTGGCATATGAATGGAATGGAATAATATTACATAGTAAGCAATGGGGGATATGAGGAATTCAGGGAAACATGGAAAGATTTGTGTGAAAATCAGATGGAAATCAATAGAACATGAAGAACAATACCCAGTGATTTTACCCAGTGACTTCAGCGATGTAAATAGAGAATCACAAAAGAGAAGCTGAACTCTGAGTCATGGAAACATCATTAAAGGTCCCAAAATAGATAATGAAACATATTCCTACTTTACAGCAGAAAGACCAAGGGCTCTGGGGAGAGAATGTTGTATACTCATTTATATTGGTTGTTGATGATTAATTGTTTTTCTTTGTCGTGAGAGAAGATTCATTTTTTGGGAGAAAAGACAAGAGTATATTTCCAAAAATGACTGATACAGAAACAAAAGAACATCCCAAAAAATGAGAGAAAGGGACAAAAAGTATTTTACTTTCAATCAATTGGTCTTAGTTATTGTTTTGACAATTTTTGATAGTTTTTTTTTTTTATATTTTCCCTGTTTTAGCTTTGATCTTGTGGCCATTGGCGGGATTTCAGTCACATTGGTCTTTGACCGATCACCATTCTTGTCTGAGAAAAGGACCCTCTGGCTGCCTTGGAACCAATTTATAGTAGTGGAGAAGGTGACCATGCAGAGAGCTACTGCACCTTCTCCATCCTGTGACATCTCTGGCTTGATGAGTCCAAACCCAATTGTGCTCCCCTCTCCTCTCACATCATTTGGAGGGTCCTGCCCTGAGAGGGGTACTGTTGTTCCAGAGCTCCAGGTAGGCAAATTGACTAATGGGTTTTAAAAACCAGATAGGATTGACAGTGACGGTAAGGAAAGGGGGGAAGCTGTGATTTTTGCCTGTGTGCCAGTCATTTATATATGAAAATGATGCTTTAGCCTCAGCTCCAAGTAATTAATGGTTGCATTTTGAAAATACAGAGTAAGGGCTCAATTTTCAAGTCTCTGCCCATGGGGGAGAGAAAAGCCTCATGACCCAAACATTAGCCTGCAAAGCCATTATCTCACTCTCTGAGCTAACCAAATATAGATCTATAATAATATAGTCTGGTTAGCACAGAGTGAGATAAATATAGGTCTGTGATAATGTATTTAGCGTTGCTAGGTGGCGCTGCACCTGACAGAGTTTTGGGTCTGAAGGAATTGGGAAGTCTCATCTTCCTGAATTCAAATTGGTCCTCAGACAATTCCTGGCTATGTGATCCTGGGCAAATGACTTGATCCTGTTTGCCTCAGTTTCCTCATCTGTGAAATGAGCTGGAGAAGGAAATGGCAATTATCCCAGTATCTTTGTCAAGAAAACCCCAAATGGTGTCACAGAGAGTTAGACATGACTGAAATGACTGAACAGCAACAGCAGCAGCAATAATATAGTCTATGAACATGGCCACTTTGTGGCTCTGAAACTGAAGTCCCTTCAGAAATCAAATTCAGAGCCTAGGTCTCTACTGTCTCTCTGTTACTCAAAAGATTGGGCCTGTCAGCTAACCTAGCAATAACTTATTTTCAGGCTCTTATTGATTTTAAAATCTACTTGACTTTTGAACTTTTCTATTTACTTGTCATTGAAACTTCTAGAGAGTTTAGGAAAAAAAAAAAAACCAGTCCTTAAATTGCCAGACTAATTCCTTCTCAAAATAAGACAAAACTGACACAGTTCTTGCCCTTAAGAAACTTACATTTTGTTGAAATTTCAGTCAATCAATAAACATTTAAGCACCAGCTGTATGCCAGGCACTGTTCTAAATGTTGGGAACTGCAAAAAGAAGCAAAAAACTACCCTCAAGAAGATCATGGGGGAAAGAGCATTCAAACAAATATTCAAAGTAAAACATATGCAAAACAACTAGGAAGTAATTTACAAAGGGAAAGCAAAAAAAAAAAAAAAAAAACAAGAGGGCCTGGGGCAGGCTTCCAATAATATATGGGATTTTAGCAGGGACTTAGAGGAAGCCGGGAAGATCAGTAGGCTGAGCTGAGTATGGAGGACATTGCAAATATAAAGACTAGCCAGAGAAAATACTTTACTTTGTTGGACAGAGAATCCCTTTTGTTGATTGGGAAAGACTATGTACAGTAGGTTTTCCATTCAGAGTAATGTCTCTACCTACTGATTAGCAGTGTTCAATGGAATCAGCCCACATGTCTCCGTCCCTCATTTTCTAGTTGCTTTCTCTTAGAAAACCAGGAAAGAAAGAGCAAGATGGCATTTGATAACTATATTGAGTTACAGCTTCAATTGCTTTACAGATATCATCTAAAAGTTTGGATATCATTTTTAATAGAAGACTTGCTCAGTTAACCCTAGGATAGCACGTTGCTATAAAAAAAAAATGTCATGTTCTTGTTCACCACTGTCCTACTGCTACCATCTGAGACGGATCAGATAGCTGCTTAATGAGCAGAAAAGACAGATGGGTAGTCAGCAGGTCTGAGAGGGGAATACCAGCCCTAGGGAACAACAGAGTGACC